>NC_135959.1:72427189-72747270 GCF_053455715.1 Rhinoraja longicauda | reverse complement strand
TCCTGTTTGCCCCATGCCCATTGTCCCATCAAAGATAGTTCCATTTGGGTATGGGGGGAGAAGGCAGGAACGGGGTACTGATTGAGAATGATCAGCCATGATCACATTGAATGTCGGTGCGTACAGGCTCGAAGGGCCGAATGGCCTCCTCCTGCACCTATTGTCTATTTCCCCCATATCCAATGCCCCATCCTCAGCCCCATTAAATTGAGTTCTGTTTGCCCCACCACAGCCCCGGTGCCCAAATTCCAATACGCCATCAAAGATAACGCCATTTGTCCGATATCCAAGGCCACATCAAAACTAGTCCCATTTCCCACTAAACCGTTTCCTATCCATGTACCTGTCCAAATGTTTTTTTTAAATCTTGTTACAATACCTGCCTCAGCTACCTTCTCTGTCAGCTCGTTCCATACACCTGCCACCCTCTGTGTGGAAAAAGTTGCCCCTTGGGTTCCTATTAAATCTCCCCCCTCACCTTAAACCTACATCCTCTCGTTCTTGATTCCCCTACCCCAGGTAAAAGACTCTGCATTCTCCCCGTCCATCACCATCATGATCTTCCACACCTCTTTCAGATCAGCAAAACGAAAAATATCCCCAGCCCAGGTTGTTGTGTGCAATGTCTGGAGATGGTGTGTGCCACTTAGAGTCCTGGAGTCAGCTCATGAAGGAACTTCATGCCATGCTGACCTTCAAAGCTAGTTCCATTTGTCCCGTATCCAACGCCCTATCTGAGCATGTGCAGGAAGGAACTGCAGATGCTGCTTTACACTGAAGATTAGACTCAAAGTGCTGGAGTAACTCAGCAGCAGCTCTGGAGAGAAAGAAAGGATGGGTGACGTTTCGGGTCGAGACCCTTCTTCACCCTATCTAAGCTTGTCTGAATTTTCCCAGCATGGAAAATTCAAAGACAAGAGGGCATAACTTTAAGGTGAGAGGGTCAATTTTTAAAAGGGACGTGCAGGGCGAGTTTCTTCCACACAGAGGCTGATTGGTGCCTGAAACGTGTTGCCGGGGGGGGTTGTGGGGACAGATACGATAGCCGTTCCCCGAGACTCTTATCGAAACGTATAAGATTATTAAGGGGTTGGACACGTTAGAGGCAGGAAACATGTTCCCAATGTTGGGGGAGTCCGGAACCAGGGGCCACAGTTTAAGAATAAGGGGTAGGCCATTTAGAACGGAGATGAGGAAAAACGTTTTCAGTCAGAGAGTTGTGAATCTGTGGAATTCTCTGCCTCAGAAGGCAGTGGAGGCCAATTCTCTGAATGCATTAAAGAGAGAGCTAGATAGAGCTCTTAAGGATAGCGGAGTCAGGGGGTATGGGGAGAAGGCAGGAACGGGGGTACTGATTGAGAATGATCAGCCATGATGGTAGTGCTGGCTCGAAGGGCCGAATGGCCTCCTGCACCTGTTGCCTATTGTCTATTGTAACATGACATCCCGACTTCTATACGTAGTCGGATGAATTCAGGAGGAAGTTAGTTCCTCGGACGGACGGCGTCCAACATTCAGTGTGTAGCCCCAGACACACAGGCTGATGAGCCAGCCTCACCAAGCTGTCTGCTGGCCGATCTGATGACGACACTGGTCGCCCAGCTGCCAGAGGGAGTGCCCACCCTCCCTACCTACCCACTGAAACTCCCAGAGAAGCTCCCAGCCCACCCACCCACCCACCCAGCGCCTGCAGTGGATGCATCTGTAACGTGCATTTAGAGATACAAACCTCTGTCCCGCCCACAACCTCTCTTCCAGAAACAAGGAACTGCACATGCTGGCTTACAGAAAAAAAAGACACAGAGTGCTGGAGTAACTCAGCGGGTCAGGCAGCATCCCCGGAGAACATGGATAGGTGTCAAGCCCCTCCTTCAGACTCGGTCCCGACCCGAAACGTCACCTATCCATGTTCTCCAGAGATGCTGCCTGACCCGCTGAGTTACTCCAGCACTCTGTCTTTGTTTTAATCACTTGCCAGGTTTATATGAAAGACACTATCCCAGAAATGTCCAGTGTCTCGGCCAACAGTTAGCCTTGCCCACACTATTAAAACAAGCTTTCCCTGATTACTTATCGCCCTGATGTTTAACTTCACTATGTACACATTTTCTCTCCCGCCTTTTGGCCAGTCTATAAATCATTATATTTCAAAATTAATTCAACAGCTATTGGAGCAGTCCATAGCTGCCTGAAAGGGTGGTGCATTTTATAAATATGTTTTCCTTAATTTGAGAGGGGAGACACTTCAGAAAGACCCTGTTTCACAAACTACTAGAGGAAGTTTTGGAAGCAGATACAATTATGACTATTAAAAGGACAGATATTTGAATAGGGTTTAGAGGGATATGGGCCAAATGCAGGCAAATAGGACTAATTTAGGTTATTGTCACATGTACTAAGGTACAATGAAAAGCTTTTATTGTGTAATATCCAGTCAGCGGGAAGACGATTACAATCAAGCCGTCCACAGTGTGCAGATACGGGATAACATTTAGTGCAAAATAAAGTCCGATTGGGGATAGAAACATTGAAAATAGGTGCAGGAGGAGGCCATTTGGCTCTCCGAGCCAGCCTGAGGATCTGCAGTGAGTTAGTTGGTAGCTCAGCACTGCTCTCTGGTTGGTAATAGGATGGTTCAATTGCGTGATAACAGCTGGGAAGACTGACCTAGAATGCCACATTGGTCAGCATGGACAAGGTGGGCTGAAGGGCCTGTTTCCCGGCTCTACAGCTCCATGACTCCAATTTAATTGAGAATGATTTGGGAAGATACAAGCAACAACTTTCTACCGTGTTAAGGATGCCTGCTTTGGCAGCTGGAAATAATGGCCTGCAAGGTTATGAGGCATGAACTGATGCGGTCAGACTGAATATTAGATTGTTAACTGGTTCTGCGAGTTGCTTCTGGGCAACTGGATCGCGATTGGGAAAACATGCACATTGACCTTTGGGCATTGGGTGATGTTGGAAAGCATTCTCGCTCTGAAATCAATGGAGCAAGCAACCGTTTTGTGTCATCGTAATGTTTGAAAGCAGCTTTCATTACGTTGGATTTCATCAGCGTTTTAAGGGAAGACAAGTGTGTGATTAATGATGAAATTGTACAACCTATTGAAGTTTACGCACCAGTTACAACAAACTGGGGCAGAGTTTGTTTATGGCACATCTATCGCTATCTGTGGCAAAGATAGGCTAAACAGTGGCATAGATAGGGTAAACAGTCAGAGCCTTTATCCCAGGGTGGGAATGTCAAAGACTAGAGGGCATCATGGCTTTAAAGTGAGAGGGGCAAAGTTTCAAGGCGATGTGCTGAGCAGATTTTTTTTTTACACACACAGGTGAATGCTACTACAATAGTGGTGTTTAAGAGGCTTTTGGATAGGCATGGAATGGAGAGGGATATGGATCATGTGCATGCAGAGGAGATTAGTTTTTGGCATCATGTTCAGCACAGATACACAAGGCCTGGTCCTGTGCTGGACTGTTCGAAGTTCTGTGTTTTTTATTCTGTTGGACTGACTGACAAAGATTTGGAAAGATTAGGATTAATATTGCATCCGCTGCTCCAGATGTCAACTTCTTTACATCGGCGATACCAAACGCAGGCTCGGCGATCGCTTCGCTCAACACTTGCGCTCAGTCCGCCTTAACCAATCTGATCTCCCGGTGGCTGAGCACTTCAACTCCCCCTCCCGCTCCCAGCCTGACATTTCTGTCATGGGCCCCCTCCAGTGCCATAGTGAGGCCCACCGGAAATTGGAGGAACAGCACCTCATATTTCGCCTGGGCAGCTTGCAGCCCAGCGGTATGAACATTGACTTCTCCAACTTTCGATAGTTCCTCTGTCCCTCTCTTCCCTTCCCAGATCTCCCTCTATCTTCCTGTCTCCACCTATATCCTTCCTTTGTCCCGCCCCCCCTGACATCAGTCTGAAGAAGGGTCTCGACCCGAAACGTCACCCATTCCTTCTCTCCTGAGATGCTGCCTGACCTGCTGAGTTACTCCAGCATTTTGTGAATAAATACCTTCGATTTTCTTGCAGGATTAATATTAATGTACCTGTCGAATATGTTTCCGAAACCATAGTGAAAGCTTATCCTTGGGTGTTGAATGAAGGATTTGATGGGCATTGCCACCCGGCAAGCTGACCACATACAGTGCCCTCCATAAATGATGGCTCTTTGTCCCAAACATTATTTATTTGCCTCTGTACTCCACAATTTGAGATTTGTAATATAAAAAAATCGCATAGTTAAAGTACACATTGTCAGAGTTTAATAAAGGCCATTTTTATACATTTTGGTTTCACCATGTAGAAATTACAGCAGTGTTTATTATACATAGTCCCCCCCATTTCAGGGCACCATAATGTTTGGGACACAGCAATGTCATGTAAATGAAAGTAGTCATGTTTAGTATTTTGTTGCTTATCCTTTGCATGCAGTGACTGCTTGAAGTCTGCGATTCATGGACATCACCAGTTGCTGGGTGTCTTCTCTGGTGGTGCTCTGCCAGGCCTGTATTGCAGCCACCTTTAGCTTATGCAGAAGTGACATAGTCATGGAATAATTATAATTAATCTCCAAAGCATTGATAAGATTAGCCCTAACCTTTTCACACTGAGGTTGGTGGGTGCCAGAGGAGGTTGATGAGGAGGTACTAGTATTTAAAAGACATTTGGACAGGTACATGTAGAGGAAAGGTTTAGAGGAATGTAGGTAGTAGATTTGATTGCTCTCTGGTTGTTGGTGGGGTGGTCTGAAGAGGGTCCCAACCCGATGCATCACCTATCCATGTTCTCCAGAGATGCTGCCTGACCCGCTGAGTTACTCCAGCATTTTGTGAACTACTATTGTAGTGATATTAGCCAAACGCAGGCAGATGGGACTAGTGCAGATGATGCCTCTCGGTCGTCATGGGCAAGATGGGCCGAGGGGCCTGTTTCTGTGCTGTATGACTCTATGAGCCTGTTGTTGATATGATTGTCAGTAAATATTTAACTGGGTTAATGAACTTGCCAGGAATGACCACGTGAGCATTTGTACGATTCAGTAATGTCATTTTCCTATCCTGTTATTTTCTGGTGATTTTCACACAAAATTTAACATACAATGCAGAATAAAGTGAAATAATTGTGATTTATAGCAGAAGGAAGATTTGAGAACATCGCATGAAATATAAAGAATGTGTACATTAAAATAATGTCAGTGGCATTCCATAACATTTCAATAACTGGGCTACAAATAAATGCTACATCTTTTTGAACCAATGTTTGAGTTTGTTATGAGTTAGTGCTAATTGTTCTCAATAATTTAGTTTTGACAGCTAATATATGTATTATTGTAGATTGTGTTATTGGACCATAATTAATGCAATACCAGTAATCCTCTGTGTTTATTGTGAAAATGTACTTACGAGATGTGGCATGCGAAATATAACATCGCTTATTTCTATTACTGGCCAGCACAGGAAGTCACAGGGGCAGAGACCCAGGTTCGACCATGACCTCGGGTGCTGATTGTGTGGAGTTTGCACGTTCTCCCATGGGACATTGCTCCCATGTCTCAAAGACGTGCGGGCTAATTGGCTTCTCTAAAGTGTCCCCAGTGTGCAGGATAGAACTAGTGCAAAGGTGATCGATGATGGGCGCGGACTCGGTGGGCCGAAGGGCCTGTTCCAACGCCGTATCTCTAAACTCAACTCAACTAAACTAAACAAAACCTTCCGCATAAACCATGTGGGGAATATTACATTCAGTTTGCACCATGGAAGTGGAAGTCTGGAAGTCTTCACAATGGCTGGAAGTCAGAGCTGGATTTGACTGCAGTCGGCAGTACAATAGGATGAATCAGCAGTCTGCAAGTTTCTTCCAATGTATTTATAGCCAATGTTGGGGGCAGCTGTAGCCTGGAGACGCCCACCCTAGATGAAGGAAGCTCAGGAACTCCGCTATTAAACGAGGAAAATACCAACCACATGCGAGTTATTTATAAATGACTTGCACATGTCTTTGCTCAGTCCCTCCCTGTCTTAATTACACATGCTCTGCAAGTATTAGGCGTGCATTTATTTTAACCCACGGCCCATTGTACCATGTTGTCGGTGGCAACAGAGTCAAAGAGTCGCACGGCACGGAAACAGTCCCTTTTGCTTAACTTGCCCATGCTGACCAAGGCACCCCATCTACACTAGTGACACTGCCTGCGTTTGGCTTACACCCGTCTAAACCTTTCCTATCCATGTACCTGTCCCAGTGACTTACAGCACCTGCCTCAACGACCTCCTCTGGCAGCTCGTTTCATACACCCACCACCCATTGTATAGAAAAAAGTGCTTCTCGGGTTCCTATTCCTTTTCTCCAGTGATGCTCGATTGCAATCAAGTATTGTCTTTCCGCTGATGGTCTTACCTCGGTACATCTGACAATAAACTCAAACTCAAACGAAACTTAAACGTTGCAGCAGACTGTGGCTCTTGATTTGTGATGGAGGATATCAGGAGGTTTTCATTAGGACAACTTACACCTGCTCAGTGTGTGAAGTCTGACTTCAAAGAAGGGAGGTGTTGCGCAGATATATTGGCAACAGGGAGTGATTTGTTGCCCAGCGCACTGATGAGTTTCAGTCTGTTGCAGAGTCACCCGTTTCCATTCCTGCTTCATGCATGTTTACCTCGGCCAGCAGTCTAACAGCTGCTGTTGGCTTTGAACGTCTATCTGCATAAATCATCCCGGGTTTGGTGTGATTCCTGTTTGCTTGTGCCTTTGATTTCTCCCCCACACCAGGAGAATCTGTCTTGCTCGAACGAGGAGATTACAACCTCGTGCACTGCTGCGGTAGATGGAGACTAGTGTTTAACTGTCGTATGTCACGACAACAGAACAGTTACATTCTTCCTTGCAGCACGGTCTGAAGAAGGGTCTCAACCCGAAACGTCACCCATTCTTTCTCTCCAGAGAGGCTGCCTGACCTGCCAAGTTACCCCAGCATTTTGTGATACCTTCGATTTGTACCGGCATCTGCAGTTATTTTCTTACACAATCTGCCATATATTAATCATTCAGATTTTCCAGGCCACCTTACCTCTGCTTCTTTGGCATGAGGGCTTGAGTTACAGGGAGAGGTTGTGTAGGCTGGGACTTTTTTTCTTTGGAGTGTAGGAGGTTGAGGGGTGACCTTATTGAAGTGTACAAGATCACGAGGATAAAGTGCAGCTATTTTCCTGTACCATGGCGCAGCGGGTAGATCTGCTGACTCACAGCGCCAGAGACCCGGGTTTGATCCTGACTACGGGTGCTGCCTGTGGAGTTTGCATGTTCTCCCTGTGACCGCGTGGGTTTTCTCCGGGTGCACTGGTTTCCTCTCACGTTCCAGGTTTGTAGGTTAATTGGCTTCCGTAAATTGTGGCTCGTGTGTAGGATAGTGCGACTGTAGGGGGGATCGCTGGTCGGTGCGGACTCGGTGGGCCGAAGGGCCTGTTTCCGCGCTGTACCTCTAAACTAAAATAGCAGGTCCATTAACCCAATAATGCACAGATAAATAATATATAATACATAAAAATTCAATAAATGAATAACCACAACACAAGTGCAAACAACAACCTCAAATTCCTTAGTGCAATCTCTACAATAGAAATTCGCAAAATGCTGGATTAACTCAGCGGGACAGGCAGCATCTCTGGGGAACTTGGAAGGTGACGTTTCGGGTTGGGACCCTTCCTCAGACCATCCTACCAACAGCTAGAGAACAGTCTGGTCTACTATCTACCTCATTGGAGACCCTCGGACTATCTTTGATTGGACTTTACTGGCTTTGTTTCGCACTAAATGCTATTCACGTTATTCCTTTTACCATGTATGTGTATACTGTGGATGGCTCGATTTTAGATTTAGAGATACAGCGCGGAAACAGGCCCTTCGGCCCACCGGGTCCGCGCCGCCCAGCGATCCCCGCACATTAACACTATCCTACACACACTTGGGACAATTTTTACATTTGCCCAGTCAATTAACCTACATACCTGTACGTCTATGGAATGTGGGAGGAAACCGAAGATCTCGGAGAAAACCCACGCAGGTCACGGGGAGAACGTACAAACTCCGTACAGACGGCGTCCGTAGTCAGGATCGAACCTGAGTCTCCGGCGCTGCATTCACTGTGAGGCAGCAACTCTACCGCTGCGCCACCGTGCCGCCGATTATAATCATGGATAGTCTTTCCGCTGACTGGTTAGCATGTAGCAAAGGATTTTCACTGTGTCTCTGTACACATAACAATAAACTAGTGACTAAATGACCTGAAACGTCACCTATCCATGTTCCCCAGAGATGCTGCCTGATCCGCTGAGTTACTCCAGCACTCTGAAGTGTCACCTATCCATGTTCCCCAGAGATGCTGCCTGACCCGTTGAGTTACTACAGCACTCTTTTCTTGTAAACTAGCATCTGCAGTTCCTTGTGTCTGCATGGAAGTTCAGAGTCATGGCCAGTGTTGTGCAGTGTTCAAGAGCCTGATGGTTGCTGGGAAGAAGCTGTTCTTGAACCTGGAGGTCACGGTTTTCAGGCTCCTGTACCTTCTTCCCGATGGTAGCAGCGAGATGAGAGCGTGGCCAGGGTGGTGTGGGTCTTTGATGATGCTGGCTGCCTTTTTGAGGCAGCGCCTCCTGTAGATCCCTTCGATGGTGGGGAGGTCAGTACCTGTGATGGGCCTTCGATGGTGGGGAGGTCGATCCATTCAAACACTGCCTTGTGAAGATATAGAACAAAGGTCAATAGTGTTCGCCAGTCAACTTCTGTTCCTGTGATTTTTATTATTCTTTCCCTACGCCTTCAGGGCAAAAGATGAATGCAGTGTGCTTAAGGAGGTTTATGTCACTTTGATGCGTTACCATCATTTTTAATAGAGATGATCTATTTTGCTAGTGGTGGTTTTAATTCTAATTAAATAGTGGTGCGTGGTTTTGTGGGCTTTCAGTATCTGTGTTTGTTTGTGTAACCGTGTGTATGTATTGATACAAGCAGTAATATCCAGTGTTTTCTCTCTCTCTCTCATTCTGTCTGTGTGTGTGTGTCTGTGTGTGTGTGTCTGTGTGTGTGTCTGTGTGTGTGTCTGTGTGTGTGTCTGTCTGTCTGTGTGTCTGTGTGTGTGTGTGTGTGTGTCTGTCTGTGTGTCTGTGTGTCTGTCTGTGTGTCTGTCTGTGTGTCTGTCTGTGTGTGTGTGTGTGTCTGTGTGTCTGTCTGTGTGTGTCTGTCTGTGTGTGTCTGTGTGTCTGTCTGTGTGTGTCTGTCTGTGTGTGTCTGTCTGTGTGTGCCTGTCTGTGTGTGTGTGTGTGTGTGTGTGTGTGTGTGTGTGCCTGTCTGTGTGTGCCTGTCTGTGTGTGCCTGTCTGTGTGTGCCTGTCTGTGTGTGTCTGTCTGTGTGTGCCTGTCTGTGTGTGCCTGTCTGTGTGTGTGTGTGTGTGTGTGTGTGTGTGTCTGTGTGTCTGTCTGTGTGTGTCTGTCTGTGTGTGCCTGTCTGTGTGTGCCTGTCTGTGTGTGCCTGTCTGTGTGTGCCTGTCTGTGTGTGCCTGTCTGTGTGTGTCTGTCTGTGTGTATCTGTGTCTGGCGTTTTTCGTGTGTGGGGTGTGTGTGTATATATATATAAGCAGTAATATTCAGTGTTTTTCATGAGTGTGTGTGTGTGTGTGTGTGTGTATAAGCAGTAATAGCCAGTGTTTTTCATGTGTGAGTATGGGGGGTGTGAGTGTGTATGTATAAGCAGTAATATTCAGTGTTTTTCATGAGTGTGTGTGTGTGTGTGTGTGTGTGTGTGTGTGTGTGTGTGTGTGTGTGTGTGTGTGTGTGTGTATAAGCAGTGATATTCAGTGTTCTCTCAGTGCATCCCACAAGTTGATCCATTGCAAGCGCTGGTGAATGCTGGCCACCTCATTTATTTTCAGCTAAGCTACGCTCAGGAATGTTTGAAAGAACTGAGAGAGCGGGGACGGGACAGATCTTGTGTTGCGAGGGGAGATTCTTGTCAGCGCTCGGTAACAAAGGTCACGTATCAGCAGGGGATTTACTGGAGAAACAGGATATGTGCAGATTGGAGGCCTGATCTCTGGCATGGAAGTCTGGCTCTGTGCTGGAAGCCGCAGCATGTGCCCTTGACTTCACTCTCCTATTGTTCATCCACAAAGTGATGTCCTGCGAACTTAACAGCCCCCTCCTGGGCCATCGCCTTGTCTTTAATTCAAGTTGGCAGACCGTGATCTCGGAGCTTGGCGGGACTCATTAGATTGGATTGGAGTTGGCTCTCACTTCTCAGCACCCTGATGTTGCCTCAGCCTTTGTGACTCGTGTGTTTATATTCCTTCGGGGAATCTCATTTGGTAAAGCACTGGGGCAAATCTGACGATAGACACAAAGTCTCTGGAGTAAAGGAATAGTTGATGTTTCGGGTCAAGACCCTTCTTCAGAATCGTCTGAAGACGGGTCTCGACTCGAAACGCCACCTATTCCTTTTCTCCAGAGATGCTGCCTAGCCCTCTGAGTCACTCCAGCTTATTGTGTCTATCTTTGGTTTAAACCAGCATCTGCGGCTCCTTCCTTTTTGATGGACACAAAGTGCTGGAGTAACGCAGCAGGTCAGACAATAGACAATAGGTGCAGGAGGAGGCCATTCGGCCCTTCGAGCCAGCACCGCCATTCAATGTGATCATGGCTGATCATTCTCAATCACTACCCCGTTCCTGCCTTCTCCCCATACCCCCTGACTCCGCTATCCTTAAGAGCTCTATCTAGCTCTCTCTTGAATGCGTTCAGAGAATTGGCCTCCACTGCCTTTTGAGGCAGAGAATTCCACAGATTCATAACTCTCTGAAAAAGTTTTTCCTCATCTCAGTTCTAAATGGCCTACCCCTTATTCTTAAACTGTGGCCCCTTGTTCTGGACCCCCCAACATTGGGAACATGTTTCCTGCCTCTAACGTGTCCAATCTTACATCTTATAATCTTATACGTTTCGATAAGATCTCCTCTCATCCTTCTAGCATCTCTGGAGAACGTGGACAGGCGGCATTTCGGTTCGGGACCCTTCTGAAGAATGTGTTCAGCGTTTAACGGAACGTCCCCAAGATCACTACATTTGCCGCGCAGATTTATGTTTCCCCTGTCACAAGAAACTTTGAATACATTTTGGGTTTTCCAGATAATGATTATGCTTGCTTTCTTTGGGCCACATTGTTGCAGCAGACAAAATGTGCAGGAGGGGACTCCAGACGCTGGTTTACACCCAAGATATACAAAATGCAGGATCAACTCAGCGGGTCAGGCAGCATCTCTGGGTCACCTGCTCCAGAGATGCAGAGGTGACCCAAACCCTCACCAGTTCCTTCTCTCCAGAGATGCTGAGTTACTCCAGCACTTTGTGTCTATCTTGCTCCAGCATTCAGTTGGGCATTGGTTTGGTTTTCTGATTAAACAAAAAGACAGAGTGCTGGAGTAACAATAGACAATAGGTGCAGGAGGAGGCCATTCAGCCCTTCGAGCCAGCACCGCCATTCAATGCGATCATGGCTGATCACTCTCAATCAGTACCCCGTTCCTGCCTTCTCCCCATACCCCCTCACTCCGCTATCCTTAAGAGCTCTATCCAGCTCTCTCTTGAAAGCATCCAACGAACTGGCCTCCACTGCCTTCTGAGGCAGAGAATTCCACACCTTCACCACTCTCTGACTGAAAAAGTTCTTCCTCATCTCCGTTCTAAATGGCCTACCCCTTATTCTTAAACTGTGGCCCCTTGTTCTGGACTCCCCCAACATTGGGAACATGTTTCCTGCCTCTAATGTGTCCAATCCCCTAATTATCTTATATGTTTCAATAAGATCCCCCCTCATCCTTCTAAATTCCAGTGTATACAAGCCTAATTGCTCCAGCCTTTCAACATACGACAGTCCCGCCATTCCGGGATATAAACCTAGTGAACCTACGCTGCACGCCCTCAATAGCAAGAATATCCTTCCTCAAATTTGGAGACCAAAACTGCACACAGTACTCCAGGTGCGGTCTCACCAGGGCCCGGTACAACTGTAGAAGGACCTCTTTGCTCCTATACTCAACTCCTCTTGTTATGAAGGCCAACATTCCATTGGCTTTCTTCACTGCCTGCTGTACCTGCATGCTTCCTTTCAGTGACTGATGCACTAGGACACCCAGATCTCGTTGAACATCCCCTCTTCCTAACTTGACACCATTCAGATAACTAGATTTTCTATTCTTACTTCCAAAGTGAATAACCTCACACTTATCTACATTAAACTGCATCTGCCATGTATCCGCCCACTCACACAACCTGTCCAAGTCACCCTGCAGCCTTATTGCATCTTCCTCACAATTCACACTACCCCCCAGCCTAGTATCATCTGCAAATTTGCTAATGGTACTTTTAATCCCTTCATCTAAGTCATTAATGTATATCGTAAATAGCTGGGGTCCCAGTACCGAACCTTGCGGTACCCCACTGGTCACTGCCTGCCATTCCGAAAGGGACCCATTTATCCCCACTCTTTGCTTTCTGTCTGTCAACCAATTTTCTATCCATGTCAGTACCCTACCCCCAATACCATGTGCTCTAATTTTGCTCACTAATCTCCTATGTGGGACCTTGTCGAAGGCTTTCTGAAAGTCGAGGTACACCACATCCACTGACTCTCCCCTGTCAATTTTCCTAGTTACATCCTCAAAAAATTCCAGTAGATTTGTCAAGCATGATTTCCCCTTCGTAAATCCATGCTGACTCGGAATGATCCTGTTACTGCTATCCAAATGCTCAGCAATTTCGTCTTTTATAATTGACTCCAGCATCTTCCCCACCACTGATGTCAGACTAACTTGTCTATAATTACCCGTTTTCTCTCTCCCTCCTTTCTTAAAAAGTGGGATAACATTTGCTATCCTCCAATCCACAGGAACTGATCCTGAATCTATAGAACATTGAAAAATGATCTCCAATGCTTCCACTATTTCTAGAGCCACCTCCTTAAGTACTCTGGGATGCAGACCATCAGGCCCTGGGGATTTATCAGCCTTCAGTCCCATCAGTCTACCCAAAACCATTTCCTGCCTAATGTGGATTTCCTTCAGTTCCTCCATCACCCTAGGTTCTCCGGCCCCTAGAACATTTGGGAGATTGTGTGTATCTTCCTCAGTGAAGACAGATCCAAAGTAACGGTTTAACTCGTAATAGTCAAGGGACCCACATTTGCCTTGACTATTTTTTTCCTCTTCACGTACCTAAAAAAACTTTTGCTATCCTCCTTTATATTATTGGCTAGTTTACCCTCGTACCTCATCTTTTCTCCCCGTATTGCCTTTTTAGTTAACTTTTGTTGCTCTTTAAAAGAGTCCCAATCCTCTTGTCTGCCCACTCTTCTTTGCTATGTTTTACTTCCTCTCCTTAATTTTTATGCTGTCCTTGACTTCCCTTGTCAGCCACAGTTGTCTCTTACTCCCCTTAGAGTCTTTTGGACTCCAAATGACGTTTCACAGAGTGCTGGAGTGCAGAGTGCGGGTCAGGCAGCATCTCTGGCGAAAAGGTCAGGCAGCATCTCTGGAGAACATGGATAGGTGACGTTTCACAGAGTGCTGGAGTAATTCAGCGGGTCAGGCAGCATCTCTGGAGAACATGGATAGGTGACATTTCACAGAGTGCTGGAGTAACTCAGCGGGTCAGGCAGCATCTCTGGCGAACATGGATAGGCAATGTTTTGGGTCGGGACCTTTCTTCAGACTGGGTTACTCCAGCACTTGTTTAACTAGACTCACTATCCCGCGGTCTAGGCTTAAGCTCAGGGTTGACCGCGCTTTTGCGGTTGCAGCTCCTAGACTGTGGAACAGCATCCCTCTCCCCATCGGAACTGCCCCCTCCATCGACTCCTTTAAGTCCAGGCTCAAAACCTATTTCTACTCCCTAGCGTTTGAGACTCATTGAGGAGGCGCTGTGAACTGTTTTGTATGTGCTGTTATGTTTACGTGCTACTGTATGTTTCATTTTTTTCCTTAGTACCTAATCAGATGTACAGCACTTTGGTCAACGTGGGTTGTTTTTAAATGTGGTATACAAATAAAATTGACTTGACTTGACTATAGGGTACGCCCCGGAACCTGGCTCGTGAAGTTACTTTACGATAGTTGCTTTGTCTCTGACATTTCTCAGTGGCAACGGTCAAGGCCTCAGAATAAAGCATCACCTCCAAATGAAAGGGCGTACCTTTACAAAGGAGATTAGGAGGAATTTCTTTGGTCAGAGGGTGGTGAATCTGTGGAATTCATTGCCACAGACGGCTGTGGAGGCCAAGGCATTGTTGAGTTTAGTTCACATAGACACAAAATGCTGGAGTAACTCAGCGGGTCAGGCAGCATCTCTGGAGAGAAGGAATGGGTGACGTTTCGGGACAAGAGTTTAGTTTCGTTCATTGTCACGTGTACTGAGGTACAGTGAAAAGATTTGGGTGCTTTTAACTACGATTAGTAAGGGTGTCAGGGGTTGTGGGGTGAAGGCAGGAGAATGGGGTTGAGAGGGAAAGATAGGTCAGCCATGATTGAATGGAGATGAGGAAAAACCTTTTCAGTCAGAGAGTTGTAAATCTGTGGAATTCTCTGCCTCAGAAGGCAGTGGAGGCCAAATCTGAATGCATTCAAGAGAGAGCTGGATAGAGCTCTTATGGATAGCGGAGCCAGGGGGTATGGGGAGAAGGCAGGAACGGGGTACTAATTGAGAATGATCAGCCATGATCACATTGAATGGCGGTGCTGGCTTGAAGGGCTGAATGGCCTCCTCCTGCACCTATAGTCTATTGTCTATTGAATGGTGGAGTAGACGATTATCATTAATGGGACTTTACCTTGCACTATACGGCACCCCATTAATCGTGTACCGATTAGACTGGCCTAATTCTGCTCCTAGAACTTGTGAGGCTGCCGGGCACAAGAGTTTGTTCCAAACCTACTCTTCACCTTTGCACATACGAATAACAACAATAGCAGCGGGTAGAACTGCTGCCTCACAGTGATCCAGGTTCAATCTTGACCTCGGGTGCAGTCTGTGTGGAGTTTGCACGTTCCTGCGGTGCAGGCTCGAAGGGCCGAATGGCCTACTCCTGCACCTATTTTCTATGTTCTCCCGGTGGCAGTGTGGGTTTACCCCGGGTGCTCTGGTTTCTCCCACATCTCATGGACGTGCGGGTCTGCAGGTTAATTGGCCCTCTGTAAATTGGTCTCTAGTGTGTCGGGAGTGGATGAGAAAGTGGGATAACATAGGGCTAGTGTGAACAATACAATACAATACAATATATCTTTATTGTCATTGTACAGGGGCACAATGAGATTGGGAATGAGCCTCCCATACGATGCAATAATTTAATTAATTTAGACAACAGCAACCCAACGAAACAAATTGTAACAGTTTTCAGACAGAATAAAGTGCAAGTAGGTCTGTGCCGGATCACTGTGCGATGTGACCATCCGGCTCAGCAGGACCGGTTCATAGCAGCTATGGCCCTGGGGATGAAGCTGTTCCTGAGTCTGGAGGTGCGGGCGTAGAAGGCCTGGTATCGTCTGCCCGATGGAAGGAGTTCGAACAGACTGTTGCAGGGGTGTGAAGAGTCTTTGTGGATGCTGGTGGCTTTTCTGAGGCATTGTGTGTTGTAGATGCCCTCCAAGTCTGGTAGCTGTGTTCCGATGGTCCTCTGAGCTCTATTGATTACCCGCTGAAGAGCTTTCCTTTCTGTCTCCGTGCAGCTGAGGTGATCGATGGCTTGGCGTGGACTCGGTGGGCTGAAAGGCCTGTTTCCACGGTGTATTTTTACACTGAATTGAACTATATATCCCCAGCTACTGTGATTGGTGCTAATGGATTTAGTTTTAGCACTAACCCCAGATGCTCATTTAAAAGCACCAGTCCAGAAACGATTGCCTGTTTTATTAGCATTTTGGTCTCATTATGTTTGGATGAGATTTTTTTAATGGGTTGTTTTAATGGGACGAACCACGACACTTAAAGTAAACGGTGCATAATTCTACTTAGTGGGCAAAGGCTTATCATCACATAAGCAGTTTCAGCGTTCAGAGGCCAATAGAGTGAAAATAATTATTTCTAGGCTTGGTGGTTGTGTAAAAAAAAAGAGATAATTGGTTTTCAATGAGGGGTGTTACCTGACTGGGATTGGAGCGAGTCAAGGGAGATGGGAAGCAGAGCACAGCTGTGATCTCCAATACTGTACAACCATCTCGCATAATGCAGGGCAGGGAGACGAGATGTGAGGCTTCATTATCACGTCTGTCGCAACAGCTGAACAGGGAAAAAGCTTGAACAATGTCGCTCTAAATTATTTGAAGTGCCCGCTGAATGCTGACTTGTGTTTAATCAGCCAGGTTGTAAGACACAGGAGCTGTACATGGTCTGCTCAGCCATTCTATCATGGCTGATCTATTTATCCCTCCCTAGTTTAGTTTAGTTTATTGTCACGTGTACCGAGCGAGGTACAATGAAAATATCTTGTTGCGTGCTGTCCATTCAGCGGAAAGACTGCACGTGATTGCAATTGAGCCGTGCACAGGTACACGATTAATGGCGTGCCGTTTAGTGCAAGGTAAAGTCTGATTAATGATAATCCGAGGGCCCCCAATAAAGGTAGATGGTACCTCAAGACTGCTCTCTAGTTGGTGGTAGGACGGTTCGGTTGCCTGATAACAGGTGGGAAGAAACTGTCCCTGAATCTGGAGGTGTGGTGCTTTTGTGCCTCTTACCTGATGATGGGAGAGGGAGGTAAAGTTTAAAGGAGATGTGTGGGGCAAGTTCTTTTTTACAGAGGGTGTTGGGGGCCTGGGAAACGTGCTGTCGGGGGTGGTGGTGCTGGTGGTAGAGACGATAGTGGGGTTTAAGAGGGTTTCAGATAGGCAATGGATATGCAAGGAAAGGAGGGATATGGATCATGTATAGGCAGACAGGAGTTGATAATGGCACCGTGTTCGGCACGGCCGTTGTGGGCTGAAGGGCCTATCCCTGTGCTGTCCCACTCTGTGTTCTAATGGACAGAATTGCATTGAAACATTCCCAATAAGCGAAAACCAATTGGCTCTGGTGTGTGTACCACTCTCAGTGATTTTGCATTGGGTTCATCAGTTTTTTTACTTAAAGGGAGGAGACACTACTTTGTCTGAAGAAGGGTCTCGACCCTAAACGTCACCCATTCCATCTCTCCAGAGATGCTGCCTGACCCGCTGAGTTACTCCAGCATTTTGTGTCCACCTTGATTTAAACCAGCATCTGCAGTTTTTTTTCCTAGACACTGCTTTGTGGTTAATTGATTTTTTTCAATGGGCCCTAATGTTGTGTAGAGTTTGGAAAAGGAGGGCACGCATTGTGTCTGGGCATTCAATGCCTCTAGTCGTACATTCATCACCTACACACATACCTACATGTACTGGCCGAGGAATCTTGAGAGAGGGTGTCTTTTGGATGAAATGAACATGAAATAATAGCAATCCCTGGTCAGTTGCTAATCCGTTCAGCATTAGAAGTAGAATTGAAACTTTAAAGATTTCGCTGAAGATTGTAGAATATCTTAGGTGGACTGGATTTGGCTTGTAGTTCTTGGCTGTAAAACTGCAGCAGCTTTTTTTCACGATTTGCAATCCCTTTGACTCACACCTTCTGTCTTTTCATCTCTGGCCAACCATCTGCCTGTCAACACCCCCCTCGCCTGCGTTTTCCTGCCACATCTTGTACCTGTCCCTCCTCGCTTCCAGATTTCTTCTTCCACCCCCCCCTCCCGGCCCCCACCAAAATGAGACCTGAAGAAAACGTCACCTATCCATGTTCTCCAGAGAGACACTCCCAAGTGCTGGGGTAACTCGGTAACTCAGCGGGACAGGCAGCTTCTCCGGAGAGAAGGAATGGGTGACGTTTTGGGTCGAGACCCTTCTTCAGACTGAGTCAGGGGAGAGGGAAACACAGACATGTGGGAGGGTAAGGTGTGAAAACGCAGATCAAAGGGGACGGTGATCAGGGAAAATGTGGAACGGTTCATTCTCCAGCCTGATTCGCTGAGTTACTCCGGCAATTTGCGTTTTCTTTTTGCCAAACCAGCGCCTGCAGTTCCTTTTGTCTGTGGTTTCTTTAATGTCTGGAGCGCATGCACCTGGCCCATGGCATCATTCAGCTGAATCACTCAATGTGGTTAAACAAAGGGTTTAGCGTCAGGAATCACCCTGATTCTTCCCGCAACCATTTTAGATACTTTCTGCAAGAGATGGGCAGATTGAGCCGGCCAGTCATATTTATCCCAGCAAAGGAGAATACAGAGAGGTGTAGATGTCCTCTCAGAAAGACAGCTCGTTGACACCTCTAATTTAGTTATAGTTCAGAGATACAGTGTGGAAACAGGCCCTTTGACCACTGAGTCCATGCTGACCAGCGATCACCCCGTACACCAGCACTATCCTACACACAATAGGCAATTTATATTCTTTAGTGAAGCCAATTAACCTACAAACCCGTACATCTTTGGAGTGTGGGAGGAAACCCACGCTGTCACAGGGAGAACAAACAAACTCCGACCAGACAGCACCCATAGTCAGGATTGAACCCGGGTCTTTGTCGCTGTAAGGAAGCAGCTCCATCCGCTGCGTCCCGATCGACGCCTATCTCTACTTCCTTAGAAGATTGAGGAGAACTGGTATGTGGATGAATTCGAATTTCCGCAGGTGCACAGAGAAAAAAAGTCCCAGCCTATCCAACCTCTCCCTGTAACTCAAGCCTGCAAGCCCAGGGAGCATCCTGGTGGATCTCTGCTGCACCCGTTCCAACTTAACGACATCCTCCCTGTTGCTGGGTGACCAGAACTGTACACAGTGCTCCAAGTGTGGTCTCACCAATGCCAGCTGTGTTATTTTAACATCTCATCTGAGATCGTCAGCTCTACTGATTTATACCAGTGAGTTTGATTACGGGCATCTGAAAATATAAGTAATGTTAACCTTGAATAATTATGTATAGTGGAATACGATCTTTCCATTTATGTTTATTATAGTGGGTAGCATAGTGGCAGAGTTGCTGCTTTACAACGCCAGGGTTCAATCTTGACCACGGGTGCTGTCTACATAGAGTTTGCACGTTCTCACTGTGACCGCGTGGATTTTATCTGGCTGCTCCTCATTCTTCCCACACTCCAAAGACGTGCATTTTTGTAGGTTAATTTGCTTTTGTAAATTGTCCCTCGTGTGTAGAATAGAACTAGTGTACGGGTGATCGCTGGTTGCCTCGGACTCGATGGGCCAAAGGATCTGTTTCCACGCTGTATCCCTAAACTAAGCTAATCTAAAAATACTACACATAAATACAATGAAGTCAAACTACAGTACAATAGGTAGAGCAAAGAGGAAGATACAGAGTGCAGAATATAAACATAGCACAAAAAGTAAGGAAATTTGTGTTTGGTAGATTATTTCTTTGTTGTACCAATGCTTCTTGGCAATAAATCTTATACCGTTGGAAAGCCTGTTTATTTCCCTTTTAAATGGTGCCACATTTGTAAGGAACATGCATTTGTGGGATGAGCAGCAGAGCTGAGTATGTGGGTTGTGCCAAGAAAAATCTGCCAAATCTTCTCTGCCAATGCCAAACAGCTTATTCTGCCATTGACTCTTGTTCGGTGTTGTTTGGTGGATTGGATGATTGAAGTCTGAAGAAACAAGACATATTGGCAATTTAACAATTTATTCATTTAATAAACAGGAGCCTCAGTAGCGTGTGGAAGAACCATACACAGCCACAACAGCCTGGCACCTCCTCCTCATGCTGGTCACCAGCCTGGTCACACACTGCTGTGGGATGGCATCCTATTCTTCAACCAGCATTTGTCGCAAGTCAGCCAACGTGGTTGTGTTGGTCACTCTGGCACGAACAGCACGCCCAAGCTGATCCCACAAGTGTTCAATGGGGTTGAGGTCAGGACTGCTGGCAGGCCATTCCATCCTCTCCACTCCCAAATTCTGGAGGTAGTCTCTGAGAAACTCTGCTCTGTGGGGGCGAGCAATGTCACCAGCTTGAAGTTGCCCAATCGCACGGGCCCTATCCAGATCAGTCAAACGTGGCATGCCGATTCTTGGAGCAGACACCTACTGACCACCTGATTGTCAGCACCTGGGGTACCAGAAGCTCAAAACAAGAGTCAATAGCAACAGCAGAATAAGCTGGTTGGCATTGACAGAGAACATTTGGCAAATTTTTCATGGGCGCAACCCACATACTCAGCTCTGCTGCTCATCCCACAAATGCATGTTCCTTACAAATGTGGCACCATTTAAAAGGGAAATAAACAGGCTTTCCAATGGTATAAGATTTATTGCCAAGAAGCATTGTTACAACAAAGAAATAATCTACCAAACACAAATTTCCTTACTTTTTGTGCTATGTTTTTTTAGTTCTCAGCATTGTAGCGCATCAGTTCCACAGACAAAGTCCAATGTCCGCAATGGTGTAGAGGTGAACTGGACAGTGCCCTAGTTTATGAAAGGACCGTTCAGAAGCCTGATAACAGAGGGGAAGAAGCTGTCCCTGAGTCTGGTGGTGGATAATTAAGTCGTTTACAAATTAGATCCATCATGTGCTCTCTAATTTGGTAATGGCCATTGTAAGAGTTCACAGCAACAAATTTCTAAAAAAAGGCCTTTTGTTTTGTTTGTCTAGTCTAAAATCACTGGATTATAGAAACACATGGTGTTGATTATAGTTCTTTGTGTGAGTCCCTCGGTCACCACCGGGTGATTAGTAAAGGGGAGGGCCAGGCTGTGTGGGCTTTGATGTCTGACTGATCACAGAGTTCTCACTGAGTGGTGCTGAGATTGCAGTTTTGTTTATTGTTGTCAAGTGCAAAGCTTTCATGTAGCGTGCCATCCAGTCACCGGAAAGACGATACATGATTACAATCGAGCTATCCACAGTGGACAGATACAGGATAAAGGGACAGACACAAAATGCTGGAGTAACTCAGCAGGTCAGGCAGCATCTCTGGAGAGAAGGAATGGGTGACGTTTCGGGTCGAGGTCCTTCTTCAGACTTTTCCGCTCCCCTTACCTACTCTATAACAGTATAACAGAGCTTTATTTGTCATTCGGTACCGAGGTACCGAACGAAACTACATAGCAGTCATACAAAAAAAGAACACAAGACACATAGCCCCAACACAAACGTCCATCACAGTGACTCCAAACACCCCCTCACTGTGATGGAGGCAACAAAACTTCCCCTCTCTTCCCCACGCCCACGGACCGACAGCTCGTCCCCGACCGACCCGCACAGTCCCCGCAAGGGGGTGGAAGTCCCCCCGGCCGAATCGCACCGGGTGCTAAAACGTCTCGCGGCCGAGCCGGGCGATGAAAGGCCCCGCGACCAAGCCTAACCTCACCCCCTCGGAATGTACAGCCGTTCACTCACTCTGCAGCAACGTTGCCTGTCCCACTGAGTTACTCCAGCATTTTGTGTCTATCTTTGGTTTAAACCAGCATCTGCAGTTCCTTCCTACACAGGATAAAAGGAGCTGTCTGATCTATCTTGTTACCTAGTGTGAAGAAGGGTTCCAACCCAAAGCGTCACCTATCCATTTTCTCCCGAGATGCTGCCTGACCCGCTGAGTTACTCCAGAACTTTGTGTCCATCTTCAGTATAAACCAGCACCTGCAGTTCCTTCCTGCACGGGATAAAAGGAGCAGAGTTAGAGTAAGAAATGCTGCTGTTGGAGTAGAGGGATAAAAGAGTGGAGTGATAGTAATGAGTGATTGCAGATCCACTTCTGGGACCAGCACGCAGAGAGCCACCTGGCTTGGGGGCCATCTTGCTTTCTGCTGGCGTACAAAAAAAAAAGCACAGAGTGCTGGAGTAACTCAGCGCGTCAGGCAACATCTCTGGAGAACATGGATTGGTGACGTTTTGGGTTGGGGCCTTTCTGCAGACTATTTGTTAAGACAATGCAGGTAAGATAGAAGAGAGAGAGCTGGAAGAGAGGCAATGACAATTCTTTAGCCTTGCCCCTTCCCTTTCCATAACCTTTTCTCTGGCTTCACATTATGCATCTCTTATCTCTTGTATCCCACACTCTTTGTCTTTTCATCTCTTGTCTTTTCACCATCTGTCTATCAGCCTTCCCCCCTCCCCCCCCCCCCCCCCCCCCCACTCACACACGTATCCACCTATCCACTGTGGGATTCTCTGCCACAGAAGGCAGTGGAGGCCAATTCACTGGATGTATTCAAGAGAGTTAGATAGAGCTCTTAGGGCTGAAGGAATCGGGGATATGGGGAGAAAACAGGAACGGGGTACTGATTTAAGATAATCAGCCATGATCATATTGAATGGCGGTGCGGGCTCGAAGGGCCAAATGGCCTACTCCTGCACCTATTTTCTATGTTTCTATGTATTACTTGCAAGGTTTTGTTTCCCCCCCCCCACCTCCCTTTTCCAGCTTTCGCCCCCCCCCCCCCCACTCTATCGGTCTGGAGAAGGGTCACGACCTGAAACGTCATCGGTCCATTCCCTCCACAGATGCTGCCTGACCTGCTGAGTTTGTGTTTTCAAACACAGTGTTGTGCTCAGGATTCCAGCATCTGCAGTTTCCTGTGTCTCCGTTCTCGGGCAGAAATTGATTTAATCCGGAGCCAACATTTGACATTTAACAAAAATACTGAATCAGGAAAAGGGAGGAAAGATCCCGCCCTCGAGAGATTTTTGTTTATTGTCTTGTTTGTCAAAAGCGAAGTTGCTGTTGTCAAAAGCCACTCATTCGATTTTTTTTTTTTCCCCAGAAAAATAAACTTTATTCAGAATAAAATTATTGAACATTTCCGATTTTCAAAAGTCAACTTTATTCGGAATTATTAAAAAATATACACAAAAGAAGAACAGTGCCAAAACTCTTCTGACATTCTCAGTGTCTGTACATTTTTGTGTTGTATTCGTTAGTGTTTGCAGCTTTGCTGAAACCAAGCGTCCTTGCCACCCACGTGGCCCCCTGAGGTAATCTCCCGTCCCTTGTTTGAGGCCTCGATGTCCCTCAATGTCCAGCAGTGGAAGGTCCCGAGACAATAGACAATAGACAATAGGTGCAGGAGGAGGCCATTCAGCCCTTCGAGCCAGCACCGCCATTCAATGCGATCATGGCTGATCACTCTCAATCAGTACCCCGTTCCTGCCTTCTCCCCATACCCCCTCACTCCGCTATCCTTAAGAGCTCTATCCAGCTCTCTCTTGAAAGCATCCAACGAACTGGCCTCCACTGCCTTCTGAGGCAGAGAATTCCACACCTTCACCACTCTCTGACTGAAAAAGTTCTTCCTCATCTCCGTTCTAAATGGCCTACCCCTTATTCTTAAACTGTGGCCCCTTGTTCTGGACTCCCCCAACATTGGGAACATGTTTCCTGCCTCTAATGTGTCCAATCCCCTAATTATCTTATATGTTTCAATAAGATCCCCCCTCATCCTTCTAAATTCCAGTATATACAAGCCCAATCGCTCCAGCCTTTCAACATACGACAGTCCCGCCATTCCGGGAATTAACCTAGTGAACCTACGCTGCACGCCCTCAATAGCAAGAATATCCTTCCTCAAATTTGGAGACTGTGGTCCTCCCCCACAGAGCCTTGGCGTTGGCTACACCGAGCTTCAGCGAGCCATTGAGGATTATTCAACATCACCGATTATCCCCTGAGACCAGAATGTGTAGCAAGGAACTGCAGATGCCGGTTTGAAGAAGGGTCTCGACCCGAAATATCGCCCATTCCTTCTCTCCAAGGAGCTGCAAGTGCTGGTTTAAACTGAACACAGCCACAAAATGCTGGAGTAACTCAGCGAGTCAGGCAGCATCTGTGGAGAGAAGGAAGAGGTGACGTTTCGGGTCGAGACCCTTCAGACTGAGAGTCCAGTAAAAGGGAAACGAGGGATATAGATAGTAAAAGACATGCAAGAATGTAGACACAAAATGCTGGAGTAACTCAGCGGGTCAGGCAACATCTCGGGAGAGTAGGAATGGGTGACGTTTCGGGTCGAGACCCTTCTTCGGAGAGACCCTTCTTCAGATTGAAGGGTCTTGACCCGAAACGTCACCCATTCCTTCTCTCCCGAGATGCTGCCCGACCCGCTGAGTTACTCCAGCATTTTGTGTCTACCTTCGATTTAAACCAGCATCTGCAGTTTTTTTTCCTACACATGCAAAAAAAGTAAAGATGATCTTGGAAATGGTCCATTGTTGGCTGTTGGCCAGGTGTTGTACAGACAATGAGGACAGACTCACCTTTGATCAGTGGGGAACAGATTTCTTTTCTCATTGGTCTGTGTGTGGGTGTGCGGTGAAGGAGACTGGAAAGGGTTTCTTCCCCTGTGGCAGGGTGTGGGAGGGAAAGTGCCAGTCCTGTTCACTGCCATTGTGGTGGCTGCTTGCCTGGTGAATCATTGTGCAAATATGCATGGGAGTCCGGCAAGGACAGAGCTGGCTTCACTAACGGCAAGAAAAACGAGAGTGTTTAATTGTCGTCAATGGAACTATGAAATTATTACTTGCTGCAGCTTAACAGGTCCGTAAACACAATAACTCACAGGTAAATATACAATAATCAATAGAACAATTAATTAATAATCAGTAATACTAGGTAAACATAATAGTATGAAACTGAAGTCCGCAGTGTAACGAAAGACACAGTTCACAGAAGATCATAGTTGCTGAGGTTAGTGTTGTGCAGTGTTCAAGAGCCTGATGGTTGCTGGGAAGAAGCTGTTCTTGAACCTGGAGGTCACGGTTTTCAGGCTCCTGTACCTTCTTCCCGATGGTAGCAGCGAGATGAGAGCGTGGCCAGGGTGGTGTGGGTCTTTGATGATGATGGCTGCCTTTTTGAGGCAGCACCTCCTGTAGATCCCTTCGATGGTGGGGAGGTCAGTACCTGTGATGGGCCTTCGATGGTGGGGAGGTCAGTACCTGTGATGGGCCTTCGATGGTGGGGAGATCAGTACGTGTGATGGGCATCTTCTCTGTTTATACACCTATCTGTCACTGCACACTGTCTGATCGCATGCAAACTCTGGCCTCATGGACAATTCAGTGAGAAAAGTTGAATCTATTAAATGGGAGCAAATTGATGTATTTAGTTTTGATTTCAGAAGCAGAGATCAGGATGGAACCTGGGACCACAGAGAGGTGGGGCAGCTACCCTACTGTGATGCTCTCAATCCCAGGCATCATAACTGGTCTTACAACAAACATTTTCACCGGGATGTTACCTGTGCTTGCGAGCTTGAGTTACAGGGAGAGGTTGGATAGGCTGGGACTTTTTTCTTCGGAGCGCGGGAGCCTGAGGGATGACCTTATTGAGGTGTATAAGACCACGAGGGGCACGGATGAAGTGAATGCTCACAGTCTTTTTCCCTAGGGTAGAGGATTCTAAAACTAGAGGGCACAGGGTTAAGGTGGATGGGGGAGATTTAAGAGGGACCTCAGAGGCTGCCTTTCCCTCTACCTTCTCCCCCATTCCCCCCTCCCTCCTTCCCCCCTCCCCCTCCCCTCCTTTTAAACTTAATAATGTGAATAACTTTAAAAATATAGCACCGATTTCAATAAAACTACTTGCATTATCACTAAAGTGACAATGGTGAGTAAGGCGGGCCTAAAATTGTCGCGCTATCGTGTACCGTTTTGGCTGAAGTTCAGTCACAAGCAAGATGACAAACGAGAGTTTTAGTGTATAGATTTGGAAAGATACGTGGATAGGAAGGGTTTAGGGTGGGAGTAGCCCAGTATGCCAACTTGGTTGGCATGGACTAGGTGGGCCGAAGGGCCTGTTTCCGTGCTGTACAATACTGTGGCTCTGGAAAACTATTTTGCCAGAACATTTCATTTGGCGTTCTCTGTTTTCTTTGACAGCTAAACCAGAGGCTCATTGGTCCCTGAACTCTCCAGATCTGGACCCAGGGTTCTCATGATCTCCCGCTGTCAAATTCCAACACGGTTTGTAAACAGCTAATGCGTTTTGTGTGGAATGATGTGAACTCGGATGACTTGGAATGTCCTGAGTTTCAAGCACACATATACCAACTCTGTCACGTTGTCGGTTTTAGGAACGCTCTCTGTAACTTTATAAATGCCCTTCCCAAACAAAGTTATTTTTAAAAACTCTCCTTCAGTAACATAGAAA
Organism: Rhinoraja longicauda; assembly: GCF_053455715.1. Lineage (NCBI taxonomy): Eukaryota > Metazoa > Chordata > Chondrichthyes > Rajiformes > Arhynchobatidae > Rhinoraja > Rhinoraja longicauda. Next base: position 72,721,058 of record NC_135959.1, on the reverse strand, counting down.
CTAGGTGCAGGAGTAGGCCATTCGGCCCTTCGAGCCTGCACCGCCATTCAATATGATCATGGCTGATCATCCAACTCAGTATCCTGTACCTGCCTTCTCTCCATACCCCCTGATCCCTTTAGCCACAAGGGCCACATCTAACTCCCTCTTAAATATAGCCAATGAACTGGCCTCAACTACCTTCTGTGGCAGAGAATTCCACAGATTCACCACTCTGTGTGAAAAAAAACTTTCTCATCTCGGTCCTAAAAGACTTCCCCCTTATCCTTAAACTGTGACCCCTTGTTCTGGACTTCCCCAACATCGGGAACAATCTTCCTGCATCTAGCCTGTCCAACCCCTTAAGAATTTTGTAAGTTTCTATAAGATCCCCCCTCAATCTTCTAAATTCCAGCGAGTACAAGCTGAGTCCATCCAGTCTTTAATGTTACAAAATGGTTGCTCGCTTTGATAAATTTCCCAAATTTGCAAATTACACCTGCATTTTTCTTTGAAGTTCATTGTAACGTTATTATGGTCAGTGATCCCTGTTGTCCAGCTCGATCTCTCTTCCATTGGCAGGAGGTGTGTGGTGGAGGCAGATACGATAGTGACCTTAGACTTTAGAGATACAGTGTGGAAACAGTCCCGATGAGTCCACACTGACCAGCCATCACCCCGTGCACTAGCACTATCCCACACACTCGGGACAATTTACAACTTTACCTACAAGCCTGCACGTCTTTGTTGTGTGGGAGGAAACCAGAGCATCTGGAGAAAACCCACGTGGTCACAGGGAGAACGTACAAACTCTGTGCAGACAGCACCCGTGGTCAGGATCGAACCTGGGTCTCTGGCGCTGTGAGGCAGCAAGTGGTGTTTAAGAGTCTTTTGGAAAGGTGCCTGGAAACACAGAGAGAAGAGGTAGATGGAGCACATGCAGGCAGAGGAGATTAGTTTACCTTGGCATCGTGTTGGGCACAGACGTTGTGGGCTGAAGGGCCTGTTCCTGTGCTGTTCTGTGTTCCTCCATTCTAACTTGCTCATCTGAACGAGCACTATTTATTCTGCACTTCCGACAAACAAGACAGTCCATTATTTGGTGTGCTCACCGCGTCTCTTGCTAACAGATTATTCTCGCCCCCATGCCAGCGGTCTGTTAAGTTACAGATGCTGCCTGGCCCGCTGAGTTCCTCCAGCACTTTGTTTTGGGCCAATATTCCCACGTGTTAGGGTGGCACAGTGGCACTGCTGTGGAGCTGCCAGAGCCTCGCAGCGCCAGAGACCTGCATTTTGTTGCTTTTCGTTGCGTGCTATCCAGTCAGCGGAAAGACGACGTACATGATTGCAGTCGAGCCGTCCACAGTGTACGGGTTTGGAGTGGAGGTTTGGAAGTGGGGAGCGATTGTAATGAGTGATTTTGGTTCCGTTTCTGGGCCTGGCAGGCAGGGAGTCGCCCGGCTTGAACAGTGGTGTTAGAGTACGTGGCGATCGCTGGTCGGTGCGGACTTGGTGGGCCGAAGGGCCTGTTTCCGCGCTGTATCTCCAAAGTCCAACATCTGCAGTTTCTTGAGTCTCCATCTTTGTTATCACTGTGGTGAGATCTAGGAGCTTAACATCCACCCAGGCGTGGTGTTCTCTTGCAGAAGGAAGTGCACGTGAGCTCATTGACATCATGCTGCACTGAAGTGATTGATTTCTTGTCCAAGACAGTTTCCTGCATGATCTATGTCTTATTCAGGGAGAGGAATCAATGGCATTAATGTGGCCCACGACCTCATTTGCAGCTTGCCAGTACATAAAACAGGCCAGTTTAATGTTTTACTGGAGCCCTACACCGCCAATTTATCTTCTTTTGTTCTTCATGATTGGACTTGGCTCTGTGAGATGCGAAGCGGGGACTTGTATTCACAGAGCGCCTTTCGTGGCCAATTGCAGGACATCCCAAAATGCTGTCCCGCCGGTGAATGAAGCTCGTTTGAAGTGTGTTCACTGTTGACGGGGCGGCACGGTGGAGCTACTGACTCACAGCGCCAGAGACCCGGGTTCGATCCTGACCACGGGTGCTGTCTGTCTGGAGTTTGCACGCACTCCCTGCGTCCGTGAGGGTTCCCTCCGGTTGCTCTGGTTTCCTCCCACATTCCAAAGACCTGTAGGTTTGTAGGATTAATAGGCTTCTGCAAAATTGTAAGTCGTCCCCAGTGTGTAGGATGATGGGCGGTCAGCACGGACGCAGTGGGCCGAATGGCCTGTTCTCGCGCTGTATCTCAAAAGTCTAAATTAAATGTAGCGACCGGCTTGCTAGTTCCCACAAAACAGCATCCTGGAGTTACAGTCATAGCACAAGCAATAGACAATATACAATAGGTGCAGGAGGAGGCCATTCGGCCCTTTGAGCCAGCACCGCCATTCAGTGTGATCATGGCTGATCATTCTCAATCAGTACCCCGTTCCTGCCTTCTCCCCATACCCCCTGACTCTGCTATCCTTAAGAGCTCTATCTAGCTCTCTCTTGAATGCATTCAGAGAATTGGCCTCCACTGCCTTCTGAGGCAGAGAATTCCACAGGTTTACAACTCTCTGACTGAAAATGTTTTTCTTCATCTCAGTTCTAAATGGCCTTCCCCTTATTCTTAAACTGTGGCCCCTGGTTCTGGACTCCCCCAACATTGGGAACATGTTTCCTGCCTCTAACGTGTCCAACCGCTTAATAATCTTATACGTTTCGATAAGATTCCCTCTCATCCTTCTAAATTCCAGTGTATACAAGCCTAGTCGCTCCAGTCTTTCAACATATGATAGTCCAGCCATTCCGGGAATTAACCTAGTAAACTTACGCTGCATGCCCTCAGGTCCTTCAGCCCATTTGTCCTCTGTTCTCCTGTTTGTACTCCATCTCATCACCCGCTGAGTGATCCGGCCCACACACTGGTGTCATCTGCATACATGGATGGAGTTAGAGCTGAATTTGGCCGCACAGTCATGAGTGTACAGGGAGTGTAGCAGGGGACTGAGAATGCAGCCTTGCGGGGCACCGGTGTAGAGAGTTATTGTGGAGGAGGAGTTGTCACGTGTCCTCACTGATGGAGGTCTGTGGGTCAGAGATCACGATCCAGTGGCAGGGAGGGGAGCTGATTCCAAGGCCTAGAATTTTGTAGATAGACACAAAATGCTGGAGTAACTCAGCGGGGCAGGCAGCATCTCTGGAGAATGCCATTCCTTCTCTCCACAGATGCTGCCTGAACCGCTGAGTTACTCCAGCATTTTGTGTCTACCTTCGGTGTAAACCAGCATCTGCAGTTCCTTCCTACACATTTTGGCCAGCATTTTGGAGGTAACTTTACATTGGATTATGGTGGTGAGGCTGAGCTATAGCCAATAAATAGGTATAGACAATAGACAAAAGGTGCAGGAGGAGGCCATTCGGCCCTTCGAGCCAGCACCGCCATTCAATGTGACCATGGCTGATCATTCTCAATCAGTACCCCGTTCCTGCCTTCTCCCCATACCCTCTGACTCCGCTATCCTTAAGAGCTCTATCCAACTCTCTCTTGAATGCATTCAGAGAATTGGCCTCCACTGCCTTCTGAGGCAGTGAATTCCACAGATTCACAACTCTCTGACAGAAAATGTTTTTCCTCATCTCAGTTCTAAATGGCCTACCCCTTATTCTTAAACTGTGGCCCCTGGTTCTGGACTCCCCCAACATTGGGAACATGTTTCCTGCCTCCAACGTGTCCAACCCCATAATAATCTTATATGTTTCGATAAGATCCCCTCTCATCCTTCTAAATTCCAGTGTATACAAGCCTAGTCGCTCCAGTCTTTCAACATATGACAGTCTCGCCATTCCGGGAATTAACCTAGTAAACCTACGCTACACGCCCTCAATAGCAAGAATGTCCTTCCTCCAATTTGGAGACCAAAACTGCACACAGTACTCCAGGTGCGGTCTCACTAGGGCCCTGTACAACTGCAGAAGTTGTATCTGACGTAGAAGCTCTTGTTGTCTAAGTGTTCCAGAGATGAGTTTGGGGCCGGGGAGGTGGTGTCTACTAAAGGCAGCTCAGTGGTAGAGTTGCTGCCTTGCAGTGCCAGAGACCCGTGTTCGATCCCGACTCTGGGTGCTGTCTGTACAGAGTCTGTACGTTTTCCCCATGGCCTCCTACACTCCAAAGATGTACAGTTTTTTAAGTTAAATGGCTTGGTATAAATGTGAAATTGACCCTAGTGAGTATACGGTAGTGTTAATGTGCGGGGATCGCTGGTCGGTGCGGGCTCGGTGAGCCGAAGGGCACAGTTCAGCGCTGTATCTCAAAACTAAACTCAACTATCACAGTCCACGTCACAGCTCCCATGGTTGAAGGGCGCCTGGATATAGTAATTCACTGGAGTTTAGAAGGATGAGAGGGGATCTTATGGAAACATATAAAATTATAAAAGGACTGGACAAGCTAGATGCAGGAAAAAAGTTCCCAATGTTGGGTGAGTCCAGAACCAGGGGCCACACTTAAACTAAAGGGGAGGCCATTTAAAACTGAGGTGAGAAGGAACTTTTTCACCCAGAGAGTTGTGAATTTGTGGAATTCTCTGCCACAGAGGGCAGTGGAGGCCAAATCACTGGATTGATTTAAGATGGAGTTAGATAGAGCTCTAGGGGCTAGTGGAATCAAGGGATATGGGGAGAAGGCAGGCGCGGGTTATGAATAGTGGACGATCAGCCATGATCACAATGAATGGCGGTGCTGGCTCGAAGGGCCGAATGGCCTCCTCCTGCTCCTATTTTCTATGTTTCTAGTACACAAAGGCAAACCTTCCCTGTATCACAGGACATGTGACAATGCTATAAACACTAATAATAAAAGAGGTGACATGAGTGTTTAATTGCCATATGTACTGGCAGCAGAACAATGAAATTCTTACTTGCTGCAGCTTAACAGACCTGTAAACACACGATAATACATAATAATCAATAATAAACCCGTAGTGCAACCAAAGACACAGTCCGCAGAAGATCATAGTTGCTGAGGTTAGCGTTGTGCAGTGTTCAAGAGCCTGGTGGTTGCTGGGAAGAAGCTGTTCTTGAACCTGGAGGTCACGGTTTTCAGGCTCCTGTACCTTCTTCCCGATGGTAGCAGCGAGATGAGAGGGTGGCCAGGGTGGTGTGGGTCTTTGATGACACTAGGAGTTAGTTTTTAATAGATATTGCCAAAGTATGTGGTGCCAATTCTGGAGCTAGAGTGGGAAAGGTTTCCCAACGGCCTTAATCTCTGTGTCGGAATGAAAGGAATTTCTCACTTGGCTGCAGAGTTTGTGCCATCGTTAAACTACAAAACCATGGGAGGTTGAAACATTCTGATCTCATGGTGGGAAGCTCTGTCTCGAAGTCAAGCTTTCTTCTCTCGGTGAAAACAACTATTGTTGCAGCTGTAGGAAAATAACTGCAGATGCTGGTACAAATCGAAGGGATCACAAAATGCTGGAGTAACTCAGCGGGTCAGGCAGCATCTCTGGAGAGAAGGAATGGGTGACGTTTCGGGTCGAGACCCTTCTTCAGACTGATGTCAGGGGGGGGCGGGACAAAGGAAGGATATAGGTGGAGACAGGAAGATGGAGGGAGATCTGGGAAGGAGGTGGGGACGGGAGTTGTGAGCGTTTATTGGCACTGGGCCTGTACTCAGGGTTTAGAAGGATGAGGGGAGGCCTCATTGAAACTTACCGAAAAGTGAAAGGCCCGGATAGAGTGAATGTGGAGGGGACGTTTCCACTGGTGAGAGAATCTAAGACCACAGGGCACAGCCTCAGAATAAAAGGACGTATCTTTAGAAAGGAGACGAGGAGGAATTCCTTTACTCAGAGGGTGGTGAAACTGTGGAATTCACTGCCTCAGACGGCTGTGGAGGCTAAGTCTGGGTATTTTTGACAGGTTATTGATTAGTAAGGGCATCAAAGTTTATAGGGAGAAGGCAAGAGAATGGGGTTGAGAGGGAAAGATAGATCAGTCATGATTGAATGGCGGAGTACTTGATGGACTGAATAGCCTACCTTTCTGCTCTTATCACTAAATGCTGGAGTAACTCAGCAGGTCAGGCAGCATCTCGGGAGAGAAGGAATGGGTGACGTTTCGGGTCCCGAAACGTCACCCATTCCTTCTCTCCCGAGATGCTGCCTGACCTGCTGAGTTACTCCAGCATTTTGTGAATAAATCGATTTGTACCAGCATCTGCAGTTATTTTCTTATGCTCTTATCACTTATGAATTTATGACCCTCTCACGGTATTGTTTTTAAGAATTTAAAAACCAGGTCAGTGACTCCTTGTTGCATTGCGTCTTTAACTAGAGAGCCCAATTCTTAACCTTGGTCACCCCATTACTGGAAGGATGTGGAGAGGGTGCAGGGGAGGTTTACCAGAATCAGGCCTGGATTAGAGGGTTTCAGTTGGAAGGAGAAGTTGGACAGACATGGATTGTTTTCTCTCGAGCGTCGGAGGTTGTGGGGAGAACTGATAGAAGTATAAAATGACGATAGGCATAGATGGGGTAGACAGTCAGAACCTTTTCCCATGATGGAACTATCAAATATACCAGAGGGCGAAGATTTAAGGTGAGAGGGGCAAAGTTTAAAGGGGATGTGCGGGGGAAGGTTTTTTTTTACACAGGAGGTGTCTGGAACGCATTACCAGGGGTGGTGGTGGAGGCAGATACGATAGTGGCGTTTAAGAGACTTTTACATAGGCACATGGATATGCAGGGAATGGAGGAATATGGACTATGTGCAGACAGACATGGCGACGTAGGCATTGTGCGCTGAAGGGCCTGTTTCTCTGTTGTACTGTTCTATGTTAGACACAAAGTGCTGGAGTAACTCAGCGGGTCAGGCAGCATAGAAACATAGAAACATAGAAAATAGGTGCAGGAGTAGGCCATTCGGCCCTTCGAGCCTGCACCGCCATTCAATACGATCATGGCTGAATCATCCAACTCAGTATCCCGTACCTGCCTTCTCTCCATACCCCCTGATCCCTTTAGCCACAAGGGCCACATCTAACTCCCTCTTAAATATAGCCAACGAACTGGCCTCAACTACCTTCTCATCATCATCATCATCATCATCATCATCATATATCTACAGCCGGAAACAGGCCTTTTCGGCCCTCCAAGTCCGTGCCGCCCAGTGATCCCCGTACATTAACACTATCCTACACCCACTAGGGACAATTTTTACATTTACCCAGCCAATTAACCTACATACCTGTACGTCTTTGGAGTGTGGGAGGAAACCGAAGATCTCGGAGAAAACCCACGCAGGTCACGGGGAGAACGTACAAACTCCTTACAGTGCAGCACCCGTAGTCAGGATCGAACCTGAGTCTCCGGCGCTGCATTCGCTGTAAAGCAGCAACTCTACCGCTGCGCTACCGTGCCGCTACCGTGCCACCTTCTGTGGCAGAGAATTCCACAGATTCACCACTCTCTGTGTGAAAGAAAACTTTCTCGTCTTTCAGCATCTGTTGGAGAACATGGACAGGTGGCGTTTGGCAGACTGGTGCTGCCTGACCCGCTGAGTTACTCCAGCCAGCACATTGTGTCGTGTGCGTGTGTCTTTGGTTAGCCGGCATCTGCGATTCCTTGTTTCTGTGCTTCCACCTGTTCGGGTTTTCCTGAGCCTGATTATAATTGCAGCCTGCCTTTTATGTTGTGAGCTGTGATTTATCTATTCTGTAGACGTTTAGCTGAGTCGCTGCTTGAATGAGCAGGCTGTATTCTGGCTGCCGCCGTTGCTGTTTGACACATCTTCCCGAGACACCTGGGGAAAGAATAATGTGCGATCGCGTTCACTGGGCTCCCGAGTCAGTGCGCCAGACATGCCCGTCTCTGTAATTGGAGTTAATACAACCCTGGCAGTCTGCGGCTGCTTCTCCTGCTTCATTAAAAATACATCACAGTCACAATTTTGCATCATTAAATTTTTGTTCAGACAGATGAAAGGATTTTTTATTTTTTTTTTGCAATCAAAACCTTCTTCCCAGGATGGAAAAATCAAATACCAGAGGGCACAGCTTTAAAGAGACTGAGGCAATGTTTGTCTTTTTTTGCAAGCCAGCGTTCCTGTGTCGACATCTTTATCCTACATGGGAAGTATTTATTCACAAAATGCTGGAGTAACTCAGCAGGTCAGGCAGCATCTCGGGAGAGAAGGAATGGGTGACGTTTCGGGTCGAGACCCTTCTTCAGACTGATGTCAGGGGGGGCGGGACAAAGGAAGGATATAGGTGGAGACAGGAATATAGAGGGAGATCTGGGAAGGAGGAGGGGAAGAGAGGGACAGAGGAAATATCTAAAGTTGGAGACGTAGAGCAGGAGGGCAGGACAAATCACAGAGGGGGAGCAACGAGAGAGCATGTTGCTAAACTCGCGTCGAAGAGAGGAGGAGAACGTCTTCAAAGTGGACATACCTTGAGGAGAAATCGCAGTGGAGCAACAGGTAGTATAAGAAAATAACTGCAGATGCTGGTACAAATCGAAGGTATTAATCCTACATGGCTTCTCCCATTTCTTTGTGGGGAAATGGCCGGGATGATCTTACCTCCCTGAGCTATAGTCAACAGGGACACAATACGATCGAAAGGGAGACACAAAAAGCTGGAGTAACTCAAGAGGGTTGTTCCTTTTCTCCGGAGATGCTGCCTGACCAGTTGAGTTACCCCAGCTCTTTGTGGACATCTTGGGTGTAAACCAGCATCTGCAGTTCCTTCGCACACAGGGAACTGGCAATCTTATTTCAAAGACCGACACACAGTGCTGGAGTAACTCAGCAGGCCAGGCAGCATCTCAGGAGAAAAGGAGAAGGTAATGTTTCAGGCAGGTTAGAGATAATACAACTGTCACAGGCTGTGGCAGTATCTCCGACTTCGTTAAAAATACATCACAGTTGCAATTTTGCATCAGTAAAATTTGCATCCAGACAGATGAAAGGAATTTTCTTTTACATTGTATGGAACATGGGTGGGAGGGGAAAGAAAGGGGGATAAAAGGGAAATTTAATGGGGTTTTTTTAGTTTAGTTTATTGTCACAGGTACAGTGAGAAGCTTTTTGTTGTGTGGAGACAGGAAGGTAGAGGGAGATCTGGGAAAGTCAGCGGAAAGATGATACATGATCACAATTGAGCTGTCCACAGTGTATAGACACAGAATAAAGGGAATAACGTTTAGTGCAAGATAAAGTGCAGTAAAGTCCAATTAAAGATAGACCGGGGGTCTACATACAATGAGGTAGGTGGGAGACCATCGCTAGTTGGTGATAGGATTCAGTTGCCTGATAACACCTGGGAAGAAACTGCCCCTGAATCAGGAGGTGTGCGTTTTCACACTTCTGTACCGTTTTCAAGAGGGAGTTAGATTTAGGTCTTTGGGGCTAAAGGAATCAAGGGATATGGGGAAAAAAGCAGGAACGGGGTACTGATTTTAGATGATCTGCCATGATCATATTGAATGGCGGTGCTGGCTCGAAGGGGCCGAATGGCCTACTCCTGCATCTATTTTGCTCTGTTTCTATGTTTTGCCCGATGGGAGAGGGGAGAAGAGGGAGTGGCCAGGGTGCGACTCGTCCTTGATGATGCTGTTGGCCTTGCCGAGGCAGCGTGAGGTATAAATGGAGTCAATGGAAGAGGAAACACTGAGATAAGAGATGAAGATAGAACCTTTGGAAGACGGGAACAGGCCCTTCGGCCCTCAATGTCTGTGCTGGCCATGTGACCAATCCCAACTCTTATCTGACTGCACATGATCCATAGGTTTACAGGGTTCAGAGGAGGTTTACGAGAATGATCCCCAGGATGATTGGGTTAACCTATGATGAGCGTTTGACGGCTCTGGGCCTGTACTCGCTGGAGTTTGGAAAGATGAGGGGGGAACCTCATTGAAACTTACTGAATAGTGAAAGGCCTGGATAGAGTGGATGTGGGGAAGATGGAGGCCATAGCCTCAGAATAAAAGGACGTACCTTCACAATGGAGAAGCGGAGGAATTTAAGTTTAAGTATAAGGGGCAGGCCATTTAGAATGATGAGGAAAAACCTTTTCAGTCAGAGAGTTGTGAATCTGTGGAATTCTCTGCCTCAGAGGGCAGTGGAGGCCAATTCTCTGAATGCATTCAAGAGAGAGCTAGACAGAGCTCTTAAGGATAGCGGAGTCAGGGGGTATGGGGAGAAGGCAGGAACGGGGTACTGATTGAGAATGATCAGCCATGATCACATTGAATGGTGGTGCTGGCTGGAAGGGCCGAATGGCCTACTCCTGCACCTGTTGTCTATTGTCTATAATATCTTCAGCCAGAGGGTGGTGAATCTGTCGTCCAGGTTTGTAGGTTAATTGGCTTGGTAAAATTGAACATTGTCCCTACTGTGTGTAGGACAGTGCTAGTGTACGGGTATCCTTGTTTGTTGTTGTGGTTATATACACAGAGGTGCTGCCTCATTGCCTGATCATGTTGACTGCTTGCTGCATTGATTACTTGAAGGATGCAGCACAGAAACAGTCCTTTGGTCCACCGAGTCCACGCCGACCATCGATGAACTGTTCGCACCAGTTCTCTGTTTGCCCACTTTCTCATCCACTCCCTGCACACGAGCGGGAAGTTACAGAGGCCAATTAACCTACAGACCCGCACGTCTTGGCTAGGTTTAGAGTTACTGCACTGTGCCATCACCGACCAGCGATCCCCGCACACTAACACTCCCCTGCACACTCTCGGGACAATTTACGTTTTTACCAAGCCAATTAGCCTACAAACCTGTACGTCTTTAATTTATTATCGTCGCGTGTACTGAGGTACAGTGAAAAGCTTTCTGGTTTGGTGCTGCCCACTCAGCGGAAAGATTATACATGATTGCAATGAACCCATCCACAGTGTACAGATACAGAAACAAGGGTATAACGTTTAGTGCAAGACAAAGTCCAATTAAAGATAGTTCAAGGTCTCCAATGAGGTAGATAGTAGCTCAGCTTCTCCAACACTCTGTGTCTATTTTTGGTATATATCAGTACATGCTGAGTTACTCCAACACTTTGTATTTATTTAAAATTCCAGCTACGCCACTCTCTGCATTTAAAAATAAACCTGCCGCACATAGCGGAGCCGCCCGCTCGCGATCACCGGCTCCCCTCTCCTCTCTCCCCTTGCTTCTCTCCTCTCTCCCACACCCGGGAGACCCTCTCCCCGCTATCGCCCCCCCCCCCCCCCCGGACCTTTCACTAATGCGCTCCCCCCCCCCGGACCTTTAACTGATGCCTCCCCCCCCCCGGACCTGTTGGTGCTGGGGGCAAGAGAGAGTAGGGGAAAGGGGTGTGCTGGGGAATGGGGGGGTGGGGGGTGGGGCAGAGTAAGTGTGTGTCTGGGGGAGAGAGAATGGGGGGTCTGAGAATGGGGACTGGGGAGGGGGACAACAGGGGTCGTGCGGAGGGGGCTTGGTGGTGGGGGAAAGAGGGGTACTGGGAAAAGGGGAGGTCGTGGGGAAAGGGGGGGTGTGGGGAGAGTAAGAGTTGGGCTGGGGGAGGAGAGAATGGGGGGTGTGGGAACGGGCCCAACGGGCCCTCTTTGCTAGTATACTACTAAAACTCTCGTTTGTTATCTTGTTTGTGACTGAACTTCAGCCAAAACGGTACACGATAGCGCAACAATGTTAGGCCCACCTTACTCACCATTGTCACTTTAGTGATAATGCAAGTAGTTTTATTGAAATCGGTGTTATATTTTTAAAGTTATTCACATTTTAAAGTTTAAAAGGAGGGAGGGGGGAGAAGGGAGAGGGCAGGGGGGGGGGGGGGGGTTGAGGAGAGAGGGGAGGGGGGGAGGAGAGGGTGCTGCACCAATGCAGGAGAGGTTTGGGCCCAACGGGTCCACTTGGTCTAGTCTCCTTTAAAATGTTCCCCTCTCACGTTCAAGCCGTGGCCCCTAGTCTTTGGCATTTCAACACTGGAAATAAATGTTTTTTCTCTAGTTACCCTATCAATGTTGATACGTTCTCGGAGGAGAGTTAAGGCCATTTCGCCCATCAGGTTTACTCCACCATTCAATCAAGGCTGATCCCATTTCCTGCCCTCTTCCCGTAACCCCTGACACCTGTACTAATCAATCTAATAAACTCTCTTTCAGCTTCCTCCGCTCCCACCACCCCACCCCACCCTGCTACAGTCAGTCTGAAGAAAGGTCCCGACCTAAAATGTGGTCTGTCCATGTTCTCCAGAGATGCTGCCTGACAGGGGCACAGTCAGAACCTTGCCCAAGAGGATGGCAAAATCAAATATCAGAGGGCACAGCTTTAAAGAGTCAGAGGCAAAGTTTATTTTTTTTTGCAAGCCAGCATTCCTGTGTGGGCATCTTTATCCTGCATGGCTCTGATCCATATTCCCTGTGTTGAATGGATTCTTTGTAGGAAATGGCTGGGATGATTTTTCTCTCTGCGCTCTACCCAACAGGGAACTGACGATAGAAGAGAGACACAAAAAGCTGGAGTAACTGGGAGGGTCGTTCCTTCTCTCCAGAGATGCTGCCTGTCCCGCTGAGTTACTCCAGCTCTCCGTGTCTATCTTCGGTTTAAACCAGCATCTGCAGTTCCTTCCTACACAGGGAACTGACAATGTTATTTCAAAGACAGGCACACGGTGCTGGAGTAACTCAGCGGCTCAGGCAGCATCTCTGGAGAAAGGGAATGGGTGACGTTTGGGGTCGGGACCCTTCTTCGGACAAAGTAGGGCGGCTTCACTCTCGGCGTCTCGTCTGGGAGCCGGAAACCTCTGCTTGTGGCCGCTCCATCAAGGGTGGAGTCTGGCGTTTGGAAACATCTGCTCTCACAGTGCGGTTCAGCTTTGGCGCCCCTGCCTCGGCCCCTTGCTCACTGATATTAACGGCTGCTTTTCGTGGGAAACATGTGTGGATGTTTAAGATGGTATTCCGCGATTTCCCCATCTACCCCTCCCCCTCCTAGATTGTAATGTCTGGAAGCAATGTGCTTGTGGTGCTTTCCCACTGCTCCATATAGGGTTGCCAACTTTCTCACTCCCAAATAACGGACAGACGGTGACGTCACTGCCCTGCGCCCCACGTGACCTCACCGAGCCAGCGGCCACGTGCTCTCACTCCACAAAATGGCAGCCGACCGGGCCGGGAGGCAGGTTGCGATGCAACCTCCATTAGGCGGCGCCCGGGCCTACTGTGTCCCGGTCTACTGTGTCCGGGCCTACTGTGTCCGGGCCCACTGTGTCCGGGCCCACTGTGTCCGGGCCCACTGTGTCCGGACCTACTGTGTCCCGGCCTACTGCGTCCGGTCCCACTGTGTCCGGGCCCACTGAGTCCGGGCCCATTGTGTCCGGTCCCACTGTGTCCGGGCCCACTGTGTCCGGGCCCACTGTGTCCGGGCCCACTGTGTCCGAGCCCACTGTGTCCGTGCCCACTGCGTCCGGGCCCACTGCGTCCGGGCCCACTGCGTCCGGGCCCACTGCGTCCGGGCCCACTGCGTCCGGGCCCACTGCGTCCGGGCCCACTGCGTCCGGGCCCACTGCGTCCGGGCCCACTGCGTCCGGGCCCACTGCGTCCGGGCCCACTGCGTCCGGGCCCACTGCGTCCGGGCCCACTGCGTCCGGGCCCACTGCGTCCGGTCCCACTGCGTCCGGTCCCACTGCGTCCGGGCCCACTGCGTCCGGGCCCACTGCGTCCGGGCCCACTGAGTCCGGGCCCACTGCGTCCGGTCCCACAGCGTCCGGTCCCACTGCGTCCGGTCCCACTGCGTCCGGTCCCACTGCGTCCGGGCCCACAGCGTCCGGGCCCACAGCGTCCGGGCCCACTGTGTCCGGGCCTACTGTGTCCCCCCAGGCCTAATACGGGACAGTTGGCAACCCTAGCTCCATACCGCTCCTTTCAACATTAAGTGTATAAAATTGTGAGAGGCGTAGATAGGGTAGACAGTCACAACCTTTCTCCCAGGGTGGAAATATCAAATACTAGGGAGCATAGCTTTAAGGTGGGAGGGGCAAAGTTTAAAGGAGATGTGAGGGGCAAGTTTTTTTGACACAGTGGGTGGTGGGCGCTCCCGGGGGTGGTGATGGAGGCAGATACAATAGTGGTGTTCAAGAAACTTCTGGATAGGCACATGGATGTGGAGGGATATGGATCATGTACAGGCAGATAAGAGTTGGTCGTGACATCTGGTTCAACACGGACATTGTGGGCCGAAGGGTCTTTTGTCGTCCTGTACTGTTCTATTAAGGAGTGATTTTCTTTCTACATACAGTGTTCAGCAACATTTAGCATACGTCCATTCACGTAAATACCTGTGTATTGTAGACTGACATTTATCAGCTCATGGCTTTGTGAAATTGCCATCATCTCTCATCCACCAGTAATCTATACTGAGCCAAGCATGCACGTAGGCTTGATAATAAAATGATATCAAATATGATCTCTGGGCGTTCAGCAACTCAAACGCCCAGGAACAAAAGAGACTACAGAGAGTGGTGGACACTGCCCGGTCCATCACAGGTACTGACCTCCCCACCATCGAAGGCCCATCACAGGTACTGACCTCCCCACCATCGAAGCGATCTACAGGAGGCGCTGCCTCAAAAAGGCAGCCAGCATCATCAAAGACCCACACCACCCTGGCCACGCTCTCATCTCACTGCTACCATCGGGAAGAAGGTACAGGAGCCTGAAAACCGTGACCTCCAGGTTCAAGAACAGCTTCTTCCCAGCAGCCATCAGGCTCTTGAACACTGCACAACACTAACCTCAGTGGGTACAGCTGCTGCCTCACGGCAATAGGGACCCGGGTTCAATCCTGACCTCGGCTGCTGTCTGTCTGGAGTTTGCAAGTTATCCCTGTGACCCTGTGGGTTTTCTCCGGGTGCTCCGGTTTCCTCCCACTTCCCAAAGACGTGCAGATTTGTAGGTTAATTGGCCCTCTGTAAATTGCCCCTAGTGTGCAGGGAGTGGGTGAGAAAGTGGGATAACATAGAACTAGTGTGAACAGGTGATCGATGGTCAGCGTGGGCTCGGTGGGCCGAAGGGCCTGTTTCCATGCTATGTCTTTCAATTGATCAAAATGATGCTGATCTTTGGTTGCATTACAGACTTTGACTTGACACTATATGATTACCCAGATATGGCAGATATTAATTTATTGTATATTTATCTGTGCGTTTTTGCATTAACAGGCCTGTTAAGCAGCAGCAAGTAAGAATTTATTTGTTCCATTGACGGTACATGTGAGAAGTAAACACTCTTGACTGTTGAAAGTGCCATTAAACTATGGCAGCGTGATTGAGCCTTGCAGCTCCAGAGTGCTTGTCTGTACGGAGTTTGTACGTTCTCCCCGTGACCTGCGTGGGGTTTCTCCGAGATCTTCGGTTTCCTCCCGCACTGTAATGACGTACAGGTTTGTAGGTTAATTGGCTTGGTATAAATGTGAAAGTGTCCCTCGTGTGTGTGTGTGTGTGTGTGTGTGTAGGATAGTGTTAATGTGCGGGGATCGCTGGTCTGTGCGGACTCGGAGGGCCGAAAGACGTGTTCCCGCCCTGTATCACTAAACTAAACAACATAGAATGAGCTTGGCGTGCCAGGCTAATGTAAAACACATTGCCTGAGACTGCTATGTGTATGAGGGTTAAATTTGGAATGGCAAATGGGCAGCTTATATCTTCAAATGTCACGGATTGAACGTGAACATCTGCCGTGGGCAAAGACAGCAGGTCCACGAGCTGGCAGGGCAATCTCCAAACGGCCTTGAATATCTGAGATTCACGCAGCATCACCGAACCCGGTTTCCAGGGGTGTGTGTGTGTGTGTGTGTGCGTGCGTGCGCTCGCTGTGTAAAGGAAGAATTGGCTGCCGCAGTGTTAGATTCGATACTTGGCGACAGCCCAAGAGGTTCAGACTGGGGAGTTCAGTACTTAGTTTAGTTTAGAGACACAGCGCGGAAACATGCCCTTCAGCCCATTGAGTCTGCGTCGATCAGCGATACCCAAACACTCGCACTATCCTACACACAATAGGGACAAATATACCAAGCCAATTCACCTTCAAACCTGTACGTTAGATTCACCACCCTCAGACTAAAGAAATTCCACCTCATCTCCTTTCTAGAGGGACGTCCTTTAATTCTGAGGCTGTGCCCTCCGGTTCGAGGCTCTCCCACTAGTGGAAACATCCTCTCCACATCCACTCTATCCAGGCCTTTCACGATTCGGTACGTTTCAATGAGGTGCCCCCTCATCCTTCTGATTCCTGGGATGGCAGGACTTTCATATGAAGAAAGACTGGATAGACTCGGCTTGTACTCGCTGGAATTTAGAAGATTGAGGGGGGATCTTATAGAAACTTACAAAATTCTTAAGGGGTTGGAGAGGCTAGATGCAGGAAGATTGTTCCCGATGTTGGGGAAGTCCAGAACAAGGGGTCACAGTTTAAGGATAAGGGGGAAGTCTTTTAGGACCGAGATGAGAACGCTTTTTTTCACACAGAGTGGTGAGTCTGTGGAATTCTCTGCCACAGAAGGTAGTTGAGGCCAGTTCATTGACTATATTTAAGAGAGAGTTAGATGTGGCCCTTGTGGCTAAAGGGATCAGGGGGTATGGAGAGAAGGCAGGTACAGGATACTGAGTTGGATGATCAGCCATGATCATATTGAATGGCGGTGCAGGCTCGAAGGGCCGAATGGCCTACTCCTGCACCTATTTTCTATGTTTCTAAACTCCAGCGAGTACAGGCCCAGAGCCTTCAAACATTATGTGAACCCAATCATTCCTGGGATCATTCTCGTAAACCTCTGGACCCACTCCAGAGCCAGCACACCCTTCCTCTGATATGGGGCCCAAAACTGCTCACAATACTCCAAATGGAGTCTGACCAGCGCCTTGTGGAGCCTCGGCATTGCATCCCTGTTTTTGTATTGCAGCCCTCTTGAAATGAACGGCAGCATTGCATTTGCCATCCTTGCAACTGGTTCGAAGTGCAAATGAACCTTTTGGGAATCCTGCACCACTTCCAAGTCCCTTTCCCAACAGCCTCGAGGCAACAAGTGCTGGCGCAGTCCCGGAATGGTTTCTCTGTCGGGGAACGTTGGACGTCCTGGGTTTACGGTGCAGGTGAGGACAGGCGAGGGGTGCCTCTTTGGTCAACACACCGAGGACAGGCTCTCGCCCGCTCCACTTAAAGTTGGCGTTTGTGGTGGGAGTCAGCGGGCCTGCAGAATGGCTTCAGAGTTGACAGCCTTCAAACAACCTGGAGATTAGCAGGGAATGTCCCCTGCCAGTGATAAACGCATGCCTGTGGAAGCCAGCAAACGACAGACACAGCTCAGAGACAGGCCCTTCGGCCCAACTCATCCATGCTGGCCCACCTGCCTGTGTTTGGTCCAAACCCCTCCAAACCTATCCTATCCATGTACCTGTCCAAATGTCTTTTAAATGTGTTTTCAAGTACCTGCCTCAACTGCCTCCTCTGGCAGCTCGTTCCATGTACCCACCACCCTCTGTGGTACCCACCACCGGGTCCGCACCGCCCAGCGATCCCCGCACATTAACACTATCCTACACCCACTAGGGACAATTTTTACATTTGCCCCGCCAATTAACCTACATACCTGTACATCTTTGGAGTGTGGGAGGAAACCGAAGATCTCGGAGAAAACCCACGCAGGTCACGGGGAGAACATACAAACTCCGTACAGACGGCACCCGTAGTCAGGATCGAACCTGAGTCTCCGGCGCTGCATTCGCTATAAGGCAGCAACTCTACCGCTGCGCCACCGTTTAGTGCAACGTAAAGTCTGATTAAAGACAGTCCGAGGTCTCCAATGAGGTAGATGGGAGGTCAGGACCGCTCTCTAGTTGGTGAGAGGATGGCTCAGTTGCCTGATAACAGCTGGGAAGAAACTATCCCTGAATCTGGAGGCTTCCAATCTCCAGTGTTGTTTGAAGCCTGTCTATGACTCTGTGGCTCTGTGACACTGAACCAGCAAGAAGGAACGTGAGGTCTCCCAGTTGCCAAACACTTTAATTCCCCCTCCCACACTGACCTTTCTGTCCTGGGCCTTCTCCATTGTCAGAGTGAGGCCCAGGACTAATTGGAGGAACAGCACCTCATATTTCACTTGGGCAGCTTACAATCCTGCAGTTTGAATATTGATTTCTCTAACTTCAAGGAACCCTTGCATTCCCTCTCTCTCCATCCCTCCTCCACTCTGGTCTTCTTTCTAATTTCCCCGATAGTGTTCCTTCGTCCTCGCCTCGTCCCCAGCCAACAATGGAGCGTTGTGGGCTCCAGCTTTCCTGAGTGATCGATGCAGGCTCTGCTTTAATCTGTACCTTGGGCGACGTTTCAGGTCGAGACCCTTCTTCAGACTGAAGTCTCAACCCGAAACTTCACCCATTCCTTCTCTCCTGAGATGCTGCCTGACCCGCTGAATTACTCCAGCATTTTGTGATACCTTCGATTTGTACCAGTTGTTTTTCCTACTCCCTGTGACGCCCTGGGTTTCCTCCGCGTGGGTTTCCTTCCACACTCCAGAGATGTGCGGGTTTGTAGGTTAATTGGCCCTTTGTCAATTGCCTCTGCTGTGTGGGGATTGGATGAGGGAGTGGGATACGGGCCAAACGCAGGCAGGTGGGACCAGTGCAGATGGTGTACGTTGGTCGGCATGGGCAAGTTGGGCTGAAGGGCCTGTTTCCACGCTGTGTGACTCTATGACAATGTAGATGGAGCGAGGAGCGAGGCTTCAGGGACCTCTGCCTGCAGTGTTGTGGAGCTCTGTCTGTTCAAAGCCCTGCCGCACCTGCCATTATTTAGTGGCTCTCCGCAGTGATTGTATTCAATGTTTAAACAGGCCAGTGTCGGCACACAACACACCCAGGTCTGTTGTTCCCAGTCTACACGCCTCAGTCTTTAGCTCTTTTCCTCCACCCACCCCCTAGAGATTTTGCTCCACGTCAAACAATTAGAGACATCCGCCCAGAGGGTTTGGCAGGGAATAAAAAAAACATTCCTTTGGTCCTTGAGCTGAAATATTAACAACGGCATTAGGTTGACGTTTAGGTTGAGGTTAAGTATTAATGCTGGGAAAAAAAGAGCCCGAGGGACATAACTCTCCCCACCCGAGACGTCACCTGCCCACGGTTGGCGTTTCGGGTTGAGACCCTTCCTCAGACTGGCTCCGACCCAAAACGTCACCCATCCTTTTTCTTCAGAGATGCCGCCTGACCCACTGAGTTGCTCCAGCACTTTGTGTCCTTTTGTGTAAACCAGCATCTGCAAATATAAGTCCATAAGTTGTAGGAGCAGAATTAGGGCATTTGGCCCACCAAGCCTACTCCACCATTCAATCATGGCTGATAGACACATGGACAATAGGTGCAGGAGGAGGCCATTCGGCCCTTCGAGCCAGCACCGCCATTCAATATGATCATGGCTGATCATCTAAAATCAGTAGCCCGTTCCTGCTTTCTCCCCATATCCTTTGATTCCGTTAGCCCTAAGAGCTCTATCTAACTCTCTCTTGAAAACATCCAGTGAATTGGCCTCCACTGCCTTCTGTGGCAGAGAATTCCACAGATTCACAACTCTGGGTGAAAAGGTTTTTCCTCATCTAAATGACCCACCCCTTATTCTTAAACTGTGACCCCTGGTTCTGGACTCCCTCAACATCGGGAATATTTTTCCTGCATCTGGCCTGTCCAATTCCGTAAGAAATGTATATCATATCATCATATCATATATATACAGCCGGAAACAGGCCTTTTCTGCCCACCAAGTCCGTGCCGCCCAGCGATCCCCGTACATTAACACTATCCTACACCCACTAGGGACAATTTTTACATTTACCCAGCCAATTAACCTACATACCTGTACGTCTTTGGAGTGTGGGAGGAAACCGAAGATCTCGGAGAAAACCCACGCAGGTCACGGGGAGAACGTACAAACTCCTTACAGTGCAGCACCCGTAGTCAGGATCGAACCTGAGTCTCCGGCGCTGCATTCGCTGTAAAGCAGCAACTCTACCGCTGCGCTACCGTGCCGCATACCGTATATGTTTCTATAAGATCCCCTCTCATCCTTCTAAATTCCAGTGAATGCTATCGACCCCATCTATCTTTCTCTCAAACCCATTCTCCTTCCTCTCCCCATAACCCTTGACACCCTTACTAATTAAGAACATCAATCTCCGCCTTGAAAATATCCATTGACCCTGGCTCCACGGCTGCCTGAGGCAATGAATTCCATAGATGACTGTGAAGCAAAGGGAAATAGAAGAAAGCACAAACTATTTGAAGACTTCTGGTGTACGATGTTTCAAAGTGCTTTCCCGTGCTGTTAAGATGGAATAAAGATGAAGTAGCTTTAATAATTTGATGGACAATTTTGACTTGTCTCCTCGGGCCAGAGGCTTTTGGGAGGCCCACCTAATCATAAAACATTTAAGTACTAACAAGACCGGTGGTGTGATCACTCGTGTTAATGTACCGACTCCATTGAGATTGGATTAGCATGCTCATTTCAAAGATTAGATTATCTCATTTTTATCCAAAAGGCTTTCGCCCGACTGAAATAAAAATTACTCAACATGTGAATCACAGCCGATACATGATTACATAGGTTCGGCATGGTAGCACAGCGGTAGAGTTGCTGCCTCACAGCGCCAGAGGCAATAGACAATAGGTGCAGGAGTAGGCCATTCGGCCCTTCGAGCCAGCACCACCATTCAATGTGATCATGGCTGATCATTCTCAATCAGTACCCCATTCCTGCCCTCTCCCCCTACCCCCTGACTCCGCTATCCTTAAGAGCTCTATCTAGCTCTCTCTTGAATGCATTCAGAGAATTGGCCTCCACTGCCTTCTGAGGCAGAGAATTCCACAGATTCACAACTCTGACTGAAAAACTTTTTCCTCATCTCCGTTCTAAATGGCCAACCCCTTATTCTAAAAACGGTGGACTCTGGACTCCCCCAACATTGGGAACATGTTTCCTGCCTCTAACGTGTCCAACCCCTTAATAATCTTATATGTTTCGATAAGATCCCCTCTCATCCTAAATTCCAGTGTATACAAGCCTAGCCGCTCCATGACCTGGGTTCATGTCTGACTACGGGTGCTGTCTGTGTGGAGTTTGTACGTTCATTCTGTGACCGTGTGGGTTTTCCACGGGTGCTCCGGTTTCTTCCCACATCCCGATGACGTGCAGATTTGTTGGCTAATTGGCGTATGTAAATTGTCCCTGGTGAAACTAGTTGCATTTGGCCCACAGGCCGCCAAGCCCCTTCCTGTCCATATATCTGTCCAAATGTCTCCGTAGGACGTAGAAACAGATTTAGGCCATTCGGCCCATTTAGTGTACAATGTATGTCTTAATTGTATCGGCTGTAGCTTGCTCTGACAGCTCGTTCAAGATATGGACTACCCTCTGAGTGGAAAAGTTGCCTCTGAGGTCCCTCTTAAATCTCTCCCCTCTCACGGTAGCTTTAGATTCCTCCACCCTGGGGAAAAAGACTGAGCACTCTCTTCAATCCAGGCCCTCCATTTGATGATTGATTGAAAGACACAGCATGGAAACAGTTTCAGTTTAGTTTATTGTCACGTGTACCGAGGTACAGTGAAAAGCTTTTGTTGTGTGCTAACCAGTCAGCAGAAAGACAATGCATGATTACAATCGTGCTATTGACAGTGTACAGATACATGAGAAGGGAATAAAGTTTAGTGCAAGGCAAAGCCATCAAAGTCCGATCAAGGATAGTCGGAGGGCCATCAATGAGGTAGATAGTAGTTCAGCTCTGCTCTCTCTGGTAGGATGATTCAGTTGCCTGATCACAGTCTCTTCCCTCCGATCTCCTAAACCTTCTGTACTTCCAAACTTCTGCTCATAATTGCCCCTCAGAGAGCGTGGTTAAAAACTCAAGCGCTCCCTTTATTGCCTGAAGTGTTTAGTTTAGTTTAGAGAAACAGTTTAGAGTGGAAACCGGCCCTTCGGCCCACCGAGTCCATGCCAACCAGCGATCACCCCGCACACTAGCACTATCCTACACACCAAGATCAATTTACAATTTTACCAAACTAATTAACCTGCATGCCTTCAGAATGTGGGAAGCAACCAGAGCACACGGGGAAAATCCACGCGGTCACAAGGAGAACGTACAAACCCCATACAGACAGCACCCGTAGTCAGGATCGAACTCTGGTTTCTGGTGCTGTAGGGCAGGCTCAGTCATACAGCATGAAAACAGGCCCAACTCATTAATGCTGACCACCTAAGCCAGTCCCATTTGCCTGCGTTTGGCCCATATCCCTCCAAACCTTTCCGATCCACATATCTTTTATCCAAACTGGGCAAGCTGTCCCAAAATTTCCCCGCCGAGTCCACGCCGACCATCGTTCACCCTTTCACAGTAGTTCTCCATTACCCCACTTGTTCATCCACTCTGTACACACAAGGGACAATTTACAGATTGTCAATCGGCCTACAAACCAGCACGTCTCTGGGATGCGGGCGGACAAAAATCTTGTTCAAACGCTTCCTGCAGCCAATACCCCACAATAAAACGCAGACACAAGGAACTGTTGATGCTGGTTTACAAAAGAAAGACACAAAGTGCTGGAGTAACTTAGCGGGTCAGGCAGCATCTGTGGAAAACATGGATAGGTGACGTTTCAGGTCGGAGCCCTTCAAATCTCCTTTGCGAACTCTGTTTTAAAATATGATTGATTATTATCTACCTCACTGGAGACCTTTGAACTATCTTTAATCATACTTTATCGGATTTCAATGGTATATCTTTGCAGTAAATGCTGTTCCCTTTATCTGTACACTGTGAACGGCTGGATTGTAATCATGTGTCGTCTTTCCGCTGATTGGATAGCAAAGATTTTCACCGTACCTCGCTGCGCGTGACATTAATAAACTTAACTAAGCTTTTTACACACCCCATCAATCTACATTTTAAAACACAAAGTGAAGTAGTTATCGGTTACGTGGAGAATATTGATCCAATGTGCGGGATGGGTGCACAGTATTAATATCCTATTTAGTTTAGAGACACAGCGTGGGCGGCACGGTGGCGCAGCGGTAGAGTTGCTGCCTTACAGCGAATGCAGCGCCGGAGACTCAGGTTCGATCCTGACTACGGGTGCTGTCTGTACGGAGTTTGTACGTTCTCCCCGTGACCTGCGTGGGTTTTCTCCGAGATCTTCGGTTTCCTCCCACACTCCAAAGACGTGCAGGTATGTAGGTTAATTGACTGGGTAAATGTTTTTTAAAAATTGTCCCTAGTGTGTGTAGGATAGTGTTAGTGTGCGGGGATCGCTGGGCGGCGCGGACTCGGTGGGCCGAAGGGCCTGTTTCCAAGCTGTATCTCTAAATCTAAAAAAAAAGAAACAGGCCCTTCGGCCCACCGAATCCATGCCGACCAGCAATCCCTGCACATTAACACAATCCTACACGCACTAGGGATAATTTACATTTATACCAAGCCAATTAACCTACAAACCTGCACGTCTTTGGAATGTGGGAGGGAACCGAAGAACTGGGAGAAAACCCTCGCAGGTCACAGGGTGAATGTACAAACTCCGCACAGACAGCACCCGTGGTCAGGATCGAAACCGGGCCTCTGGCGCTGCAAGGCAGCATCTCTCCCGCTGCGCCACCATGCTGCCCTATTAGTTCTGTCAGTGCTGATGTGGGATGATGGGCCAGGGTTTACAGTTCTCTGCAGCTTTTGCCAATGGCTGCATCTCATCTGGACCCCATGAAGCATTTAAACAACGCTTAGAAGGCTGGGAGCAGGATGGCACGTGGTGAAATATATTTTCATCTTCACTGCACGTGCCCTGAGTTTTCCCCACTCCCCTCTCATTATGATCAAAGTGAAGGAACAACACGCTGGTGCAGCGGGTGGAGCCGCTGCCTCTCAGCGCCACAGACCCGGGTTACATCCTGACCTCGGGTGCTGTCTGTGTGGAGTTTCCAGTGACAGTGTCTCCTGTCTCCGGGTGCTCCGGTTTCCTCCCACATCCCGAAAACGTGCTGGTTTACAGGTGAATTGGCCCTCTGTAAATTGCCCCTCGTGTGGAGGGGGTGGATGTGAAAATGGGAAAGCAAGTGTGAACGGGTGATTGTTGGCCAATGCGAACTCGATGGGCTGAAGGGCCTGTTTCCCTGCTCTCAGCATCTTTAGTCTAAACTGAAAAGCGAGCGATGCTGCAAGCAAACCTACCAGAAATGTTCTGGCATCCTGTCCCAGAACTTTAGTTTAGTCATCGGGTCACACGGCACATTCCGACCTAGATGCCCCATCCATGCTCTCGTCCCATTTGCCTGCATGTGGTCCATATCCTTCCAAACCCTTCCTATCCATGTACTTGTCCAAATGCCTTTTAAATGTTGTTAAAGTACCTGCCTCAACTACCTCCTCTGGCAGCTCGTTCCACACACACCCACCACCCTCTGTGTGGAAAAAGTTGCCCCTGGTGTTCCTTGTAAATCTTTCTCCTCTCACCTTAAACCTATGTCCTCTAGTTCTTGATTCCCTGACTCTGGGTAAAAGATCCTGTGCATTCATCCTATCTATTCCCTTCATGATTTTGTACACCTCTATAAGATCTCCCCTCATCCTCCTGCGCTCCAAGGAACATAGTCCAAGCCAGGCCAACCTCTCCCTATAGCCCAGGCCCTCGAGTCCTGGCAACATCCTTGGGAGTTGCTGTAAATTGTTCATGCACACTTTGAATTGATTTAAGACTACAAGTCGTGCTGCCATCTGATTATTTTGCTAGTGTGTTGCAGGGATAATGAGTCACGGTGCTTGAGTTGAATGTTTTAGTCCGTAACCTGAAGACATTTATTACCTGATGCAAAATGAGCTGAACTTTCACAGGTGAACATATTTTATTTCAAGGCTTAAAACAGCATTAAAAATATTTCTCAGTATTCATACGCATGAAAGAATTATGTATTTCAGTGTAGACACAAAATGCTGGAGTAACTCAGCGGGTCAGGCAGCATCTCGGGAGAGAAGGAATGCGTGACCTTTCGGGTCGAGACCCTTCTTCAGACTGATGTCAGTGTTAGCGGCAAGGAGATGTTACAAAAGCAGGAATGCTGGAAGAACTCCAGTCAGTCGAGCAGCATCTGTGGACAATGTCCACAATGGGGTAGAGGTGAATCGGACAGTACCCTAGCTTATGGAAGGGCCGTTCAGATGCCTGATAACAGAGGGGAAGAAGCTGTCCCTGAGTCTGGTGGTGCGCGTTTTCAAGCTTCTGTACCTTCTGCCGGACGGGAGCGGGGAGAAGAAGGAATGACTGGGGTGGAAACAATGGACCATTGTGGGCTCCTGGGCCATCGGTGCCGGCTCTGATTTGTCCTGAACCTTTTCATGCCTCTAGTTTCCCTGACTCTCAGTCTGAAGAAGGGTCTCGGCCCGAAACGTCACCCATTCCTGACCCGTGAGTTACTCCAGCACCTTGTGTCTATCTTTGATGATGTCGGCTGCTTTCCCGAGGCAGCGTGACGTGTAGATGGAGTCGATGGTGGGGAGTCTGGGTCTGTGTGATGGGCACACACAAGACCAGACACTGAATGTTGTGTGGACAAGGAGACCAAGTCTGGCTTTGAGACTCTTGGAAAAATGCAAGGGAGCAGGAGTTGAAGTAGATGATTATTAAATAACTGATCGAAGGTATTTATTCACAAAATGCTGGAGTAACTCAGCAGGTCAGGCAGCATCTCGGGAGAGAAGGGATGGGTGACGTTTCGGGTCGAGACCCTTCTTCAGACTGAAGTCTCGACCCGAAACGTCGCCTCCCGAGATGCTGCCTGACCTGCTGAGTTACTCCAGCATTTTGTGAATAAATACCTTCGATTTGTACCAGCATCTGCAGTTATTTTCTTACAAAGATAATCCAAGGGTCACCAATGAGGTTGATAGTAGTTCAGGGCTGCTTGCTAGTTGTGGTTCATTTTGTGAATAAATACCTTCGATTAAATAACTGATGATCTGCTCTGGGGTTCTCTGTGAATAAACCACCTCATTTATAAACGCAGAACTCCACCAGCTTTGTCCCTGAATCAAATGGTTTGGATCCGACAGTGTTTGCGTGAGAGGACAAAAGGGTCAGGCATTTCATAACGGCTGGTTTGGGAATTCATAAATCAAACCAGCAGGAATGTAACCTTAGCTGTGAGCACTGAGAAACCTGATGTGTTTCACTGGATGTCAAGTGGCACGCTAAACTGAAGGAGCAGTGCCATCTGTACAGTCAGTTTATCACTTTGGTTTATAGTCACGTGTACCGAGGTGCAGTGAGAAGCTTTCGTTGTGTGCAATCCAGTTAGCGGAAAGACAACACATGATTATAATAGAGTCATCCACACTTGTATGTGTTATTGCATTTTTATGGATTATTCTTATTGGTCTTATTGTTGAACTGCGGGTAATTTTTCATTTCACAAATAAATGACTATTGACTATACAGACGCAGGATAAGGGAATAGTGTTTAGTGCAAGGCAAAGCCAGCAAAGTCCGATCAAAGATATCCACCTATATCCTTCCTTTGTCCCGCCCCCCCAGACATCAGTCTGAAGAAGGGTCTCGACCCGAAACGTCACCCATTCCTTCTCTCCTGAGATGCTGCCTGACCTGCTGAGTTACTCCAGCATTTTGTGAAATAAATATCTTCGATTTGTACCAGCATCTGTAGTTATTTTCTTACAAAGATAGTCCAAGGGTCACCAATGAGGTTGATCCCAATCTCGTTGTACCCCTGGGTACAATGACAATAAAGATATATTGTATTGTATTGTATTGATAGTAGTTCAGGGCTGCTCACTAGTTGTGGTTCAGTTGCCTGATAACAGCTGGGAAGAAACTGTCCCTGAATCTGGAGGTGTGCGTTTTCACATTTCTGTACCTTTTGCCCGATGGGAGAGGGGAGAAGAGGGAGTGGCCAGGGTGCGACTGGTCCTTGATAATGCTGCTGGCCTTGCCGAGGCAGCGCGAGGTGTAGATGGAGTCAATGGAAGGGAGGTTGGTTTGTGCGATGGTCTGGGCTGCGTCCACAATTGGCTGCAATTTCTTGCGGTCTTGGATGGAGCTGTCAGAGAGTGCCGGGCACAGCGTGAGGTGTGGGCTGACAGTCCCCAGGCCCTGCCACATACTTTGTGCATTGCGTCGACGTTGCCAGCGATCCCACACATTCCCACTTGCATCAGTGGGAGTCATCTCAGTGAGGTGCCGCCAAACGCTCATCATATGTTAACCCACCCATTCCTGGGGTCACTATCGTAAACCTCCTCTGGACCCTCTCCAGTGCCAGCACATCCTTCCTCAGATACGGGGCCCAAAACTGCTCACAGTGTTCCAAATCCAGTCTGACCAGTGTTTTAGTTTAGTTTAGTTTAGAGACACAGCGCGGAAACAGGCCCTTCGACCCACCGAGCCCGCGCCGACCAGCGATCCCCGCACATTAGCACTATCCCACACACACAGCGGACATTGTCCACTGATGCTGCTCGACTGACTTAAGTTCTCCCAGCATTCCTGCTTTTGTAACATCTCCTTGCTGCTAACACTGAAATCAGTCTGAAGAAGGGTCTCGACCCGAAAGGTCACCCAAAGACGTACAGGTATGTAGGTTAATTGGCTGGGTAAATGTAAAAATTGTCCCTAGTGGGTGTAGGATAGTGTTAATGTACGGGGATCACTGGGCGGCACGGACTTGGAGGGCCGAAAAGGCCTGTTTCCGGCTGTATATATATGATATGATATTCCTTCTCTCCCGAGATGCTCCAAGCCAATTTTTCCAAGCCAATTAACCTACAAACCTGTACTTCTTTGGAGTGTGGGAGGAAAATCCCATGTTTGACCCATATCCCTTTCCTATCCATGATCTGTCAAAATGCCTTTTAAATGCTGTTGTCGTACTTGCCTCAGCTGCCTCCTCTAGTCTCATAAAGTGTCTCGTCATGTGTCTAAGAAGTGTCTCATAAGGCCTCAGCATTACATCACGGCTTTTGCATTCTCTCTTGACTCTTAAAAACAAAAGTAAGAAACCAGAAGTAGGAAAGTACATTTTAAAAAATGTTGTGTCTGTGCTGGACTGAAGACTCATTAAACTTGTTTACAGCAGTGTGTCCAGGGATGAACTCATGGAAAATGAGAGTGCTAACGAGCTGCCTGTCTGCACTGGACGGCCACAACTACCGTCCTCAGGCAAGCAACACTCTGTGGGTTTTGGAATTAGACAATAGGTGCAGGAGGAGGCCATTCGGCCCTTCGAGCCAGCACCACCATTCAATGTGATCATGGCTGATCATTCTCAATCAGTACCCCGTTCCTGCCTTCTCCCCATACCCCCTGACTCCGCTATCCATAAGAGCTCTATCTAGCTCTCTCTTGAATGCATTCAGAGAATTGGCCTCCACTGCCCTCTGAGGCAGAGAATTCCACAGATTTATAACTCTCTGACTGAAAAGGTTTTTCCTTATCTCCGTTCTAAATGGCCTACCCCTTATTCTTAAACTGTGGCCCCTGGTTCTGGACTCCCCCAACATTGGGAACATGTTTCCTGCCTCTAACGTGCCGAACCCCTTAATAATCTTATATGTTTCGATATAATCCTTCTAAATTTCAGTGTATACAAGCCTATTCGCTCCAGTCTTTCAACATACGACAGTCCTGCCATTTCGGGAATTAACCTAGTAAACCTACGCTGCACGCCCTCAATAGCAAGAATATCCTTCCTCAAATTTGGAGACCAAAACTGCACACAGTACTCCACGTGCGGTCTCACTAGGGCCCTGTACAACTGCAGAAGGACCTCTTTGCTCCAGAATTGTTGCCAGAACATGGAAACAAAGCTGGCTGGAGCAAATCACAAAGTGCTGGAGGAACTCAGCGGGTCAGGCTGCGTCTGTGGAAGGAATGAACACGTGATGTTTCGGGTCGGGACCCTTCTTCAGACTGATGGGGGGGGGGGGGGGGAGAAAGTTGGAAAAAAAGAGGTGGGGAAAAGGCCTGGCAAGTAATAGATTGGTGGGGAGTGCTGGAGTAACTCAGTGGGTCAGGCAGCATCCGTGGAGAAAAAGGATGGGCAACGTTTTGGATCAGAATGAAGATGGGTCCCGAACTGAAACATCACCCAAGCATTTTGTCCAGAGTTGCTGCCGGACCCGCTGAGTTACTCTATCTTCGGTATAAAGCAGCATCTGCTGTTGCTTTCCACACGAGTAATAGGTGGATACAGGTGAGGGGGGTGATTGGCAGATGTTTACTTTAGTTCATTATTATTATCATGTGTACCGACCGAGGTGCAGTGAAAGTGCTTTTTCTTGCATGCTAACCATGCAATGGTGGAGTGAGTGACGAAGGCAGGATGTGAAAAGGGGACAAAAGGTTGTCAGACAAGGAGAAGAGGAGGAGTGAAATGTGAAGTCGGAGGGAGGGATGTGGGTGGAAAGGGGTGGGCAAAGAGGCAGGAGGTTGAGAGGTGATCGTAGATACATGATCGTGAGGGGAATAGATAGGGTATAGATAGGGATAGAGTAACTCAGCAGGTCAGGCAGCATCTCAGGAGAGAAGGAATGGGCGACGTTTCGGGTCGAGACCCTTCTTCAGACTGAGGGCCCATTCCTTCTCCCGAGATGCTGCCTGACCTGCTGAGTTACTCCAGCATTCTGTGAATAAATACCTGCGATTTGTGCCAGCATCTGCAGTTATTTTCTTATACTTGGAATAGATAGGGTAAAGGCACAGAGCCTTTTAACCAGCATAGGGGAATCAAGAACCAGCAGACGTAGTTCTGAGGTGAGAGGGGAATGGTTTATTAGGAACCCGAGGGCAACGTTTTCTTACAGAGGGTGGTGGGTGTACGGAATGAGCTGCCAAAGGAGGTAGTTGAGGCAGGTACTATAACAGCATTGAGAAGACATTTGGACAGATCGATGGATAGGAAAGGGATATGTGTCAAAGATGGACATGTGGGACTAGTGTGGATGGGGCATCTTGGTCGGCATGGACGAGCTGGGCCGAGCGGCCTGTTCCTGTGTTGTATGACTGGGACACTTTGGCAGGTTCTGATGTGAGGGCAACCATGTTACGATTACTGCACTAGTTGCAAACAGGATGACAACTTACTGAACAGTGAAAGGCCTGGAAAGACTGGACGTGGAGAGGATGTTTCCACCAGTGGGAGAGTCTGGGACCAGAGGGCACAGTCTCAGAATAAAAGGACGTGCCTTTAGAGAGGAGAGGAGGTGGAATTTCTTTAGTCGGAGGGTGGTGAATCTTGGGAATTCATTTATTCACAAAATGCTGGAGTAACTCAGCAGGTCAGGCAGCATCTCTCCCGAGATGCTGCCTGACCTGCTGAGTTACTCCAGCATTTTGTGAATAAATCGATTTGTACCAGCATCTGCAGTTATTTTCTTATACTACTTGGGAATTCATTGCCGCGGACTGCTGTGGCAACCAAGTCATTGGGAATTTTTAAGGCAGAGATTGACCGATTCTTGATTAGTACGGTTGTCGGAGGTCGCAGGGGAATGGAGTTGAGGGGGGAAGATAGAACAGTCATGATCGCGTGGCAGAGTAGACCCGATGGGCCAAATGGCCTCATTCTGCTCCTACGAATTATGATCTCGTGACGGGAGTGTTGGCTTGTCTCTACAATTTCCCTTTGAAGAATGTCAGTGACCGACTGGCTGGCACCAGTGCTCCATTGTGCCAGAAACTGCTTGAACTCTGCTGTGGTTCTTGGCAGGGTGGCGCGGCAGAAATGGTGCCAAGTGGACAGAAGGTTACCCAGCACTGCTGTTTCCGTGCTTGCTTTAGTGTTTGTTTAACATGTGCTAACAGTCTTGCTGTTTGTAGCTTGGAATGACTTGAACATGTCTCCCCTGTGCAAGCAAGCTTTGAGCAAGAACTTGGGGTCAGTCAGCACGAGAGACTTTAGTCTTTAGAGACTAGTCTTTGGGCCCTTCGGCCTACCGAATCCACACCGACCAGCTACACTAGCACTATCCCACAAGCTGGGGACAATTTACAATCTTACAGAAGGCATATAACCTACAAACCTGTATAGACAATAGGTGCAGGAGTAGGCCATTCGGCCCTTCGAGCCAGCACCACCATTCGATGTGATCATGGCTGATCATTCTCAATCAGTACCCCGTTCCTGCCCTCTCCCCGTACTTTGGAATGTGAGAAGAAACAGAGTACGTGGGGAAAACCAGGGAGAACGTGCAAACTCCATCCAGACAGCGCCGGCAGTTGGTATTTTACTTACTTCGCCCCTTTGTCAATCGCCAAATCCCCTCGCCTGTATCCACCTATCACTCGCCAGGCTTTGTCCCCCCCCCCCCCCCCCCCCCCACCTCTCTTTCCCAGCTTTCTCCCCCCTACTCCATCGGTCTGTAGAAGGGTCCCGACCCGAAACATCGTGTGCCCATTCCCTCCGCAGATGCTGCCTGACCCGCTGAGTTCCCCCAGCACTTTGTGTTTTGCCTCGTTGAGGAGGGTTAGGCTCGAGTTGATATTTGGTTCGCTTAGTTTAGCCGCACAGTGCGTTAATAGGCCCTTCGGCCCACTAGGTCCACGCTGACAAGTGATCACCCCATGCACGAGCACTTTACTACACACCAGTGACAATTTACAGAAGCCAATTGACCTACAAATCCGCGCGGCCTTGGAGTGTGGGAGGAAACCGGAGCGCCCGGGGAAAACCCCATGCGGTCACCGGGAGAACGTACCAACTCCGCACAGACAGCGCCCATAGTCGGGATGGGACCCGGGTCTCTGGCGCTGTGAGGCAGCAACTCTACCGCTGAGCTCCTGGTCCCTTCAACGGCTTTGGAAAATGACTGCCTTCTCGTGCGCAAGACCACACTGTAAATCTTGCCCTCGTTAGGAAAGGGCAACTGTCCTGTCAGGCTGCCTTGTCAAGGCGAGAAACACGAGGCTCTTCAGGGAATAATTCACGCCAGTCAGGCCAGTTCCAAAAGAATCGGCGGTGCGTTATTGCGGTTTAATTAAGCGTTGGATGGACACATTCATTTGAACAGCAACCGCATTGTGCCGCAGGACCTGCTTCCGGTTTGTACAGTAAAGCCATTCATCGTCAGACCGCATTACAGACCAATTAATCACCTTCCCAACTCTGATTGAGAATGGTTTATTCCTCCATAGCTGCGGACACTGTTATCGACAGCCCCACAGCAAAAGCTAATCAAAATATTTGCTCTGCTAATTCCAGGGACATTCGAACATTGAGATCTCCACAGACTGCCTCCCAGCCTCTCATTAGACCTCGTGCTGCAGTAACTCAGCAGGTCAGGCAGCATCTCTGGAGTTTTCTAAAGAAGGGTCGCGACCCAAATCGTCACCTATCCATGTTCCCCAGAGATGCCGCCTGACCCCGCTGAGATACTCCGGCACTTTGTGTCTTTTTTTGTCAACCAGCATCTGCAGTTCCTTGTTTTTTTTGGTTATTTAAAAAAAAAAGTTTTTAGAGATACAGCGCGGAAACAGGCCTTTCGGCCCACTGGGTACGCACCGCCCAGCGATCCCCACACACCAACACTCTCCTACACACCCTAGGGACCATTTTTTACATTTGCCCAGCCAATTAACCTACATACCTGTACGTCTTTGGAGTGTGGGAGGAAACCGAAGATTTCGGAGAAAACCCAGGCAGGTCACGGGGAGAACGTACAAACTCCGTACAAACGGCGCCCGTAGTCAGGATCGAACCTGAGTCTCCGGCGCTGCATTCGCTGTAAGGCAGCAACTCTACCGCTGCGCCACTGTGCCGCATTCTGTCTCTGGAGAACGTAGATAGGTGACATCTCTGGTCGCGACCCTTCTTCAGAATGATTGTGGTGCGGGGAGTGGAAGAAATCTGGAAGAGATGTGGGGTCAAGATGGAGGTTGGCGAGTGATAGGTGGATACTGGTGGGGGGGGGGGGGGGGGGGGGGGGTGATAGGCAGATGGTTGGAGAAAGGCCGGAGATGAAAAGACAAAACGTTGTGAGATAAGGAAAGGTGTCCAAAATCATGAGAGGAATAGACTGAGTCGACGCACAGAGTCTATTGCCTCGAGTAGGGGAATCGAGAACCATAAGTTTAAGGTGGGGGGGGGGGGGGGGGGGGGGATGGTTTTAATAGGAACCTGAGAGGTAACTTTTTTTACACAAAGGGTAGTGGGTGTTTGGAATGAGCTGTTGCAGGAGGTAGTTGAGGCTGGGACTATCGTAATACGTAAGAAACATTTAGCCAGGTACATGTATGGGACAGGTTTAGAGGGCTCTGGGCCAAGCACAGGCCGGTGGGACTGGCGTAGATGGGGCATGTTGGTTGGTGTGGGCAAGTTGGATGGCTCTGTGACTCTTAAGACACTCAATACAGGAAGCACCTATATTCCTTTCCACTAGCTTCACGATCCCTGCCTCCTCTGCCCTCAATACACTTCTTCTTTCTCTGCTCTACTCTTTGTCCACCCATTTGCCTCTCGAACCTATCACCTGTATCTACCTATCGCTAGCCAGGCTTTGGCATGTCCCCCCCCCTCTCTTCCAGCTTTCTCCCCACCACAATCCGATTGAAGAAGGATCCGGACTTGATCGGTCACTTGTCCATGTTCTCCAGAGATGCTGCAGTACTTTGTGTCTTTTTTTTTGTAAATCAGCAGCTGCAGTTCCTGGTGTCTACATCTTGTATATGAATGTACTTAGTGGAGTCATGGGGTTGAACAGCAGGGAAACAGGCCCTTCGGCCCACCTTGTCCATGCCGACCAAGTTGGCATGCTGGTTTGTGTAAGAAGGAACTGCAGATGGTGGTTTAAACCGGATCAATACAAAAAGCTGGAGTAACTCAGCGGGTCAGACAGCATCTCTGGAGAAAAGGAATAGGTGACATTTTGGATCGAGACCCTTCTTCAGACTAGGCTAGTCCCATTTATTTCACAAAACGCTGGAGTAACTCAGCAGGTCAGGCAGCATCTCAGGAGAGAGGGAATGGGTGACGTTTCGGGTCGAGACCCTTCTTCAGACTGATGTCGGGGGGGCGGGACAAAGGAAGGATAGTCTTAGGCTAGTCCCATTTACCTGCATTTGGCCCAAATCCCTCCAAACCCTTCCTATCCATATACTGTATCTGTCCAAATGTCTTTTAAAAGCCATGATTGTATCCACTTCTACAGCTTCCTCTGGCAGCTCGTACCAGATACGGACTACCCTCCGAGTGAAAAAGTTGCCCCTGAGGTCCTTCTTAAATCTTTCCTGTCTCAGCTTAAGCCTGAACTCTGGTTTTAGAATCCTCTACCCTGGGGGAAAAAGACTGTGAGCGTTCACTTTATCCGTGCCCCTCGTGATCTTGTACACCTCAATAAGGTCACCCTTCTATGCTCCAAAGTAAAAAGTCCCAGCCTATCCAACCTCTCCCTGTAACTCGACTCAGGCCCACAAGCCCAGTACAGGGAGCAGATTCCTTAAAGTTTTGATTTTTCACCGGAGTGATGGGGGTGGGATACAGGAAGAAGGGGGGGTACTTTTGCAATGGTTCTTTAACTGGGATGGAAAAGACGAGCTGCAATTTCCTTGAGGGAGATTTTCCGTGACATGAAGGGCAAGGCGTGAACACGGGCAGTCTGCTGTCATGAGTGGCTGTGTCTCGAGGAACTCGCAAGCATCATGGGAGAATGAGTGGCTGCTGGCCCATTGCTCCTCTTGAAGCCGAGGGCAGGGAGAACTGTGACGGAGAATGCCGAGAGTGGGAGGAGGTGGTGCATTCAGCAGTCCATATACAGAATGTAGTCAGGCATACATCCCTGGCGGATGCAGGACTAACGTCCGAGCTCGAGACTGACCAGGGAAAGCCATAGTGGAATGTGCTTGATGTTTTTTATGGCTGTTGGCAAATTAATTTTCCTCCTAGGATAAATAAAGTTCCATCGTATTGCACAGTACAAGGATACACTGTGCTGGAGTAACTCCACAGGTCAGGTAGCATCTCTGGGGAACGTGGATAGGTGATGTTTCGATTCGGGACCCTTCTTCAGACTTGCAAGCATTCACTGGAATTTCGAAGGATGAGGGGGGATCTTACAGAGAAGTATAAAATAATAGACAATAGACAATAGGTGCAGGAGGAGGCCATTCGGCCCTTCGAGCCAGCACCGCCATTCAATGTGATCATGGCTGATCATTCTCAATCAGTACCCCGTTCCTGCCTTCTCCCCATAACCCCTGACTCCGCTATCCTTAAGAGCTCTATCTAGCTCTCTCTTGAATGCATTCAGAGAATTGGCCTCCACTGCCCTCTGAGGCAGAGAATTCCACAGATTCACAACTCTCTGACTAAAAACGTTTTTCCTCATCTCAGTTCTAAATGGCCGACCCCTTATTCTTAAACTGTGGCCCTTGTTCTGGACTCCCCCAACATTGGGAACATGTTTCCTGCCTCTAACGTGTCCAACCCCTTAATAATCTTATACGTTTCGATAAGATCTCCTCTCATCCTTCTAAATTCCAGTGTATAAAAGGACTGGACAAGCTAGATGCAGGAAAAATGTTCCCAATGTTGGGGGTGAGTCCAGAACCAGGGGCCACACACAGTCTAAGAACAAAGGCCATTTAAAACTGAGGTGAGAAAAACCTTTTTCACCCAGAGAGTTGTGAATTTGTGGAATTCTTTGCCACAGAAGGCAGTGGAGGCCAATTCACCTGATAGATTTAAAAGAGAGTTAGATAGAGCTCTCGGGACTAACGGAATCAAGGGATATGGGGAGAAGGCAGGCACGGGTTACTGATTGTGAATGATCAGCCATGATCACAATGAATGGCGGTGCTGGCTCGAAGGGCCAAATGGCCTCCTCCTGCACCTATTGTCTATTCTCTATGGTATTCTTGCCTTAATCGTTCGGAACATTAAGTTTAAGAGTCGGGGTGTAATGATGCAGCTTTATATGACTTTGGTCAGGCTATATTGGGAGTATTGCGCCTAGTTCTGGTCACCCCATTACAGAAAGGATGTGGAGGCTTTGGAGAGGATGCAGAGGAGTTTATTAGGATGCTGCCTGGATTAGTGGGTATTAGCTACAAGAAGTTGGACAGACTTGGATTGTTTTCTCTGGAATGCCAGAGGTTGCGGGGAGACTTGATACAAGTACGTAAAATTATGAACGGCTTAGGTAGGGTAGACAGTCAGAACCTTTATCCCAGGATGGAAAAATCAAAGACCAGAGGGCATAGCTTTAACGTGAGAGGGACAAAGTTTAAAGGAGGTGTGGGGGGCAAGTCTTTTTACACAGGGTGGTGGGTGCCTGGAACTTGCTGCAGGGGTGGTGGTGGAGGCAGATACGATAGTGGTGTTTAAGAAGCTTTTAGATAGGCACATGTAGGGATATGGGTCACGTGCACCAGAGGCATCATTTAGATTTAGAGATACAGCGCAGAAACAGGCCCTTCGGCCCACCGGGTCCGCGCTGCCCAGCGATCCCCGCACACTAACACTATCCTACACCCACTAGGGACATTTTTTACATTTTTTACATTTGCCCAGCCAATTAACCTACAAACGTCTTTGGAGTGTGGGAGGAAACCGAAGATCTCGGAGAAAGGTCACGGGGAGAACGTACAAACTCCGTACAGACGGCGCCCGTAGTCAGGATCGAACCTGAGTCTCCGGCGCTGCATTCGCTGTAAGGCAGCAACTCTACCGCTGCGCCACCGTGCCGCATCATGTTCGGCACGGGCAATGTGGGCCGAAGGGCCTGTTCTTGTGCTGTGCTGTTCTACGTTCTTGGTCTGAGAATCCTTCATAGTGTTTTTATTCACAATCTGTTAAGAAAAGAAAGTCAAGAATGTTGAGTTGTCATATGTAGTGGCAACAGAACAATTATACTCTCACTGCTGCTCGACATGCTGTTAACACAATAACACACAGATAAATACATAGCAATAAATAATACAATAAATACATTCATGACTTTAATACCAGGTAACAATGATAGTGCAAAACTAAAGGGAAAAGTGAATCCAAATACACATAGAAGATCACAATTGCTGAGATTAGTAGACACAAGGAACTGCAGGTGTTTTTTTTTACAAAAAACAAATGCACAACGTGCTGGAGTAATTCAGTTGGTCGGGTAGGTGACCCAAAACGTCGCCTATCCATGTTCTCCAGAGAATGCTGCCTGACGCGCTGAGTTACTCCAGCAGTTTGTGTCTATCTTTGGTATAAACTAGCATCTGCTGTTCCTTGTTTCCACCTATCACTTGCCAGGCTTTTTCCCGCCTCATCCCCTCTTTTCCAGCTTTCTCCCCCCTGCTCCATCAGTCTAAAGAAGGGTTCCGACCAGAAATATTGTCTGCCAAGTCAAGTTTATTTGTCACATACACATAAATGTGCAGTGAAATGAAAGATTACCCACAGTCCAACAATAAGAGCAATACAAATAAAAATAAGCAATAACACACACAATCAAACAAAAGAAACATCCATCACAGTGAGTCTCCTCCAGCCACCTCCTCACTGTGATGGAAGGCCAGAATGTCTTTTCTCTTCCCCTGCCGTCTTCTTCCGCGATCAGGCTGTTGAATTTGCCACTCCCTCCACAGATGCTGCCTGACCCGCTGAGTTCCTCCAGCATTTTGTGTTTTGCTCATGATTCCAGCATCTGCAGTTCCTTGCGTTGACCCACATGTTGACCTCCTGATTCCTGCAACAAATAGCTACAGAGGCAAGACTTTCCCCACAGAATGCAAATAATACATTAGAGGAAGGCATAGGCTGATAAATAGTTAAAGAATCAAGCATCATCATTTTAACAATCGATTCACTCTCTGCCGTAATCTTTACTATTTTAAATTATGCATTCTATTGATTTATAAAGCCTTCGACTTTAATATGCAACTGCAAATATATCAGAGGCTGCAGGGCATGTGGCTTCTCAACAATGATCCCTGCGGCACTAACACCCATAAAATTAGAGGCAGCAGGTGAATACATTGCAGTATTGACCATGTGTTATTTGTGGCCAAGATGTATGTGGACAGGGATGTAGTGCTGAGGATCTATAAGGCGCTGGTCGGACCGCATATGGAGTACTGTGAGCAATTTTGGGCCCCATATCTGAGGAAGGATGTGCTGGCTCTGGAGAGGGTCCAGAGGAGGTTTACAAGAATCATCCCAGGAATGAGTGGGTTAACATATGATGAGCGTTTGTCGGCACTGGGCCTGCACTCGCTGGAGTTTAGAAGAATGAGAGGGGAACCTCATTGAAACTTGCCGAACAGTGAAAGGCCTGGGATAGAGTGGATGTGGAGAGGATGTTTCCACTAGTGGGGAGAGTCTAGGACCAGAGGGCACAGCCTCAGAATTAACGGACGTTCCTTTAGGAAGGAGATGAGGAGGAATTTCTTTAGTCAGAGGGTGGTGAATCTGTGGAATGCATTGCCACGGAAGGCTGTGGAGCCATCAATTGATCTTTTTAAGGCAGAGATAGATAGATTATTGATTAGTACGGGTGTCAGGGGTTATGGGGAGAAGGCAGGAGAATGGGGTTAGGAGGGAGAGATAGATCAGCCATGATTGAATGGCGGAGTAGACTTATTGGGCCGAATGGCCTAATTCTGCTCCTATCACATGAACTTATGAAAGTATAGACACCCTTGTACCAGATCTATCAAGCTTTAAAATATTTCTTTATACACACCATCCCAGATTCTTATTCGAGCTGGCAATTGGAAAGTGTTCTCCAGTAATCTCCTCATAGATTCATACAGCACGGAAACAGGCCCTTCGGCCCAAATCTTCCATGATGACCAAGATGCTCCAT
The DNA here is from genome assembly GCF_053455715.1 of Rhinoraja longicauda. Classification (NCBI taxonomy): domain Eukaryota; kingdom Metazoa; phylum Chordata; class Chondrichthyes; order Rajiformes; family Arhynchobatidae; genus Rhinoraja; species Rhinoraja longicauda. Next base: position 72,682,204 of record NC_135959.1, on the reverse strand, counting down.
GCAAACAAGTTCCATATCCCTCTAAACCTTTCCTATATCTATTCCCCTCATGATTTTATATACCTCTATAATAATCACCCCTCAGCCTCTTGCACTCCAAAAGTCCCAGCCTGCCCATTCAATGTACATTCAATTACTGCCCTGTGGTCTTGTTAGGATTACAAGATTTATTTTAACATTTAACCCGGACACAGAATAGTTCAACAGTTGAAAAAAAAAACATGCACATGTACTGAACTTTCTTTTGTTAAAGATAGACACAAAGTGCTGGAGTAACTTAGCGGGTCAGGCAGCATCTATGGAGAAAAAGGAAGGGTGATATTTCGGGCTGGGACCCTTCTCCAGACCTGAAAGGTCACACATTCCTTTTCTCCAGAGATGCTGCTTGACCCGCTGAGTTACTCCAGCACCTCGTGCCTGCCTTTGGCATAAACCAGCATCTGCAGTTCCTTGTTTCGACACCTGGACTTTTTGTTGTTATTTATTATGGGCTTTACAGAGTATTGCGTGTACAACATATCTTTTGTGCTGCTGCAAGTGAGAATGTCATCGTTCCACTTCGGGGCGTATGACAAAAAAACACAGGACAGCTGGGGTTGGATCCTGTGAATCGCAGTGCGCTGACTTTGAATGAACTCTTCACAGCGAGTCCTGGTCTAGACAGTAACTGTCCTGTGCAGGAACTAATTATCTCCACGTGTCAACATGGCTGCCAACCCATTCCCACCGATGACTTATTGCCTGTGCAGTGTTACAGTGAAGAAGCTATTTTCTCACTCACTTCCACAAAGAGGTTTTGTATTTGATGGAATTGATTAAAAGACACAGCACGGAAACAATCCCCCTGGCCCACCGAGTCCAGTCCAACCATCGATCACCCGTTCTATGTTATCCCACTTTCCCACACCCTCGTAAATCTTCTCTGCACTCTTTCCAGCTTGGTGACATCCTTCCCAGGGCAGGGTGACCAAACCTTAACGCGGTACTCCAAGCGCAGCCTCACCAACGCCTTGTGGCATAATGTCACAACACAACACACCAAATACTTCCTCACTGTAAGAGGAAGGGTTAATGCATGATGAGCGTCTGACACCACTGGGCCTGTGCTCGCATTAACAACTTTTAAAATACATTTGGATAGGTACGTGGATAAGAAAGGTTTGGAGGGATATGGAGCAGAATATTGTAGCGCATCAGTTCCAGAGACAAAGTCCAATGTCCGCAATGGGGTAGAGGCGAATCGGACAGTACTCTAGCTTAGGAGAGTTAGATATAGCCCTTAGGGCTAACGGAATCAAGGGATATGGGGAGAAAGGAGGAAGAGGGTACTGATTCTGGATGGTCAGTCATAACCATATTGAATGCGGTGCTGGCTCGAAGGGCCGAGTGGCCTACTCCTGCACTTATTTTCTATGTTTATGGAAGGACCGTTCAGAAGCCTGATAACAGAGGGGAAGAAGCCGTTCCTGAGTCTGGTGGTGCGCGCTTCAAGCTTCTGTACCTTCTGCCGGACGGGAGCGGGGAGAATAGAGAGTGACCGGGGTGGGACAAGTCTTTGATGATGGTGGCTGCTTTTCCGAGGCAGCGTGAAGTGCGGATGGAGTCAGTGGTGGGGAGTCTGGTCTGTGCGATGGGCTGGGCTACATCTACAACTCTGCAATTTCTTGCGGTCTTGGGCAGAGCTGTTCCCAAACCAAGCTGTGATGTAACCCGACAGTGTGCTTTCTGCGGCACGTCTGTAGAATAGGGAGGTAGTTTGGATGTATCCCCGAAGATCCACTCCTTATATGTGGCGTTGGGACTAAGATCACAAGAGGTCATCCAAGCAATCTCTGGGAACCAGAGCTGATGAGAAGCCCAGGCTTGCTGCACAAGATGCTGGCAAGCGGAGCAGTCCACAGTGGGAATCATTAGCTGGAACAACATTGCTCATTTCAATCCAAAACGGTGTATGTGCTGAAATCCTCCATCCACAAAACAGAAAATGACTTTCCGGTATGGTCCCTCTGTTCATAATAACCTTCAGGAGTAACAATTATAACGATGTTCTTCCAGTTGAGTGATAGAGTGGTACAGCGTGGAAACAGGCCCTTCGGCCCAACTTGCCCACACCAACCAAGATGCCCCATCTTCACTAGTCCCACCTGCCTGCGTTTGGCCAATATCCCTCTCAACCTCTCCAATCCATGTACCTGTCCAAGTGTCTTTTAAATGGTGTTATAGTACCTACCTCAACTACCTCCTCTGGCAGCTCGTTCCACACACCCACCACCCCCTGCATGGAAAAGATGCCCTTTAGGTTCCTAGGAGGAATCCAGAACCAGGGGCCACAGTTTAAGAATAAGGGGTAGGCCATTTAGAACGGAGATGAGGAAAAACCTTTTCAGTCAGAGAGTTGTGAATCTGTGGAATTCTCTGCCTCAGAAGGCAGTGGAGGCCAATTCTCTGAATGCATTCAAGGGAGAGCTAGATAGAGCTCTTAAGGATAGCGGAGTCAGGGGGTATGGGGAGAAGGCAGGGATGGGGTACTGATTAAGAATGATCAGCTGGCTCAAAGGGCCGAATGGCCTCCTCCTGCACCTATTGTCTATTGTCTTTTAAATCTTTCTTCTCTCACTTTACACCCATGTCCTCTGATTCTTGATTCCCCTACTCAGGTTGAATGCACAGAGTCTTTTACCCAATCCATGGTTTTATACACAAGGCATGTTTTTCATTTTATTTGGCCTCTTCAGTCCTGGCCAGTGGATAGTAGAGCTTAATTTTGCTTTTGCACAATGTACCTTTAAAAAAAAAAAATTTTTTTTTTTAATTGAACTTTATTTTTTTCTGTTTGTTTATTATATTATCTCCCCGTTCACTCCAGTTCCCGGTGTGACCCCGGTCACTCCCTCTTCTCCCCTCTCCCATCAGGCATGAGGTACAGAAGTGTGAAAAGGCACACCTTCAGATTCAGGGACAGTTTCTTCCCAGCTGTTATCAGGCAACTGAATCATCCTCTCACTAACCAGAGAGCGGTGATGGTCTCTCACCTGCCTCATTGTAGACCCCCAGTCTATCTTTAATTGGACTTTAATAGACTTTATCTTGCACTAAACGTTATTCCCTTTATCCTGTGCCTGTCCACTGTGGACAGCTCAATGGTGATCATGTATCATCTTTCCGTTTGTTTGTTTGTTTGTTTGTTTGTGACTGAACTACAGCCAAAACAGTACACGATAGCGTGACAATTTTAAGGCCCACCTTACTCACCGTTGTCACTTTAATGGCAATGCGAGTAGTTTTATTGAAATTGGTGTTATATTTTTAAAGTTATTCATGTTTTTAAGTTTAAATCTATCTCCTAGGGAGGGAGGGAGGGAGGGGGGAAGGATAAGGGGGGTTGAGGGGGATGGAGTGGGGGAGGGGAAGGGGGGGAGGGGGAGGGGAAGGGGGAGGGTAAGGTAGGGGGAAGGGGGGAAGGGGGGAGGGGAAGGGGAAGGTGGGGGGGAGGGGGAAGAGGGGAGGGGGGGGAAGGAGAGGGTGCTGCACCAATGCAGGAGAGGTTTGGGCCCAACGGGTCCACTTGGTCTAGTAATAAACTAAACTAAACTGAACTAAACAATCTCTTGAATGGTGCATCTACAAACTTGCTGCAGCAAGTAAGAATTTCTTTGCTCTGTTTTTTGGTACATTTGACAATAATGAATACTCCAGAGGGTGGGTGGGTGGCTTGGCGGGGGGGTTGGTTAGTATGCCTGGACAATGCACACCATTCAATCTCCCCGCCAGTGAGAGAGGGCCCAAGCTTCCACTTGGCCGCTGGGTCCAGGGTACCAAAGGCTGCCAACCGCAGCCTTTGCAAATACCTTGCCCATTTACAGTGTGGCCTCCACTTGCAGCACTGCCTTGTAGGGGATGGCTCCACGTAGAAAAGCAGACGGGCTTTAGTTTAGAGATACAGCGTGGAAACAGGCCCCCCTGCCCACCGCGCCCATCAGTGATCACCCCGCACACAAACACTACCCTGCACACACTGGGGACAATATACAGTTTTTACCGAAGCCATTTAACCTGCAAACCTGTACGCGTTTGGAGTGTTGGAGGAAACCTACGCAGTCACGGGGAGAAGGTCCAAGCTCCACACATATGGCACCCGTAGTCATGATGGAACCCGGGTCTCTGGCACTGAGAGGCAGCAGCTCGACCTCTGTGTGCTGCCATAACAGGTGTCACGGTTTAGATTTTTTTTAGATTTAGAGATACAGCGCGGAAACAGGCCCTTCGGCCCACCGAGTCCGCGCCGGCAAGCGATCCCCGCACACTAACACTATCCTACACACACTAGGGACAATTTTTACATTTACTCAGTCAATTAACCTACATACATACCTGTACGTCTTTGGAGTGTGGGAGGAAACCGAAGATCTCGGAGAAAACCCACGCAGGTCACGGGGAGAACGCACAAACTCCGTGCAGACGGCGCCCGTAGTCAGGATCGAACCTAAGTCTCCGGCGCTGCATTCGCTGTAAGGCAGTAACTCTACCGCTGCACCACCGCGCCGCCTAAAGCCAGGACACTGCGTGTCTCTGTCTCTCTCTCACCTACAACACATTCCAATATTCCCACTGGGAGAGTGGGAATAGAGACAATTCCAACATCAGCAAAAGACCAGCAATGGATTTGTTCTGTATTCCATTAGGATTTGCCATTAAAGTCGCACGGCAGTTCAGACATTGCGATGTATTAGTGCTGTGACTGGGTCCCTTTATGGAACGCAGGACAGCACAGGAACAGGCCATTCGACCCGCAACATCTGTGCCAGTAGAGGTTTTTTATTTTCCATCAAATAATGTTGACGTGCTTCTAAACCTAGAACTTAGAACGGCACGGCACAGCATAGGAACAGGCCCTTCAGTCCACAATGTCCATGCTGAACATGACCCATATCCCTCCATTTCCTGCATATCCACGTGCCTATCTAAAAGCCTCTTAACTACCACTATCGTATCTGCCTCCAGCACGTTCTAGGCCCTCACTATGTTCTATGTGAAAAACATCTCACTCATCTCCCTGAAGCTTTATCCATTTATTTAAAGCTATGCTCTCGAATCTTTGACATTTCCACCCTGGAAAAACGTTCTGACTTTGTACCCTATCTATGATCTATCTCATAATTCCACATATTCTATCCCATCTCCTTATAACTAATACAAATATTCCATATATTCTAGTCATCAATGTCTTAAGATAACAGCAGCGATTTTATATTGTATCTGAGAATGATTGTTCTTTTCAGAAGTAAAATGAGAAAAAGTCATTGTTCCATTGAAAGAAAATGTGGTGCAATTCTGTATTTAGAGATGCAGGGTGGAAACAGGCCCTTCGGCCGACCGAGTCTGTACCGACCAGCGATCCCCGCACTCTAACACTATCCTACACACTAAACATACACCAAGCCAATTAACCTACAAACCTGTACGTCTTTGGAGTGTGGGAGGAAACCAAAGATCTCGGAGAAAGCCCATATGGGTCGCGGGGAGAACGTACAAACTCCGTACAGACAGCACCCGTGGTCGGGATCGAACCCTGTATTCAGTCCGGCACTGAATTCACTGTAAGGCAGCAACTCTACCACTGCGCCACCGTGCTGTATATAGTGTTATACAGCATAGAATCAGGTCCTTCTGTTCAACTTGTCCATGCCGACCAAGGTGCCTGTCTCAGCTAGTCCCACTTACATTTGTACAAGTGGTTGGTGAGACCACACTTGGAGCACTGTGTGCAGTTCTGGTCACCCAGCTACAGGAAGGATGCCATTAAGTTGGAAAGGGTGCAGAAGAGATTCACCGGGATGTTACCTGGGCTTGTGGGCTTGAGTTACAGGGAGAGGTTGGATAGGCTGGAACTTTTGTCTTTGAAGCGTGGGAGGCTGAGGGGTGACCTTATTGAGGTGTACAAGACCACGAGGGGCACGGATAAAGTGAACACTCACAGTCTATTTCCCAGAGTAGAGGATTCTGAAACTAGAGGGCACGGGTTTAAGGTGAGAGGGGAGAGATTTAAGAGGGACCTCAGGGGCAACTTTTTCACTCAGAGGGTAGTCCGTATCTGGAACGAGCTGCCAAAGGAAGCTGTAAAGTGGTTACAATTACAACTTTTAAAATACATTTGGACAGATATATGGACAGGAAGGGTTTAGGGGGATATGGTCCAAATGCAGGTAAATGGGACCAGCCCAGTATGCCAACTTGGTCCGCATGGACAAGTAGGCCGAAGGGTCTGTTTCCGTGCTGTACAGCTCTGTGACTCTGTGGTCAGGTAACTGGTTAGGAATTACACACCAGATTCCCAGGGTTCATTGCCGACCCTCTATTCATTACATTCAGGAGACTATTTACTATATGAATAGATAACAATAAACTCTTGTTAAATATTCTGACACAAGGAACTTCAGATGCTGGAATTTTGAGCAAAACACAGAGGGCTGAAGTAACTCAGCAGGTCAGGAAGCATCTGTGGAGGGAAACGACAGATAACGTTTCGATTGGGACCCTTCTTTAGACTGACTGTGGTAGAGGGGAGAAAGCTGGAAGGGGCTATATAAATCCCATTTGTCATGTACAGTACTTACGTACTCCCCCTGTGTGATATTCAACATGATATTTAATGTAGAACAGGTGTGAACAGGTGACCGATGGTTTAGCTTAGTTCATTGTCACGTGCACTGAGGTACAGTGATTAGCTTGATGGGCCAATATTCCTAAAGCTAAACTCAATCCCCAGTCTGGACTAGTGCCTAGGAGATCCATGTTCATGCATAGAAGATGGAGCTGTGTGCAGGGTTGAAGGTAATTAAACGTGTTGGATGGCAGAGTTGGGGGGTCTGTGCTGACTCACGGCGATCTGTTAGCTCAGCTGGACAAAGCTCTGCCAGCCTTGCCACATTGAGAGATTCCTCCCACAGGCGTCCATGCTGAGAGTTTGGGAACATGCCCACGAGCTTGTGGTTCCCATCTGGAGATGGACCATAGGACAAGATGTTTATTTGTCATATGCGCCAGCAATGGAACAGTGAAACCCTCACTGCAGCCTGTAAACACAATAACACACAGATACATAAATGTTGTTGTTGTTCGTCCTTCGGGTTGGAAGATGAGCATGACTTCACTTTCAGTTGGAGGATTGGTGACTGTGGGTCCAGAAGTGACTGGTGAGGCCAATCCGGGCCCGGAAGGCACGCCCACACGTAGGGCACAAGTGGATGGGTGCTGCAGTGGAAGTGGAGGTAGCCCAGGCCTTGCGCGCGGTGCGTTTCCTCTGGGCCTCTGCAGTTGGTCTGTTCTCTGCTGCACGGGCTCCTGTGGTCAGCTTGCTACGCCAGGTTGGACGGTCCAGAGCAAGAGACTCCCAAGTGCTGAGGTTGATGTCCAAGTCTTTGAGGGACACTTTGAGGCAGTCCTTAAACCGTTTCTTCATATATGTAATTAATGACCGGAATACTGGGTAATAATGATAGTGCTACTTGGATTGGGATAGACTCAGGAGAGGAGACAATGCATCCACTAGGGTGACACAGTGTTGGTGTACTTTGTTCTATGTTTATTCTGACTAATTGACACTAATCCTGCATTAATCCCATTGCACCATAGGTGCTGCTTTACACAAAAGGACACAGAGTGCTGGAGTAACTCAGCGGGTCAGGCAGCATCTCTGGAGAACATGGATAGGTGACGTTTCACAGAGTGCTGGAGTAACTCAGCGGGTCAGGCAGCATCTGTGGAGAACATGGATAGGCAATGTTTTGGGTCGGGACCTTTCTTCAGACTGGGTTACTCCAGCACTTTGTGTGCTACCCCTTAATGAGTCAGAGGCTTCAGGAGAGAACAACAGGAGGAGACGATACAGAATAATACACAGATAAATAGATGTAATTAATAACGCAATAAATGAATAACTGTAATACTGGGTACCAATAACACTGCCCATTGGACTGTGTGAGACCCAGGAGAGGTGGCAATAAGATAGTCGTTAAGATAGTTCAAAACTGCTAGGAGTAGAATTAGGCCATTCAGCCCATTGAGTCTACTCCACCATTCAATCATGGCTGATCTATCTTTCCCTCTCAACCCCATTCTCCTGCCTTGTCCCCATAACCCCTGACACCCGTACTAATCAAGGATCTATCAATCTCTGTCTTAAAGACGGCCTCCACAGCCTTTTGTGGCAATGAATTCCACAGATTCATCACTCTCTGGCTAATGAAATTCCTCCTCATCTCCTTTCAGAAGGTACGTCCTTTTACTTTGAGGTTGTCTCCCACTAGTGGAAACATCCTCTCCACATCCACTCTATCCAGGCCTTTCACTGTTCACTTATTGCTTCCTGCTGCTGCTCCATCTTTGTCCAGCATGGCTGGAGCACGCCGGATGGAATGAACCACAGGATGTCCATCGCAAAGCACTGACGAGTTGTCTTGTTGGGAACAGAAGGCTTCTTCTCGCTTCATCACCCCTCTCTCTCCCCTCACGCATCCTCTCCCAGCACAATCTGGGCAGCGCTGTCCTGCCTGAAGCTGATCCAGTCAAGGGACAATCCTGGATCACCAGCCCGTCCAACCCGGGCACGACCCACAACCCATAGTTACAGAAGGACGCTCTCCTTGTGAGCGTTATTTAATATCATCAATGACTTTAAACAACCATTGGTGAAAATATAGTTAATACATTAAATTGTTGGAGAGTGCAAAAGAGGATCACCGACCAACCAGACAAATTTGTAATTAATTCCCCACTTTACTAGTGCCCTCCCCTAATTCCCCATTTATCAGTGCCCTCCCCTAATTCCCCATTTACTGGTGCCCTCCCCTAATTCCCCATTTACTAGTGCCCTCCCCTAATTCCCCATTTATCAGTGCCCTCCCCTAATTCCCCATTTACTGGTGCCCTCTCCTAATTCCCCATTTCCGAGGGTCCCCTCTCCCAATTCCCAATTTAATGGTATCCTCCCCTAATTCCCCATTTACTGTTGCCCCCCTAAAATATAATATAATGGGAATAACGTAGAATTAGTCCAAATGGCCTAATTCTCCGATTTATGAATTTGTGAACTTAAGCCTGCATGTGATCCATATCCATCCATTCCCTGGATAATCCACATGCCTATCCTAAAGTCCCCTCAATGGAAGTCGTTGGTAAGGATGGGCTCAGTGGGGCGCAGGGCCTGTTTTGTGCTGTCTGACTCTCTGACCACCGGACAGTTTGGATCAACTCTAACGCAGGGACAGCTGAGGGTTAGATTTAGATTTTAGATTTAGAGATACAGCGCGGAAACAGGCCCTTCGGCCCATCGCGTCCGTGCCGCTCAGCGATCCCCGCACATTAACACTATCCTACACACACTAGGGACAATTTTTACATTTGCCCAGTCAATTAAGCTACATTGGAGTGTGGGAGGAAACTGAAGATCTCGGAGAAAACCCACGCAGGTCACGGGGAGAACGTACAAACTCTGTACAGACGGCGCCCGTGGTCAGGATCGAACCTGAGTCTCCAGCGCTGCATTCGCTGTAAGGCAGCAACTCTACCGCTGCGCCACCGTGCCGCAGTGCTGTTAATTAACCTAGTCTCGGAGCCAAGTTCAATTGCGGTCGAGATGGGGTGGATAGAGGCTCTCTCTCTCTCTCCCTTCCAAGTATAAAATCTGTTCTTGCATTGTCCTTTGTTCATTACTGATGCTCGGAATTGGCCAGTTCCCTCATAGCATTGCCGCCAGGTCACAAACGGTCATTTCCTGCAATCTTCAAAGTTATTTGGTGATGGGATTCGGTGAGAGAACCACAGGGCAGATCTGAACAGCAACGAGCAACTCATTACTCACACAGGGCCTGTGTGGCCACCAATTGAAGTGGTGCACTACTTAAACATGTTAGCAAGAATGTTATAACTCTAAAAGGATCGGCACTTTCTAAATGAGTCAGTTAACTGGGTTTACAGAGCGTTGAGAAGATGAATGAACAATGTACTTTTGTTCACTCAAAGAAACTTTACTTGAATTACCGAATAATTCCACAGTTGTGTAAGACGTTGGTGAGTCCAACACTTGGAGTATTGTGTTCAGTTCTAGTCACCCTGAAAAGACCCCATGAAGCTGGAAAGAGTGCAGAGACGATTTACGAGGATGTTGCCAGGACCCGAGGGTCTAAGCTCCAGGGAGAGGTTGGGCAGGCTAGGACTTTCTTTGGGCCACAGGAGACTGAGGGGTGATCTTATAGAGGTGTATAAAATCACGAGCTGAATAGATAGGATGAATGCACAAAGTATGTTGCCCAGGGTAGGGGAATCAAGAACCAGAGAACATAGATTTAAGATGAGAGAGGAAAGATTTAATAGGAACCTGAGGGGCAACCTTTTCATACAGAGGGTGGTGGGTGTACGGAATGGGCTGCCAGAGGAGGTAGTTGAGGCTTTTAGATGGGCATGTGGATATGCAGGGAATGGATGGATATGGATTTTGTGCAGGCAAAGGGAAGTAGTTTATATTGGCATCATGTATGACACAGATGTTGTGGGCCGAAGGGCCTGTGCTGTTCTATGTTGTATGTTCTTACACAGCTATATGGATAGAGGGATGTGGGCTAGTGGGACTAGTATAGATGGGGCATCTTGTATAGCCTGGGCAAGTTGGGCCGAAGGGCCTGTTTCCATGCAGGTGGTGTCTGTACGGAGTTTGCACGTTCTACCTGTGATCGTGTGAGTTTTCTCCGGGTGCTCCAGTCTCCTCCCACATTCCAAAGATGTGCAGGTTTGTAGATTAATGTGGCTAGGGTAAAAATTGTAAATTGTTCCTAGTGTGTAGGATAGTGGTCGTGTACAGGGATCGCTGGTCAGCACGGACTCGGTGGGCAGAAGGGCCTGTTTCTGCCCTGTGGCTCCAAAGTCTAAAAGAAAGCAAAGTCTAAAATTGGAACTGAAGTCGAGATGCTGTCCTCATCCGGACCGGGTGCTTTAACAGAACATGTTTCATTTCACGGAATCAGGGAGAAAATTAAAATGTCATAGCTTCCTTCAACTGGCGATCTGTCAGCGAATTTTCCCCGCAGCAAGGAATAGTTTTGACTTAGAGCTGTTTATGCTGGCAGCGTAGGTTTACTAGGTTAATTCCCGGAATGGCGGGACTGTCATATGTTGAAAGACTGGAGCGGCAAGGCTTGTATACACTGGAATTTAGAAGGATGAGAGGGGATCTCATCGAAACGTATAAGATTAGTAAGGGGTTGGACACGTTAGAGGAAGGAAACATGTTCCCAATGTTGGGGGAGTCCAGAACCAGGGGCCACAGTTTAAGAATAAGGGGTAGGCCATTTAGAACGGAGATGAGGAAAAACTTTTTCAGTCAGAGAGTTGTGAATCTGTGGAATTCTCTGCCTCAGAAGGCAGTGGAGGCCAATTCTCTGAATGCATTCAAGAGAGAACTAGATAGAGCTCTTATGGATAGCGGAGTCAGGGGGTATGGGGAGAAGGCAGGAACGGGGTACTGATTGAGAATGATCAGCCATGATCACATTGAATGGCGGTGCTGGCTCGAAGGGTCGAATGGCCTCCTCCTGCACCTATTGTCTATTGTCTCTCACAGCAAGAATAAATTCAGTTAAAGTTAAAATGTTGTGAACAGTCTATGGAAAGCATGAGCTCTTCCCAGTTCACTGCTCACCCAGCGTTTGCTAGTGGCTAATAGATAGCAGTACGGGCAGAACGGTGGCGCAGCGATAGAGTTGCTGCCTCACAACGACGGCAGTTCGATCCCGACTACGGGTGCTGTCTGTATGGAGTTTGTACGTTCTCCCCATGGCCTGTGTGGGTTTTCTCCGAGATCTTCGGTTTCCTCCCACACTCCAAAGATGTACAGGTTTGTAGTTCAATTGGCTTGGTGTAAATGTAAAAATATTGTCCCTAGTGTGTGTAGGGCAGTGTTAATGCGGGGGGATCGCTGGTCAGTAGGCCGATGGGCCTGTTTCTGTGCTGTATCTCAACTAAAGTAAACTAAACTGGGGTTTGTCCATGGGAGCATTAAAGGAAGATAAAGGGAGTAAGAGGTTCTGTATAGAATGTCATGCAGAGAGTCACACAGCATGGAAACAGGCCCTTCGGCCCAACTCGTTCATGCTGACCAAGATGCCCCATCTATGGTAGTCTCATTTGACCGCGTTTGGCCCATATCCCTCTAAACCTTTCATATCCATGTACCTGTCTGAGTGTATTTTAAATGTTGGGATAGTCCCAGCCTCAACTACCTCCTCTGGCAGCTCGTTCCATATTCCCAAACACCCTCTGTGTGAAAAAGTTCCCCCTTAGGTTCTTTCTAAATCTTTCCTATCCATGTACCTGTCCAGGTGTACCTGGGTAACAGACTCTGGGCATACACCCTACCTATTCCCCTCGGTCAATTTATAAACCACTCTAAGATCACCCCTCATCCTCCTACCTCAGCCACCTCCTCTGGCAGCTCATTCCACATGGCGAGCACATTCCGTGTGGGAAAAGTTTCCTATTAAGTCTTTCCCCGCTCACATTTGCACTTACTGGGATCAATAGACAATAGACAATAGGCGCAGGAGTAGGCCATTCGGCCCTTCAAGCCAGCACCGCCATTCAATGTGATCATGGCTGATCACTCTCAATCAGTACCCCGTTCCTGCCTTCTCCCCATACCCCCTGACTCCGCTCTCCTTAAGAGCTCTATCTAGCTCTGTCTTGAATGTATTCAGAGACTTGGCCTCCACTGCCCTCTGAGGCAGAGAATTCCACTCGCGGAGGAAGCAGGGGCATTGCTGAGGAGGGTGTCGCTCGGGAGATGACTGCTGGAGCTCTCTCCTCGTTAGTACCGCCTGCTCGCTGGCTGGGGCCGCCGGGAGAAGGCTGGTGTGTACACGGCTTGGAGCAAGGCGCGGGCACTTTCCAGTGTCTGCATGATAGATGGCGGCCTGTGTAATGAGGAACCTAACGAGGGTGTAAACAAATGAGCTGCCAGACGTTGGAGCGGGCTGCACAGAGAACAGGGCCACAAAGAGCCGGGGTTGGTGCTCCCATCCCCCATGGCCTCACCACTACTCCCCCCACACTGTCATGGGGGATCACCTCACTCGCTCTGAGTAACATCAACTTAACACAGGCACGTGAGGGATCTCGCCACGGCCACATGGCCATTGCTCGTGGTCAGAGACTAGAGACGCAACACCAGACTCAGGAACACCTTCTTCCCCTCTGTTTCTGAATGGTCCTTCCATAAGCTAGGGTACTGCCCCATTCACCTCTACCCCATTGTGGACATTGGACGTTGTCTCTGGAACTGATGCGCTACAATGTTTAGAACTCTATTCTGCACTCTGTATCTCCCCCTTTCCTCTGCCTATTAACCTATGGATGCTGGAGAATGGAATTGATAGGGGAAAGATAGATCAGCCATGATTGAATGCTGAAGTAGACCCGATGGGCCAAATGGCCAAATTCTGCTCCAATGACTAATGAACGAATGAACTGATTTTATTTGAGTTTCACTTGATTGAACTATGTGTAGTATTATCTGATCTGATTGGATAGCATGTAAAACAAAGCTTTCTGCTGTACAATGTACATGTGACAATAATAAAGCTGAACTTAATCCCTCAATAGTTTTTAGTTTAGTTTAGAGATTCGGCGCGGAAATAGGCCCTTCGGCCCACCGGGTCCGCGCCGACCAGCGATCCCCGCACATTAACACTATCCTACACCCACTAGGGACAATTTACAATCTGTTACAAAGCCAATTAACCTACAAACCTGTACGTCTTTGGAGTGTGGGAGGAAACCGGAGCACCCGGAGAAAACCCACGCAGGTCACGGGGAGAACGCACAAACTCCGTACAGGCAGCGCCTGTAGTCGGGATCAAACCCGGGTCTCCGGCGCTGTGAGGCCCCTGTACCGCCCCTTGGACTTGATCTCAAAGAATACAAATATCAAGGCTGCATGCAGGAGGTGTGACTGAACCCATTTGGCAGGACTGTCATATGTTGAAAGACTGGAGCGACTAGGCTTGTATACACTGGAATTTAGAAGGATGAGAGGAGATCTTATCGAAACGTATAAGATTATTAAGGGTTTGGACACGTTAGAGGCAGGAAACATGTTCCCAATGTTGGGGGAGTCTGGAACCAGGGGCCACAGTTTAAGAATAAGGGGTAGGCCATTTAGAACGGAGATGAGGAAAAACTTTTTCAGTCAGAGAGTTGTGAATCTGTGGAATTCTCTGCCTCAGAAGGCAGTGGAGGCCAATTCTCTGAATGCATTCAAGAGAGAGCTAGATAGAGCTCTTAAGGATAGCGGAGTCAGGGGGTATGGGGAGAGGGCAGGAACGGGGTACCGATTAAGAATGATCAGCCATGATCACATTGAATGGCGGTGCTGGCTCGAAGGGCCGAATGGCCTATTCCTGCACGTATTGTCTATTGTCATTTACCCGTTCAGAGTTCATGATTGTTTCTCTTCCTCCCCACTCTGAAGTGATTTTCCTTCCACACTCCACGACCCGTTATTGAGTGAGTCCCCCCTCCCACCGTTGCAGGAAGCAAACCCTGGCTTCTCTCCCTGGTGAAAATGTATTCATATAACGACATTTCCTTCAAGAAATATGAATTGCTTTTATTGTGGAATTCAGAAAATTGGCAGATACTCAATTTAGTCTGGAGGCGTACAGTGCTTGGGGCCAGAGTCGGGGCTGGGAGGCTCCAGCAGAAAGCCAGCTCTCTCATCAGTTCTCGATCCCTCTGCCCTGGGTAAAAGACTCTGTGCATTCACCCTGCCTGTTCCCTTCATGGTTTTGTACACCTCTATAAGATCTCCCCTCGGCCTCCTGCGCTCCAAGGAATAAACTCCCAGACTGCCCAACCTCTCCCTGTAGCTCAGGCCCTCGAGTCCTGGCAACGTCTCTCTAAATCTCCGATGCATTCTTTCCGGTTGCTTTTGTTGTGGTAGTTATTAGACTCAGAGTGCTGTGCAGCACAGAAACAGACCCTTCGGCCCTAACTTTTCCATGCTCTTTTCAGCCGAGATGACCGTTGCAATAACGGTCATCTTTGAAGACCCTCAAGAAGTGGAGATTAGTACGGGTGTCAGGGGGTTATGGGGAGAAGGCAGGAGAATGGGGTTATTACTGAACGGCAGGGCGAGTTCAGGAACACAAATGGTCTCGCCCTGTCCTACCTCATGTGGCCATTGCCATCAAGCTGCTGGAAGGTGTTAACCTTCTCAACCTTGCCTACTTCCTTAGAAGGCTTAGGAGGCTCAGCATGTCCCCAGCAACTCTCACCAATTTCTACAGATGCGCCGTAGAAAGCATGTTATCGGGGAGCATCACAGCTTGGTTTGGGAACAGCACCATCCAAGACCGCAAGAAATTGCAGTGAATTGTGGACACAGCCCAGACCATCACACAAACCAGCCTCCCTTCCATTGACTCCACCTACACCTCACGCTGCCTCGGCAAGGCCAGCAGCATAATCAAGGACCAGTCTCACCCCGCCCACTCCCTCTTCTCCCCTCTCCCATCAGGCAAGTGGTACAGAAGTGTGAAAACACACACCTCCAGATTCAGGGACAGTTTCTTCCCAGCTGTTATCAGGCGACTGAACCATCCTCTCACCAACTAGAGAGCGGTCCTGACCTCCCATCTACCTCATTGGGGCCCCTCATACTATCTTTAATCGGACTTTAATGGACTTTATCTTGCACTAAACCTTATTCCCGTTATCCTGTATCTGTAAACTGTGGACGGCTCGATTATAATCATGCACAGTCATTCCGCTGACTGGATAGAGTACAACTAAAAAGCTTTTCACTGTACCTCTGTACACGTGACAATAAACTTAACTAACCACTCAGTCTGTTCTGATCATCAGCCACCGAGAGGTCAGGATTAATCAGATTAGCTGTGATATCACCTCCTCACCTGTATCCACCTATCACTCCAGGCTTTGTCCTGCCCCCACCTCTCTTTCCAGCTTCCCCCCCCACTCCATCAGTCTGAAGAAGGGTCCTGACCCGAAACGCCATCTGTCTATTCCCTCCACAGATGCGGCCCGACCCACTGAGTTACTCCAGCACTTTATGTTTTGCTGAGGATTCCTTGTGTCTGTCAATGAAAGGCGTCATTGAGTTTCATGTTTGGGTTTATTATTGTCACGTGTACTGAGGTACAGTGAAAAGCTTTGTTTTGCGTGCTATCCAAACAGATCAGATAATACTGTACACAAACGCAATCAAATCAAACTCACGCTGCCTCAAGGACAATAGGCAGAGCAGAGGGGAAGGTACAGAGTGCGGAACATAGTTGTCAGCATTGTAGCGCATCAGTTCCAGAGAGACTGTTTCACTTTCACCTACCAGCCAGGCCGGTGACAGTAAGAGTCTCCCTGCAGGGTAGGGAGCAGCTCCATAGGTTGGCGATGTACGTGAGGTGGGACAGCATGGGGGGGCGTTAACATGCCAGCCTCTCACCCCCTGGCCCCACTCTGTGCCACCTGTGAGGCCGGCTGATCACCGCTGTGATACCAGCTTTACCAGGCAGCTTCTCACGTTAGGGGTGGAGCCAGAGGGAGGGTACACACACTCTCTCTCTGTCTCACGCTCTCTCTCTCAGTCTCTCAAAAATTGGCTGTGGTAAACTTGTAAATTGTCCTTGGAGTGTAAGATAGTGCTGGTGTACAGGGTGATCACTGGTCAGCACGGACTCGGTGGGATGAAGGGCCAAGTTTCCATGCTGCATCTCGAAAGTCTAAAGTCTACTTGATGTTACAAGCAACTAGACCAAGTGGGCCAGTTGGGCCCAAACCTCTCCTGCATTGGTGCAGCACCCTCTCCTTCCACCCCCATCCCCTCTCCTCCCCCCTTCCCCCCTCCCTCCCCTCTCCTCCCTCCCACTCCCTCCCCTTCCCCTCCCCCTCCCCTCCCCCACCCCCTCCCCTCCTTCCCCTCCCCCCCACTCCATCCCCCTCAACTCCCCTTATCCTCCTTCCTCCCCCCCTCCCTCCCTAGGAGATAGATTTAAACTTTAAAATGTGAATAACTTTAAGAATATAACACCGATTTCAATGAAACCTTCCATTGGCACCAACGGGATGACGGTGAGTAAGGTGGGCCTAACATTGTCGTGCTATCGTGCACCGCTCTGTCTGTAGTTCAGGAACAAACAAACAAACAAACGAGAGTTTTAGTGTGTAGACATTGATTGTCCCAGTGTGGTCATTGAATGTTGGTCTTTATGCTTGCTTTGGGCAGGACTGCTGATCGGTTCGGGATGTGCCCTTTACCCGCTGGGCTGGAACAGTGAGGAGGTGCGACAGACCTGCGGCAATCTCTCCGACCAATTTGAGCTGGGTAAGGGCCTAACCGACCCCCCCCCCCCACGACCTCCCCACGCCCGATCTCCGACCCTCAAAGTGTGCACGTCCTGCTGATGTTCCCTCATGTCACAGGAGCAGGATCAGGCCACTCGGCCCATCGCGTCTACTCCGCCGTTCAGTCGGGGCTGACCTATCTTTGCCTCCTAACCCCATTCTCCTGCCTTCCTCCCTGACACCCGCACTAATCAAACGTCTCTTTATCTCTGCCTGAAAAACACCCACGGCCTCCACAACCGTCTGTGGCAGTGAATTCCGCAGATTCACCACCCTCTGGCTAAAGAGATACCTCCTCGTCTCCTTTCTAAAGTTACGTCCTTTTATTCTGAGGCTGTGCCCTCTGGTCCTAGACTCTTCCTCTCATGGAAACATCCTCTCCACTTCTCCTGTGCCCGGGCCTTTCACTATTCAGTAAGCTCAGAGTGCAGAGCTTGTGGGCAAAACAATAAACAACCCCCTCATGACACTTCTATCCCGAGGTCTCTCTTCCATGCTGAGGTATCTCAGGACCCCATGTAGATGGGGACTGAGCTGCTGGAGACTGGCTGAGCAGTGTCTACCACACTCCCTGGAGCACAGGAGGATGAGCAGAGATTTTACAGAGGTGTACAAAATCACGAGAGGAATAGACCAGGTAAATCCACAGAGTCTTTTACCCAGAGTAGGGGAATCGAGAAGCAGAGGACATAGGTTTAAGGTGAGGGAGGAAAAGATTTAATAGAAATCTGAGGGGCAACTTTTTCACACAGGTGGGTGGGTGTATGGAACGACCTGCCCGAGATGGTTATGTAGGAAAATAACTGCAGATGCTGGTACAAATCGAAGGTATCACAAAATGCTGGAGTAACTCAGTGGGTCAGGCAGCATCTTGCAGAGAAGGAATGGGTGACGTTTCGGGTCGAGACCCTTCTTCAGACACTGGAGGAGGCCCACTTCCAGTCTGAAAGCCTTAACCAACCTGATCTCCTGGTGGCTCAGCACTTCAACTCCCCCTCCCACTCCCAGTCTGACATTTCTGTCATGGGCCTCCTCCAGTGCCATAGTGAGGCCCACCGCAAATTGGAGGAACAGCACCTCATATTTCGCTTGGGCAGCTTGCAGCCCAGCGGTATGAACATTGACTTCTCTAACTTTAGATAGTTCCTCTGTCCCTCTCTCCCCCCCCCCCCTCCCCCTTCCAAGTTCTCCCTCTATCTTCCTGTCTCCACCTATATCCTTTCTTTGTCCCGCCCCCCTGACATCAGTCTGAAGAAGGGTCTCGACCCAAAACGTCACCCATTCCTTCTCTCCAAGATGCTGCCTGACCTGCTGAGTTACTCCAGCATTTTGTTATAGCTGAGATGGTAGTTGAGGCAGGTACTATCGCAACATTTAAGAAACAATTAGAGGATAGAACAGGATAGAGCAGGTTTAGAGGGATATGGGCCAAACGTTGGCAGGTGGGTCTAGTGTAGATGGGTCGGCGTGGGCAAGTAGGGCCGAAGGGCCTGTTTCCACGCTGTAAGACGCTATGATTCTGCCCCTCGAGCCCTGGCGAGACTGTTGTAAAAGTCCTGTGCGTTCGCGCGGCGTGGGTGTGATGTAGTTGTGTTTTGTTGCAGGCACCTGTCAACTGGGATGGGCGTACTACTGCACTGGAGGAGGTGCAGCAGTTACTATGCTTCTCTGCACTTGGTTAGCTTGCTTCGCTGGCAAGAAACAGAAACAGTATCCGTACTAAAACACCCAAATAAGGGCAGAGAAACAGTTCTGGGCAAGAGAACTGCGGAGGAGTTAAGTTACGAGCAAAATAACTTCTGGGAACTTTTCCAAAGTCTCCTCACTGAACTTGCTCCACATCGGACTTGAAATCAGAAAATTCCCAGCTGAACATGAGACTTCAGGCCAACATTTTTGAATTTTTTCCCGTGTTCTGTGTTTGTTTCGATGAAGGACTTGCAAGTCTTCGAGGAGGAAGATAAGTCTGGGATCAACCTTTTTGTTCAAAGTGCTTCCTGTGGGAAGTAGGTAGCCAAGCGTAAATGTTACAATGGAACTGACGTAAGACTAACATTGTGTAGGAAGGAACTGCAGATGCTGGTTTATACCGAAGATAGACGCAAAATGCTGGAGTAACTCAGCGGGTCAGGCAGCATCTCTGGAAAAAAAAAGAATAGGTGACATTTCGGGTCGAAGAATGTCACCGGTCCCATGTTCTCCAGAGATGCTGCCTAGGATTGCCAACTTCCTCACTCCAACAAATCATCCTCCAATATTTCCGTCACCTACAACGGGACCCCACTACTGGCCACATCTTCCTAGCTCCTCCCCTTTCTGCGTTCTGCAGAGACCGTTCCCTCCGTATCTCCCTGGTCTACTCGTCCCTTCCTACCCAAACCACCCCCTCCCCGGGCACTTTCCCCTGCAACTGCAGGAGATGCAACACCTGTCCCTTTACCTCCCCCCTCAACTCCATCCAACGACCCGAAACGTCACCCATTCCCTCTCTCCTAGATGCTGCCTGACCTGCTGAGTTACTCCAGCATTTTGTGGTACCTTCGATTTGTACCAGCATCTGCAGTTATTTTCCTACATCCTCACTCCCAAATACGGGACAAGGTGACGTCACCGCCCTGGGCCCCATGTGACCTCACCCAGCCAGCGGCCACGTGCTCCCGCTGCACCAATGGAGGCCACCCCGGCTGGGAGGCGGGTTGCTACGCATCCTCCGTTAGGTGGCGCCCGAGCCTACACTGTCTGGGCCTACAGCGGCCCCCGGACTATAGTGTCCGGGCCTACATTGTCCAGGCATACAGTGCCCGGGCCTACAGTGTCCGGGCCTACATCGCCTCCGGGCCTACAGTGTCTGGGCCTACAGTGTCCGGGCCTTCATCGCCTTCCGGGCCTACAGTGTCCGGGCCTACAGTGTCCGGGCCTATAGTGTCCGGGACTATATCGCCTTCCGGGCCTAATACGGGACAAGGGCGGTCCCGTACGGGACACATCAATTTAGCCCAAAATACGGGATGTCCCGGGTAATACAGGACAGTTGGCAACCCTAATACTGCCTGACCCACTGAGTTACTCCAGCACTTTGTGTCTATCCTGTGGCAAACCGTCCCTGCTTTGATAGGGAATATCCTGAGCTGGTTCCATTGGATGGAGTGTTTACGAAACAGCCTGGCCCCTGAACTCTGGAGAGGCAGCCACGTGTGTTCAGTCATATTCACCCGCACACCCTCCCTCAATAGAAAGCTTCCCTCAATCAGCACACAAGCAATAAAGTGATGAGTGTTTCATTACATCTCACTAAACATGGAGCATTTCAATAAGATTTACTCCCCTTAGATTTTCATTTGCTTTTAAATAAGGTGTTCCACGGACCAATTTAAGTAGAAAAGGTAATTTTTTAAATGCACGTGTATATACTTTTATATGTGTAATATATATCCGTGTACACAAACACAGCACACACATCCATTTTTGGAAAACATTCATTTCATGTCTGACAAAATTAAACACTAGTTAATGTATGTAATAACAAAGTTTAATATTCAAGGTATTGTCTCTAGCTAGATTGTATTCAAGACTGACTTAATCCAACTCTGAATATATTTCTGTAAGGTACGATTGTCAGTGTTATTGCTGTTTTGTTATACAGGTTAAGGCCCAGTTTTATTGTAGACCAAACGGGGCCGGTACGCACTACAAATAAACATTAAGCTACATTTATTAATAATGTTTTTCCATCAATTTACCCAACTTTGGGAACACTAACTTGTAATATAATAACAGAGCTCGAAGTCTCAACAGCTAAAATTTCTGCTTAATTCACGTGCATTAGCAGACTTCCCACCATCGACTCCATCCACACTTCACGCTGCCTCAGGAAAGCAGCCAACACAATCAAAGACTTGTCCCATTCCTTTTTCTCCCCGCTCCCATCCTGCTGAAGGTACAGAAGCTTGAAAGCGCGCACCACCAGACTCAGGAACAGCTTCTTCCCCTCTGTTATCAGGCTTCTGAACAGTCCTTCCATAAGCTATGGAACTGTCCTATGGGGTGAAGGTTCTGAGAGGGGAAAATAGATCAGCCATGATTGATGGCAGACCAGACTTGTCCTGCCAAATGGCCTAATTTTGCCCCTTTGTCCTGTGAACTTGTGTCAGACTCACCTCTCTCATTGCGGACATTGGACTTTGGCCCTAGTAGACCCAGGACAGATCATAGTTTGGAGTTTAGTTGGAGTGCATAGTGTTCCAGAGCCTGGTGGTTGCTGGGAAGAAGCTGTTCTTGAACCTGGAGGTCACGGTTTTCAGGCTCCTGTACCTTCTTCCCGATGGTAGCAGCGAGATGAGAGCGTGGCCAGGGTGGTGTGGGTCTTTGATGATGCTGGCTGCCTTTTTGAGGCAGTGCCTCCTGTAGATCCCTTTGATGGTGGGGAGGTCAGTACCTGTGATGGGCCTTCGATGGTGGGGAGGTCAGTACCTGTGATGGGCCTTCGATGGTGGGGAGGTCAGTACCTGTGATGGGCCTTCGATGGTGGGGAGGTCAGTACCTGTGATGGGCCTTCGATGGTGGGGAGGTCAGTACCTGCGATGTACCGGGCAGTGTCCACCACTCTCTGTAGTCTCCTTCGTTCCTGGGTGTTTGAGTTACTGAACCAGGCCGTGATGCAACCAGTCAGTGTGCTCTCCACCGTACACCTGGAGAATGATAGAGTGTTTGTGGAGATTCCTCAGACTGGATAGTTTGATGCCTCAGTCTGTGCGTGGCCAGTGGAAGCTCGTATCCACTCAAGGACCGCTTCATTCATCAATGGTCTGGAGCTTGGGGCAGCTCAGTGTGCCCGCAGTTATCAGAACCCGTTTATCACCAGTGTTCTAAAGCTGTGCTGGCCCGTCGAGCTTAGAACTGTGCAGCACAGCAACAGGCCGTACGGCCCACATTGTCCATGCTGAGCATGATACTCGCAATGTCCATTCCCTTCACAGATGCTGACCTGACCCGCTGAATTCCTCCAGTACTTTGTGTTTTGCTCAAGATTCCATCACCTGCAATTTCTTATACCCCATCTCACCTGTATCCAGCTATCACTCGCCAGGCTTTGTCCTGCCCCCAACTCTCTCTTCCAGTTTTCTTCCCCCCCCCCCCAAGACCCAAACAATTGTCTGTCCATCCCCTCTACAGATGCTACCTGACCTACTGAGTTCCTCGAGCACTCTGTGTTTTACATCTTTATAGGATATCTCCACCATTAGTAAACTTTTCAAACTTCCCTTTAAGGGAACCTGCAAGCAGTGAACAATTCAGTACGTCTGTTCTAATCTACCTGCTGCCTTTGTCCTAATTCCCAATCTGTATCTCTTCCAATTACAATCTTTTGTATATTAATATTCCACAACATATCAGTGTGCGGATTTTATTAAATGATGAATTTGTGATAAGCATCATCTACATTCACTCAGATTATTACAATTCTAGTTGCTTTGATTTATGTGTAAAAGTAGCATTTATGACTGAATCTTTTCTTCATGACATAATTTAGGTATTGCAATGAATCTCTCGATTGATTGATACAACATGGAAACAGGCCCTTCAGCCCACCGAGTCACCAAATCACCCCATCAATCACCCATTCACACTAGTTCTATGTTATCCCACTTTTCAGATTTTACAGATTCACCAGGGCTTACTGGGGCTCGTGTTATAGGGGGAGGTTGGATAGGCTGGGACTTTTTTCTCGGAGCGTAGGAGGCTGAGGGGTGACCTTATTGAGGTGCACAAGATCATGAGCGACACGGATAAACTGAACACGCACAGTCTTTCTCGCAAGGTAAAGGATTCTAAAACTAGCTGGCACAGACTTAAGGTGAGAGGGGAGAGATTTAAGAGGAACCTCAGGGGCAACTTTTTCATTCAGATGGTAGTCCGTATCTGGAACGAGCTGTCAGAGGAAGGTATAGCAGACACAATTATGACTTTAAAAGACATTTGGACAGACATATGAATAGGAAGGTTTTAGAGGGATATGGGCAAAATGCGGGCAAATGGGACTATATTATATCAACTTGGTCAGCATGGATAAGGCGGGCCGAAGGGCCTGTTGCCGTGTTGTACATTTCCATGACTCTAAAAGACATTTGGACAGGTCCATGGATAGGAAAGGATTAAAGGGATATGGCCGAATGTGGGCAGGTGGGACAAGTGTAGATGGGACATGTTGGCCAGCATGGGTGAGTTGGGCTGAAGGGCCTGTGCCACGCTGCACGGATCTATGACTCTGGAAGTGAAACAAACTATTTAATTCACCACCACCTGTATATAAATCACCGGCATCTTTACACCTGAACTTGTATCCTTTGTTATTGTGGTAGCTCCCACAGTTATGCCCCATGTAACTCGATATTAACTTGTGACTAAAACCTGTCATCTGTTGCAGGGATTGGCATGGTGCAAGCATTGTGACATGGAGGAGGCTATAATCAGGGTAGTGTTGAGTTTGTTCCATGGTCCTCCCAGCATGCAAATGTTGACTCTGGTCAGCACACAGTGGCCATTGTGAGAGAGCTTGTGCTGTGCTCCGCAATGTTTCCTCCTGCGTCAGTAAAGCATTGAACTGTGGCCAACTCAACGACCCATCGGAAATGTGGTGGGAACAAGGAACTGCAGGTGCTGGCTTACTAAAGAAGACACAGAGTGCTGGAGGAACTGGAAAAGAGAGGCGGGGGCAAGACAAAGCCTGGCAAATGGTAGACATGAGGAACCACAGACGCTGGAACCTTGTGTAGAACCTGGCCCCACGTGACCTCACCCAGCCAGCGCCCACGTGCTCCCGCTCCACCAATGGCGGCCGCCCAGGCCGGGAGGAGGGTTGCTACGCAACCTCTGTTAGGCGGCGCCCGGGCCTCCGGACCTAGACTGTCCGGAGCTAAAATGACGGAAACCTAGAGTGTCGGGACCTAAACTGTCGGGATCTACAGTGTCTGGGCCTACAACGTCCGGGCCTACAGCGGCCCCCGGGCCTAATACGGGACAAGGGCGGTCCCGTACGAGACAAACCAATTTAGCCCAAAATACGGGCTGTCCCGGCTAATACGGGACAGTTGGCAGCCCTATGTAGAACACACCCACGCACTGGAGTAACTCAGCACTTTGTGTCCTTCTGTTCATTCACCATATCTATTCCCCTCGTGATCTTATAAACGTGCACTATAGAGATTAATATGATCATGAAGGAATAGATGTGGTGAAGCACCATAACATGATTTTATAAACCTGTGAATGGGGGGGGGGATATGGATCACATGCAGGCAGGGGAGATCAGTTTAACTTGGTAACATGTTCAGCATGTACATTGTGGGCAATAGGGCCTGTTCGTGAGTTGCACTGTTTTGTATCCTATGGGCCGCGTGGTTCTGATATCCAGTGTTGATCCAAGCAGGTTTGAGGTCCACGTCAGATGCGGGAGTCAATGGTCAGAGGTTGGGGAGTTTCAAAACGAATGGGTTAGGTACACAAAGAAATAGTTTCTGTTTACCCAAAATCAAACCGAACTATAGTCTGTGAGAAATCCAGCAGGCTGTCAAAGCCCACAGTACGAGCTTTGTTGTTAAACAGACAGGTAGGAATGTGTGAATAGCTTACAATGTGAGCAGCGGTATGAATATTGAAGGTAGACACAAGCTGCTGGAGTAGCTCAGCGGGACAGGCAGCATCTCTGGAGAGAAGGAATGGGTCCTTTCTCTAACTCCAAGTAACCCTTGCTTTCCCTCTCTCTCTGTCCCTACCCCACCCTAGTTATCCGACTAGTTTCACTGTCCTCTTGGTTAATTTAACCGTAAGCCTTGTTGCCATCTTCCCCTCAGCCAACAATGAAGCATTCTACATTTCCCTAACCATCGACTGCTTTGATCTGTCGTTTTCACATCTTACCCTTCCACATCTCTAGTTTCCCTCTCCCCTGACCGAAGAAAGGTCTCAACCCGAAACGTCACCCATTCCTTGTATCCAGAGATGCTGCCGGTCCTGCTGAAACTTGTTCCTGTTTTTTATGTCATGTTCTTACAACTGATTTCAGTTAAACATCAGTTCTCAGAAATATGACATTCTCATACATCTTTTTGTGCTCAAGGTGTGAAGCATTTTGTGCCTATGTTAGGAATATAACAGGTGAATGGTCAGTCCCATCAACAATGCAGGTGGAAGTCACAACTGCATGGAGCGAGCTTCCAAATCTCCGGCACTTTCTCCCCTACAAGTTTATCTTTTCAGGCTGTTTCTGTTAGCGTGGGAAACAAGATTCCGTCCTTTGATATATTCCACTTGTTTTTGGTGGTTTTAATGTTTAACAGGACCGATTTTTTGAAGTGTTCAGTGATCTGAACACAAGGCACAGGTGACTGGAGTAACTCAGCGGGTCAGGCAGCATCTCTGGAGAACATGGATAGGGGTGACGTTTCACAGAGTGCTGGAGTAACTCAGCGGGTCAGGCAGCATCTCTGGAGAACATGGAGAGGTGATGTTTCGGGTCGCGACCCTTTACTGACCCTCCCTGTGGGACCCTCAGTGATCTGATGCTGGCACAACAGTAGTTAGGAAGATAACTATCGCAAACTTTATGAAACATTTGACCAGGTACATGGATTGGACGGGTTTACTGCAAGTAAGAATATCATTGTTCTATCTGGGACAGATGACAATAAAATACTCTTGACTCTTGACTAGAAGAATATGGGCCAAACGTAGGCAGATGGGACTAGTGAGGATGGGGGCATGCTGGTCAGTGTGGGCAAGTTGGGCCGAAGGGCCTGTTTCTATGCTCTATGACACTCTAAAGAATTTTCCATTGAGGAATTGTGTGCTATGGTTATGAGCACTAATAAAATTCGTTTTGGTAAACTTGGTGCTATTTATTTTATATTTTAGCAAGAATTACAGATCAAGTGGCTTTGTCAAATGTCTACCTTGCTGGTGTAACTCAGCGGGTCAGGCAGCATCTCTGGGGAGAAGGAATGGGTGACGTTTCGGGTTGAGACTCTTCGTCAGACTAGAATTCAGGGGCGAGGGAAACGGGTTATGGAAGGGTACAAATAACACGCAAGGTGTGAAAACAACAGATCAAACCAACCGTAGGTGATGCAACACCTGTCCTTATCCCTCCCCCCTCGACTCTGTCCAAGGACTTTGACAGTCCTTCCAGGTGAGGCAGAGGTTCACTTGCACCTCCTCCAACCACATCCACTGTATCCGCTGATCCAGGTGTGGACTCCTATATATTGGCGAGACCAAGCGCAGGCTCGGCGATTGTTTCGCTGAACACCTCCGCTCAGTCCGCGTGATCTCCCGGTTGCCAAACACTTTAACTCCCCCTCCCATTCCCACACTGACCTTTCTGTCCTGGGCCTCCTCCGCTGTCAGAGTGAGGCCCAACGCAAATTGGAGGAACAGCACCTCATATTTCGCTTGGGCAGCTCTCACCCCAGTGGTATGAATATTGACCTCTAACTTCAAGTAACCCTTCCTTTCCCTCTCTCTCCGTCATTCGCCCCACCCTAGTTCTTCGACTAGTTCCACTGTCCTCCTGTTTAATTTTACTGTGTGTTTGCCTTGTTTTCACCTTCCCCCAGCCAGCAGTGAACCATTCCACATTTCCTTGAGCATCGCCTACTTTGATCTGTCCTTTTCACACCTGACATTCTCTTTGTACCCTTCCATATCTCCAGTTTCCCTCTCCCTTGACTCTCAGACTAAAGAAGGGCCCCATCTCGAAACATCACCCATTACCTTCTCTCCAGAGATGCTGCATGTCCCGCTGAGTTACTCCGGCATTTTGTGTCTATCTTCAGTGTGAACCGGCATCTGTAATTCCTACCTGCATGTCACCTACCTTCTTGAAGGAGATTCGGGATGTCAACAAATGTTCTACCAAACTTCGGTAGAGAGCACATTGACTGGTTGCATCACGGCCTGGTTCAGTAACTCAGGAACGAAGAAGAGTGCTGAGAGTGGTGGACACTGCCCGGTCCATCACAGGTACTGACCTCCCCACCATCGAAGGCCCAACACAGGTACTGACCTCCCCACCATCGAAGGGATCTACAGGAGGCGTTGCCTCATAAAGGCAGCCAGCATCATCAAAGCACCTCAGGTTTTCAGGCTCATGTATATTCTTCCCAGCGGTAGGAGTAAAATGAGAGCGTGGCCAGGGTGGTGTGGGTCTTTGATAATATTGGTTGCCTTTTCCATCCCACTGCTCTACAACACTCCCCAGGGCCCTGTCATTTACTGTGAACGTCCTGCCCGGGTTTGACTTCCCAGAATGCAACATCTCACACTTATCTGCATTACATTCTATTAATGGTTCCTCGGCCCACTTGGCCAGCTGATCAAGATCCTGCTGGAATTTTTGATAGCCATCTTCATAATCTACGACACCACACGCTTTGGTGTCATCTTCGAACTTACTAATCATGCCTTGTACATTCTCATCCAAATCGTTGATGTAGACGACAAACAGCAATGAGCCCAGCACCAAACCTTGAGGCACACCACTAGACACAGGCCTCCAGTCTGAAAAGCAACCTCCAGCCACCACCCTCTGCTTCCTTCCATGAATTCTGTGCAGGGAGTGGAGGGATATGGGTCATGTGCAGGCAGAGGAGATTTGTTCAACTTGGCATTATGTTCAGCACAGACATTGTGGGCCGAAGGGCCTGTTTATGTGCTGTGCTTGTTCTGTATTCTACATTCCAGTGCAGTGGTGAACAATTTTCAATCTTAACGCTACTTTCTCTATTAATAATTAACAAGGAAGTAATTTAAAATATGAAAATGAGACATTCCATTACTTCCTCTCAATGGGTGTGTTGAGCATTAATGTTAATAATTATAATGTTTAATAATATCATAGAGTGAAAATGGGTTCATTGTTTACAGACGGCTGGAGTTTCATTTTTCTCATAATTACATCTTTCAGCCGAGTGGCTGCAAATGTATTCTTTGACGCAGGATATAAACGTACTAAGTGGTTGTACAAGTGGCTGATGGATGTGGGCAGTGACCGCTGAATACTGATCACTCAACTAGGTCAGAGAGTTATAGAGTCACGCAGTACGGAAACAGGCCCTTCGGCCCAACTTGCCCACGCCGACCAACATGCCCAATCTACACTGGTCCCACCTGCCCGCGTTTGGCCCACATACCTCTAAACCTTTCCTACCCAGATACTTTTCCAAATGTTTTTTAAATGTTGTGATGGAACCTGCCTCAACTACCTCCTCCGGCGGCTCGTTCCATACACCTGTGTGAAAAAGTTACGCCTCAGGTTCCGATTAAATCTTTTTAAAAACCCTCACTTTAAACCTATGTCCTCTAGTTCTTGATTGCCCTGCCCTGGGTAAAAGGCCCTGTGCATTCACCCTATCTATTCCCCTCATGGTTTTGTACACCCCTATAAGATCACCCCTCAGCCTCCTGCGCTCCAAGGAATAAAGTCGCAGCCTGTGTGAAAGTCAGGGAGACCAACTCAAAAGGCAACGGAGAGAATATTGATCCTTTGGAGGAGATAAGGTGAGCAGAGCATGAAGGCAGCCACCCATTCACAGACATTGCCTACGCAACTCCCCGAAGCATTCATCAGTTAAGTAGTCGACCACACCTCCTGGAATAGCTGCTGCAAACCATCATCTTTGATAAAATACACTGCCCTTATTCAGAGAAAATGCTATGAATAAATTAAATGTTTTATCCTAATGTACCTCCCCACCATCGAAGGCCCATCACAGGTACTGACCTCCCCACCATCGAAGGCCCATCACAGGTACTGACCTCCCCACCATCGAAGGCCCATCACAGGTACTGACCTCCCCACCATCGAAGGGATCCACAGGATGCGCTGCCTCAAAAAGGCAGCCAGCATCGTCAAAGACCCACACCACCCTGGCCACGCTCTCATCTCGCTGCTACCATCGGGAAGAAGGTACAGGAGCCTGAAAACCGTGACCTCCAGGTTCAAGAACAGCTTCTTCCCAACAACCATCAGGCTCTTGAACACTGCACAACACTAACCTCAGCAACTATGGTATGCGTAACGGGCAGGTGGGGCCAGCGTAGATGGGGCATCTTGGTCGGCATGAACGAGTTGGGCCGAAGGGCCTGTTTCTGTGCTGTATGACCATGATACAGATGCTGCTTGATGCATTGAGTTCTTCCAACAGGTTTACCAGTGATGCCTGGATTAGAGAGTTTCAGCTGTGGGGAGAGGTTGGACTGGCTGAGATTGCTTTCTCTGGAACATCAGAGGTTGAGGGGAGACCTGATAGAGGAGCATAAAATTATGAGAGGCACAGATAGGGTGGACAGATAGAACCTTTTTTTTACTTTAGTTTAGTATAGTTTATTGTCACATGTGCCAAGGTACAGTGCAAAGCTTTTTGTTGCATGCTAACCGGCCAGTGGAAAGACTATACATGATTACGATCGAGCCATTGACAGTGCACAAACACAGGACAAAGGGAATAAAGTGAATTAATGCATGATAACGTCCAGTAGGGTGCGATTATAAATAGTCTTGACGGTCTCCACTGAGTTAGATAGTAGCTGAGAATGGCTCTCTCGCTGTTAGACAGTAGACAATAGGCGCAGGAGGAGGCCATTCGGCCCTTCGAGCCAGCACCGCCATTCAATGTGATCATGGCTGATCATAGATGGTTGTCCAAATGTCAAAGACCAAAGGGCACAGCCTTAAGGTGAGAGGGGCAAGGTTTAAAGGAGATGTGAGGGGCAGGTTTATTTACACAGAGGGTGGTGGGTGCCTGGAACGTGCTGCCAGGGGTGGAGGCAGATACGATAGTGGTGTTTGAGGCTGTTAGATAGGCACGTGGATAAGCAGGGAATGGAGGGGTATGGGTCACGTGCAGTTTATGTTGGCATCACGTTCGGCTCTGGTGATGTGGGCTGAAGGGCCCGTTCCTGTGCTGTACAGTTCTATGTGTTTTTG
Source organism: Rhinoraja longicauda (assembly GCF_053455715.1). Taxonomy (NCBI): domain Eukaryota; kingdom Metazoa; phylum Chordata; class Chondrichthyes; order Rajiformes; family Arhynchobatidae; genus Rhinoraja; species Rhinoraja longicauda. The sequence goes on along the minus strand of NC_135959.1, from coordinate 72,651,813 downwards.
CCTTTAACGGAAACATGTTTGGGTGTGTGGGGTTTGAGTTTCCTGGCTGGGGTCAGCGTGACTGACGTTCGGTGGTTCACCGGAGCCAGCTGGTCCTACAGATGTCCGAGTGTGCTGCTTCTTCCCGAGTGCCCCTGCCACGCTGCCGGGCACAAGGAGGGGGTCCCTAGCTGATCGCTGAGGCCCTGCACAGCCTGCGGCCTCCTCCTCTCTCCGCACCCGGCCCAGCCCTGGATCCGACTGCAGGACGTGCAGGGAATGAGCAAGCAAGTGGAAGTGGAGATGAAAGCTCTCAGGGAACAGGAGAATAATCTGCTTCCCACAGCAGGCAGAACTTTAATTATCAAGCATAAATTAAAGGAATTTGTGTGATTCTGCTTGGGTTTGGCAACACTTCACCGGGTTGTACGCATGGAAAGGTCTCAGTGTGTGTTTGCACTTGACAATAATGCACCATTGATCCTCCCCCCCCCATCGAAGGCCCATCACAGGTACTGACCTCCCCACCATCGAAGGGGATCTACAGGTGTTGCCTCAAAAAGGCAGCCAGCATCATCAAAGACCCACACCACCCTGGCCACGCTCTCATCTCGCTGCTACCATCAGGAAGAAGGTACAGGAGCCTGATAACCGTGACCTCCATGATCACACAAGCGGCATGGTAGCGCAGTGGTAGAGTTGCTGCCTTACAGCACCTTGAGACGGGTTCGATCCCGACTACAGGTGCTGTTGGGTTTTCTCCGGGTGCTCCGGTTTCCTCCCACACTCCAAAGACATGCAGGTTGTAGGTTAATTGGCTTTGGTAAAGAGGATAAATTGTCCCTAGTGTATGTAGGATAGTACTGGATCGCTGGTTAGCACAGACTCAGTGGGCCGAATGGCCTGTTTCCCATGCTGTATCTCCAAAGTGTAAAGTCAGAGAGGAGAAGATTGAGCATCCGAGTCTCCGCTGTCCTCTGACCCCTCATAACAACATCAGTGAGGGTCTGGAAGTGGATCAGCCACGTGTCAAGGAGAAAGGTTTGTGCCAGACCTGAAGAAGGGGATAATCAGCCACGCCAAGTCCGTTTGATAAAGACACAAGTGCTGGAGTAACTCAGTGGGTCAGCCAGCATCTGTGGGGGACATGGATAGGTGACGTTTCACAGAGTGCTGGAGTAACTCAGTGGGTCAGCCAGCATCTGTGGGGGACATGGATAGGTGACGGTTTTGTGTTGGGGCCCTTCTTCAGACATTGTCATTGGAATTGACACTGAACACCATGCTGGAGGGTGGGAACACCTGCCTCAACTACCTCCTCTGGCAGAGCATTCCGCACACCCGCTACCCTCTGAGTGAAAAAGTTGCCCCTCAGGTTCCTGTCAAATATTTCCCCTCTCACCTTAAACCTTCTCTGGTTCTTGTTTTTGCCTACTCTGGGTAAAGGCTTTGTGTATTCATTCTATCTATTCCCCTCATGATTTTACACACCTCTATAATATCACCTCTCATCCTCCTGCACTGCAAGGAATAATAGACAATAGGTGCATGAGTAGGCCATTCGATCCAGCACTGCCATTCAATGTGATCATGGCTGATCATCCACAATCAGTACCCCGTTCCTGCCTTCTCCCCATACCCCCTGACTCCGCTAACATTAAGAGCTCTATCTAACTCTCTCTTGAAAGCATCCAGAGAATTGGCCTCCACAGACTTCTGAGGCAGAGAATTCCACAGATTTACAACTCTCTGAGCGAAAAAGTTTTGCCTCATCTCCGTTCTAAATGACTTACCCCTTATTCGTAAACTGTGGCCCCTGGTTCTGAACTCCCCCAACATCGGGAACATAATGTCCTAGACTGCCCAACCTCTCCCTGTAGCTCAGGCCCTTGGGTCCTGGCAACATCGTCATGACTTTGAATTTCATGGAGTTTGTGGGAGTGCGATGTGTGGAATTTGCCCAGTTGCTGCATCCAAGAGGCGATGACATCTCTTTGGAATTCCCTGAAAGAATCCTGGCATGGTTTAAAATCACCAATCATCCCGCATTTTCCCTGTGCGATTTCTGGCCTATGATTAATATTCGAGGAATGTCATCATTTTAAATGAAGGCAATATATTCAATCAAATGACAGTTTTATGTGATCAATTAACCCCACAATTGTCATTAGTGAAAGTATAAGAAAATAGCTGCAGATGCTGGTACAAATCGAAGGTATTTATTCACAAAATGCTGGAGTAACTCAGCAGGTCAGGCAGCATCTCAGGAGAGAAGGAATGGGCGACGTTTCGGGTCGAGACCCTTCTTCAGACTGATGTCAGGGGGGCGGGACAAAGGAAGGATATAGGTGGAGACAGGAAGATAGAGGGAGAACTGGGAAGGGAAGGGGAAGAGAGGGAGAAGTCAATGTTCATACCACTGGGCTGCAAGCTGCCCAGGTGAAATATGAGGTGCTGTTCCTCCAATTTCCGGTGGGCCTCACATAAAGGTCTGGTGTTTGTCGGTGGGGTCATGGTCCAGGGATAAGTAGGAAGAGGTGTTTGAGAGTTGTCATCTGGCCTTGGTCCAGTAGAGGTCAGCACACCAGACTACCACAGCACCTGGTCATTAATGATATCTATACTGTAAATAATACTGGAGTTGTGGAAAGGAGAACAACTAAAGTTATGTACAACTAAAATGAAGTACAACTAAAGTTATGGCACATCTGAACTTTATGAACAATATTTCCATTGATGACAAATGTACAAGGCTTTGAGTGCGATTGCTGGAGTCTTGATAACAGACCAACTTATCCAACCACAGTGAGATTTTAGTCGAGGATCTACACTGATGACTGAACCAGGACCACCTCCTGCACCCGTGCAGAACTCACAGACGTTAACTTTACTACTAATTCCCATCCTGCACTCAAAGTCACTGCGACCATCTCTGACATCTCCCCACCGTTTCTTGATCTCACCGTCTCCATCGCAGGAGACAATCGACTGACGTCTATAATAAACCCACCTCTATCTCGACCACACTTCTTCCCACCCTGCCTCCAGCAAAGACTACATCCCCTACTCCCAAATCCCCCATCCATGACGCACCTGCCCAAGATGAGATGTTCCATACCAGGACATCCGAGATGTCCTCGTTTTTTAGGGAGCGGGGGTTCCCCTCTTTCATCATAGATGAGGCCGTCACTAGGGTCTCCTCGGTACCCCGCAGCCTCGCCCTTTCTCTCCCTCCCCCTAGTCCTCACCTTCCACCCCATCAGCCGTCGCACACAGCACATAACCCTCCGACATTTTCGCCACCTCCAACGGGATCCCACCACTAGTCACGTCTTCCCATCTCCACCCTTTTTCCCGCAGAGGCCGCTCCCTTCAACCTGCCCTCTGCTCGACCGCTCGGTTAGTTTAGAGCTGCAGCGTGCAAACAGGCCCTTCGGCCCACTGAGCCCATGCTGACCAGCAATCACCCATTCACCCTAGTTCTATCCTGCGCACTTGATACAAATTACAGGAGCCAGTTAACCGACAAACCTGCACGTCTTTGCAGTGTGGGAGAAAAACGGAGAACCTGGAGAAAACCCACACATAGCTGCAGGGAGAACATGCAAACTCTGTAGACAGCACCCATGGTCAGGATCGAACCGGGGTCTCTGGCGCTGTGAGGCAGGAACTTTACCGCTGCACCACCACACCGCCCAGATTGTTGGAATATAGATGTTTGGAAATCCAACACAAAATGTACTCGGGAGATCTGGCTGCATTGGTGGGGGCAGAAACATAGAAAATATAGTAGGCCATTCGGCCCTTCGGCAGGAGTAGGCCATTCGGCCCTTCGATCCTGCACCGCCATTCAATATGATCATGGCTGATCATCCAGCTCAGTAACCTGTACCTGCCTTCTCTCCATACCCCCTGATCCCTTTAGCCACAAGGGCCACATCTAACTCCCTCTTAAATATAGCCAATGAACTGGCCTCAACACAGGCTGTAGCTCAAGGACTCTTCCACAACGCAGGAAATGTGATAAGGATACATAGAACAGTACAGCACAGGAACAAGGCCCCATGCCCCACAATGTTCATGCTGAACATGATGCCAGGTTTAACCTATCTCCTCTACCTGCATGTAATCCATAGCCTTCCATTCCCTGTATATCTGTGTCTACTCAAAAGCCTCTAAACCACCAGTATTGTATCTGCCTCCACCACCACCCCAGGGCAGCACGTTCCAGGCACCCACCACCCTCTGTGTAAAAAAACCTTCCCCGCACATCTCCTTTAAACGTTTCCCTTCTCACCTTAAACTCATGGCCTCTAGTCTTTGACATTTCCATCATTTTTTTAAATACAATGAATTTATTTTATGGAAATGTTTTATCATTTTTTAAGATTAAAACTCGTTCAAAAACTCTTTGAATACTCTATTAGGGGCGGCACGGTGGCGCAGCGGTAGAGTTGCTGCCTTACAGCGAATGCAGCGTCGGAGACTCAGGTTCGATCCTGACTACGGGCGCCGTCTGTACGGAGTTTGTACGTTCTCCCCATGACCTGCGTGGGTTTTCTCCGAGATCTTCGGTTTCCTCCCACACTCCAAAGACGTACAGGTATGTAGGTTAATTGACTGGGTAAAATTTAAAAATTGTCCCTAGTGTGTGTAGGATAGTATTAATGTGCGGGGATCACTGGGTGGCGCAGACTCGGTGGGCCGAAGGGCCTGTTTCCGCACTGTATCTCTAAATCTAAATCTAAATCTAGACTTCTCCAGGTGTACAGTCGAGAGCACACTGACTGGTTGCATCACGGCCTGGTTCAGTAACTCAAACGCCCAGGAACAAAAGAGATTACAGAGTGGTGGACACTGCCCGGCCCATCACAGGTACTGACCTCCCCACCATCGAAGGTCCATCACAGGTACTGACCTCCCCACCATCGAAGGGATCCACAGGAGGCGCTGCCTTAAAAAGGCAGCCAGCATCATCGAAGACCCACACCACCCTGGCCACGCTCTAATCTCGCTGCTACCATCGGGAAGAAGGTACAGGAGCCTGAAAACCGTGACCTCCAGGTTCAAGAACAGCTTCTTCCCAGCAACCATCAGGCTCTTGAACACTGCACAACACTAGATACAAGGAATGGTTTACAAAAAAAGGCACAAAGTGCTGGAGTAACTCAGCGGGTCAGTCAGGCAGCATCTCTGGATAACATTGTCAGGCAACCTTTCAGCTCAAGAGTTTTGAATCTGAAGAACATTCCAACACTATTGAAGACCCATTCCTTCTCTCCAGAGATGCTGCCTGACCCGCTGAGATACTCCAGCATTTTGTATCTACCTTTGATTTAAACCAGCATCAGCAGTTCTTTCCTACACATTTTCCCAACACTGTCTCCGTTTTCAGAATTCGGAAGGCCCCAGCCCAAAACGTCATCTATCCATGATGCTGCCTGACCCGGAGTCACTCCACTTGTGTCTATCTTTGGTATAAACCAGCATCTGCAGTTCTATGTTTCTACATTATTAGATTGCTACCTAGTGGATGAGATGCAAAACTGCACTTTGGTTTCAGTGTATCTTTGTCACGTGTTTAGGTTTGCCAAGATCTTGATCACCACCCCAGGCACGAGTGGCAAGTTGTGGGGGGATAGTTGTATCATTCACTGTATTCCTGTGGATCTGAGAAAGGATCAGCATCACCGATTCAGTGCCGTTCTTCCAACGAACAATTCCAATGCCTCTTGAACGTTTGATAGACACAAAAAGTTGGAGTAACTCAGCTGCATTCCTTTTCACCAAAGATGCTACCTGACCCACTGAGTTACTCCAGCACTCTGTGAAACATCACCTATCCATGTTCTCCAGCGATGCCGACTGACCCACTGAGTTACTCCAGCACTCTGTGAAACGTCACCTATCCATGTTCTCCAGCGATGCCGACTGACCCACTGAGTTACTCCACCCTTTTTGTATCTACCTTCGGTTTAAACCAGCATCTAGTTACTTCCTACTCACATGCCTCTTGTATGTTTATAGGTATCCTTCACAGCAACAGGCCCTTCAGCCCATCTTTTTCCTGCTGACCAAGTTGGCATACTAGTCTCAATTGCCTGCATTTGGCCCATCTATCTATATACTAAAACTCTAGTTTGTTATCTTTTTTGTGATAACTTCAGCCAAAACAGTACACGATAGCGCAACAATTTTAGGCCCACCTTACTCACCATTGTCACTTTAGTGATAATGCAAGTAGTTTCATTGAAATGGGTGTTATATTATTTAAGTTATTCACATTTTAAAGTTTAAAAGGAGGGGAGGACGAGGGAGTGGGGGAGAAGGAAGAGGGGATTGAGGAGGGCGGGGGAGGACAGGGTGCTGCACCAATGCAGCAGAGGTTTGGGCCCAATGGGTCCACTAGGTCTAGTATCCCTCTAAAACCTTCTATCTATATCTCGGTCCAAAAATGTAATTGTATCTGCTTCTATAGCTTCAGACTACCCCTAATTGAAAAGGTTGCCCCCGAGGTCCCTCTTAAATCTCTCCCCTCGCACCTTAAGCCTATGCCCTCTGGTTCCTGATTCCACAACCTTGGGGGAAAAAATGCAATTTTTCCATGCATTCACCCTATCTATTCATCCTATGATTTTGTGCACCTCTATAAGATTACCCCTCAGCCTCCTGCGCCCCAAGGAATATATTCCTAGCCTGCTCAACCTCTCCCTGTAGCTCAGCACCCCCCCCCCCCACCCACCGCCATATCCTCGTAGATCTTTTACCGCACTCTTTCTAGCTTGACAACAACTTCCCGATAGCAGGGTGACCCAAACTGGCCTCTAGTTTTGGAATCGTTAACCCTGGGCAAAAGACTGTCAACATTCACTTTATTCGTGCCCTTCATTTTAATTGCAGGTTTAGGTATAAGCTTGTTGACCATAGGAAGAAATGTTGGTGTAAAATGAGGATAAGCTTGGAAGCAAGGAGAAATACACAACTGGAAATCACATCACTGACAACCATAATCAACTTTATTTACTTACAATAGCTTAACGTTTTTATTTCCCAGCATGTTCGTTACATTTAACAGGTTAAATTAACCCCAAGAAAAACTTCAGCGCTGTGGACAGTTTTTGTAAAGGCAGAGCATTCTTATATCAATACTTTCATTTTGCATTACTTTCCCCTTTAATATTTCCATTAGCCCCTCAATTTATTGACACATTTTTGGCAATTTTCTTTACTCAAGAAGTCATGAGTTGTATACAAGCCTTGTTAGCCAGTGTCAGCTAATTACTGCCACAGGTCTTTATACGCAAAGGCATTAATATCCTCATCCGAGTTACAGTGCTGTTACATTCTGGTGCATGTTTCACCAGTCTCGAGCGACTGTTCGGAATCATCGATAGGAAAGAGGCACTTTGTGCAGTGGGGGGTTGGCATTTAGTCTTTGCCGTTGGGCACGAACCGCTGTGCCTGCCGCGCACCGATTTGGGCGACATAAATGGCGCCGGTTTTGAGGCTGACGTCCACGAGATGGGGCTTCACTCCGTCGGCCAGCTGGATGGTGTCGGCAACGTGGCAAGGCCCAATGTCACCGATCGGCGGCATGGTCAGGAACATCAATCTGTTCACGTTCAGCTGGGCCACGACCAAGTACTTGTTGTCGTACGTCAGCCTGCAACGTTACACACTAAATGATCCGCTTCATTCACAAACGCAGCATGCTCCACAGATGCTGCCTGACCCACCGAGTTACTCTGGCACTTTGGGTATTTAAAAAAAAATGGTAATAGACCCTTCGGCCCACATTGTCGTGCCTTCCCACAACATATCAGTGAAGCATCCCAAGTTCACCTGTCCAATTGTCTTTTAAATACTGTTCTAGTACCTGCCTCAACTACCTCCTCTTTCAACTCATTCCTTGTACCCACCACCCTCTGTGTAAAAAGGATGCTCCTCAGGTTCAATAGACAATAGGTGCAGGAGGGGGCCATTCGGCCCTTCGAGCCAGCACCGCCATTCAATGTGATCATGGCTGATCATTCTCAATCAGTACCCCGTTCCTGCCTTCTCCCCATACCTCCTCTTATATCTTTCCCCTGTCTTCTGCTCCTCGATTCCCCTTGTCTGGGTTAAAGATTCTGTGCATTCACCCTATCTATTGCACTCATGATCTTGCACACCTCTATCAGATCACGCCTCACCCTCCTGCACTGCCAGGGATAAAGTCCTAGCCGGCCCTCAACTCGCCCTAGAGCTCAGGCCCTCGAGTTCTGACAGCATCCTCGTAAATCTTCTCTGCACTCTTTCCAGCTTAACGACATCCTTCCTCCAGCAGGGTGACCATAACTAAACTCAACTGAGTTAAGACAGACACAAAGTGCTGGAGTAACTCAGCCCGCTGGAGTCAGGCTGCATCCCTGGATTTAGACTTAGATATACAGCGCAGAAACAGGCCCTTCAGCCCACAGGGTCCGCGACGCCCAGCGATCCCCGCACACTAACACTATCCTACACCCACTAGGGACAATTTTTTTAAACATTTGCCCAGCCAATTAACCTAAAAACCTGGAGTGTGGGAGGAAACCGAAGATCTCGGAGAAAACCCAAGCAGGTCACGGGGAGAACATACAAACTCCGTACAGACAGCACCCGTAGTCGGGATCGAACCCAGGTCTCCGGCGCTGCATTCACTGTAAGGCAGTAACTCTACCGCTGCGCCACCGTGACCGCCCCGAACACTGGAGAACTTGGATTGGCGACATTTCGGGTTGGGCCCCTTCTTCAGTCTGGGTTCAGAGTTGAGAGAGGAATGGGCCTGCATGCCAACACTCCCACATTCTCTGTGAACACTGTGGACGGAAATAGTGCGGACCACATCCATCCCCACGGCGAGGAAGCACCGGACAGCACTCGTGCTGTTTAAAACATATCTAAATTCTATGTAATTTCTCAGGAAGGGCCCCGACCCGAAGCATCGCCTCTCTGTTCTCCATAGATTCTGCCTGACCTGCTGACCTTTGTGTTCCACCAAAGACTCCAGCAGCCGCAGTTCCTGATGTCTATCACTTGCCAGACTTTCCCAACTTTCTTCCCCCCTACGCCGTCTGTATGAAGAAGGATCCAGGCAAAATGTTCTCCAGAGGTGCTGCCCGACCCACTGAGATACTCCAGTACCCTGTGCCTTTTTTGGTAACCCAGCATCTGCAGTCATTGTGTCTATGGAATGTCCACGGAACAGATAAATGGAGTTGCAATCTCACCTGACTGAGGAAGGGCCATCGTCGGTGAAGCAGCTGGACCAGGCACCCACCCAATCTCCCATCTCAGCATCAAATGCTTGCAAACGTTTGTTGCCCCGGTCAGCCACCCACACCTGAAAGTAGACGCAACAGAATCAGTGGCAGAACTACAAGCCCAGTTCTGTGAGCACATGCTGACCAAACTCTGAAACTCAACATTCAGCTTTGGAGGGCTCTGAGTCAAAATGCAGCCAAATAGGACAAGCTTAAGGCAGGCTTGGACTTTATTCCTTGCAGTACAGAAGCTGAGGGGTGATCTTATAGAGGCGTATAAGATCACGGGGGATATAGATAGGGTGAATGCACAGAGTCTTTTACCTAGGGGTTTAAAAAAACAGAGGACATAGGCTTAAGGTGATAGATACAAAGTGCTAGAGGAACTCAGCAGGTCAGGCAGCAAACCTGAAGAAAAAGTATGGGTGACGTTTCAGGTCAGGACCCTTGTTCGGACAATCTGACGAAGGGTCATAGAAACAGAAAAATAGGTGCAGGAGTAGGCCATTCGACCCTTCGAGCCAGCACTGCCATTCAACATGATCATGGCTGATCATCTAAAATCAGTACCCCACTCCTGCTTTTCCCCATATTTCTTGATTCCTTTAGCCCTAAGAGCTAAATCTAACTCTCTCTTGAAAACATCCAGTGAATTGGCCTCCACTGCCATCTGTGGCAGAGAATTCCACAGATTCACAACTCTCTGAGTGAAGAAGTATTTCCTCATCTCAGTCCTAAATGGTCCACCCCTTATTAAACTGTGGCCCCTGGTTCTCAACTCCCCCAACATCGGAAACATTTTTCCTGCATCTAGCCTGTCCAATCCTTTAAGAATTGTATACGTTTCTATAAGATTCCCTCTCATCCTTCTAAATTCCAGTGAATACAAGCCCAGTCGACCCATTCTTTCATCATATGTCAGTCCCGCCATCCCGGCAATTAATCTGGTGAACCTACGCTGCACTCCCTCAATAGCAATAATGTCCTTCCTCAAATTAGGAGACCAAAATTACACACAATACTGCAGGTGCGGTCTCACCAGGGCCCTGTACAACTGCAGTAGGACCTCCTTGCTCCTAAACTCAAATCCTCTTGCACTGAAGGCCAACATGCCATTAGCTTTCTTTACTGCCTGCTGTACCTGCATGCTTACTTTCAGTGACTGATGTACAAGCACAAGCAGGTCTCGTTGCACCTCTCCTTTTCCTAATCTGACACCATTCAGATAATAGTCTGCCTTCCTGTTCTTGCCACCAAAGTGGATAACCTCACATTTATCCACATTATACTGCATTTGCCATGCATCTGCCTACTCACCCAACCTATCCAAGTCACCCTGCAGCCTCATAGCATCCTCATCGCAGCTCACCCAGCCTCCCGACCTGAAACGTCACCCATCCTTTTTCTCCAGAGATCCTGCTGAGAGGATGGTTCAGTTCCCTGATAGCCGCTGGGAAGGAACTGTCCCCGAATCTGGCCGTGTGTGTTTTCACACTTCTGTACCTCTTCCCTGATGGGAGAGGGGAGAAGAGGGAGTGGGCGGGGTGAGACTGGTTCTTGATTATGCTGCTGGCCTTGTCGAGGCAGCGTGAGGTGTAGATGGAGTCAATGGAAGGGAGGCTGGTTTGTATGATGGTCTGGGCTGCAATTTCTTGCGATCTTGGATGGAGCTGTTCCCAGACCATGATGATGCTCCCCGATAACATGATTTCTACGGCGCATCTGTAGACATTGGTGAGAGTTGCTGGGGACACGCTGAACCTCCTAAGCCTTCTAAGGAAGTAGGCAAGGTTGAGAAGGTTAACACCTTCCAGCAGCTTGATGGCAATGGCCACATGAGGTAGGACAGGGCGAGACCATTTGTGTTCCTGAACTCGTCCTGCATCAGTAATACCACGACTGATCCACGGAAAAACTACAATTCAACAAGTGTCTTCTTTCAGAAATCCCTCAGCCTCCTGTGCTCCAAGGAATAAGGCCCTAGCCTGCCCAACCTCTCCCAATAGCTCAGCCCCTCGAGTCCTGGCAACATCCTTGTGTATCTTCTCTGCACTCTTTCCAGCTTAATAGCAGCTTCATGGGCTTTTTTTTCTCCAGTTAATTCTCTCCACCTTCAATTAATATCAATGACTGTGTGCGAATTGCAGCTTGAATGTTAATATTCATTACCAACTTGAAAATGTCAGAGACTCACCCTGCCGACGTTATCTACAGTTACACTGTGCGGAATGTAAAACTGGGAAGGTTTGCCTCCCTTTTCTCCTTTCATCCAAGCGACGTCAAAGCCTGCAATGGAGAAGAGCATGGGGCACTGAAGGATTTATTTTCTTCAACGATTATTCAATTCCTGTAATGCTCAGTGAGAAAAGGGAATGCAACGTTTCAAAAACATATGGAGAGGTACATGGATGGGACAGGTTTCGAGGGATATGGTCCAAGTGCGGGCAGGTGGGACTAGTGTAGATGGGGCATGTTGGTCGGCATGGACAAGTTGGGCCAAAGGGCCTGCTTCCATGCTGCATTACTGTGTATACTTGCAAGATAAAATGTTAATCACTCCCGCAACAGCTGTAATCAGTAGGTACCTGGGTCAAGTTTGATGAGTCGGTTATTTAAGCCTCCATCTCCATCCACGATGAACAAATCCCCCTTTCTGGAAATAAACACTTCTGCTGGTTGATCAAACTGCAGGGGGTTCAGGGAGGAGCCCGTGGTTCCTGGTGTCCCCAGCATCTGAAGCAGCTTCCCAGACCGCGAGTACTGCTTGACAGTGTGCCCATACTTCCCTGCAATTGAAAGAAGTGGTCTTTCACATCCTCCGCATTGATCTCAATGTGTTTCACAGTCAAGGTTATTGGTAGACCTATTTCCATCCCATTCAAACTTCATAAGTTTAAAGTAGTTCATGAGGAGAGCTCACACATAATTAAGTTGCAGAATTAGGCTACATGTAGAATTTGTCTGTTGAATTAGTCGGCGGAACTTGTCTACATGTAATTCATGTGGGCGGCACGGTAGCGCAGCGGTAGAGTTGCTGCTTTACAGCGCCGGAGACTCAGGTTCGATCCTGACTACGGGTGCTGTACTGTAAGGAGTTTGTACGTTCTCCCCGTGACCTGCGTGGGTTTTCTCCGAGATCTTCGGTTTCCTCCCACACTCCAAAGACGTACAGGTTTGTAGGTTAATTGGCTGGGTAAATGTGAAAAATTGTCCCTAGTGGGTGTAGGATAGTGTTAATGTACGGGGATCGCTGGGCGGCACGGACTTGGAGGGCCGAAAAGGCCTGTTTCCGGCTGTATATATATGATATGAATCAATCAACATAACTTTGCCTTTCACATCCTCAGCATAGCCCTCAACATGTTTCACAGTCAGTGCTATTGCCTGATTTTTTTCCCATCCCATCCAAACTTCATCTATAAGTTTTTTAAGTTCAGAGTTTTAAAAAACTATAAAGTGTTTACAGCATTTCAAAACAAAGTTTCATATAGGTAATAAAGGTTAGATTTGTATTCTTTGGAGTTCGAAAATGAGGGGGAGAAGGGGGAGGGATGTTATTGCAGCATTCAAGACCTTTAGAGGGCATGTCACTGTTTGGTTGCTGGTACACATAACAATTAAACACTCTGGAAAGAGAGAATGGGGATTTCTGGGCTCTGGGAAGGGGCACAGAAGTGGGATTGAGATCTGAGGCAGACCAGCCAAAATTGTACAGCTGACCCTATTTTCTTGTGTATGTGACAGTGACGTGATAATACGACAGGTTTGTTTGCTGTGGGATAACAGATGATTGTTGTGGGATAAACTCTACTCAGGTCACTGAAGGCAAGACCCTTTCAAAGTAGTGGCCTGGATGTTTAGTGGTCACTGCTCCGGCACATCTGACCACGCAGTGTTACAGGGTCAGCCTGACCGCCTGACCTCGACGAGTGGCACCAAGCTCACTATCACACGGAAACCTGCAAGTGCATGGGTGGAGCAACTCAGCAGCTCAGGCAGCATCTCTGGAGAGCATGGATAGGTCATGTTCGGTTCGGGACACTCCATCAGTCCGAAGGATCGCCACTCAAAACATTACCTATCCACATGGGTGGCACAGTGGCGGAACAGTAGAGTTGCTGCCTTACAATGTCAGAGACCTAAAGCGGAAGTGGCGGCGCCTAACGGCTGCGGCTCGCTAGCAGTCTGTTCGTCTTTTTTCCTTTTTTTTTTGTTGTGTGTCGGTGTTGGGATGGTTTTTTTTTTTTTTTGGTTGTGTATGTGTGGGGGAGGTGGTGTGGGTGGGGGGGGGTGGTGGGGGAAACCTTTCTCTTTTAGGTCTCTTTCTCACGGCGCGGGGTGCGGCTCGGCCGCGGGGCCTTCCATCGCCCGGCGCGGCTCGGCCGCGGGACCTAACATCGCCCGGTGCGGCTCGGCCGCTGGACTTAACATCGCACGGCGTGGCTCGGCCGCTGGACTTAACATCGCCCGGCGCGGCTCGGCCGCGGGACCTAACATCGCCCGGCGCGGCTCGGCCGCGGGACCTAACATCGCCTGGTGAGGCTCGGCCGCGGGACCTAACATCGCCCGGTGCGGCTCGGCCGCTGGACTTAACATCGCCCGGCGCGGCTCGACCGCGGGACCTAACATCGCCCGGCGCGGCTCGGCCGCGGGGCCTAACATCGCCCGGTGCGGCTTGGCCGCGGGGCCTAACATCGCCCGGCGCGGCTCGGTCGCGGGACTTTTCATCGCTGGTGCGGCTCGGCCGCGGGACCTAACATCGCCCGGTGCGGCTCGGCCGCGGGACCTAACATCGCCCGGTGCGGCTCAGCCGCTGGACTTAACATCGCCCGGTGCGGCTTGGCCGCGGGGCCTTCCATCGCCCCGTGCGGCTCGGCCGCGGGACTTAGCTGCGCACGGCTCGGCCGCGGGGCCTTCCATCACCCGGCTCGGCCACGAGACGTTTCAGCGCCCGGTGCGACTCGGCCGCGGGGACTTCCATCCCCTTGCGGGGGCTGTGCGGGTCGGTTGGGGACGAGCTGTCTGTCCGTGGGCGTGGGGAAGAGAGTGGAAGTTTTGTTGCCTCCATCACAGTGAGGGGGTGTTTGGAGTCACTGTGATGGACGTTTGTGTTGGGGTCATGTGTCTTGTGTTCTTTTTTTGTGTGTGACTGCTATGTAGTTGGGGTACCTTGGTACCGAATGACAAATAAAGCTCTGTTGACTGTTGACTGTTGATCCTGACCATGGGTGCTGTCTGGACAAAGTTTCACTTCTCCCTGTGACTGCATAGGTTTTCTCCGGCTGCTCCGGTTTCCTCCCACATTCCAAAGATGTGCAGATTTGTAAGAATTGCCTTCTTAAAATTGTACCTAGTGTATAGTATAGAACAAGTGTATGTGTAATCGTTGGTCGGCATAGATTTGGTGAGCCAAAGGACCTATTTCCTCACTTCCTATTTCCTACCCAGCACGCAGGCTGTTCTCCTTGTTACCGTCAGGCAGACGATACAGGAGTATGGCTGCGCGTACCCCGAGACTGAAGAACAGTTTCTACCATCAGGCCATCAGGCTTCTGAACTCATAAACACATTTCACATCATATATATTGATTATTTTAATATTGTCTTTTTATCTTACTAATGTCTTTTTTATCTTATTTATCCTTGGAATATTACTGCTGAGGTGACCCGTTGTCTTGTCAAATACATTTCATTGTACCGTTGACCCTGTGCCAACCTACATATGACAAATAAAATTTAAAAAATTAAAATTAATTAATTAATTAACTGTAACTCTAAGCTAAACTAAAAGTGCTGTGAGATTGAATAAGCCTGTCCTGGAAATATAATATCTACTAATAACTGGAATTGTTACAAATTATAGGATAATAATATTAGGCAGATATACAATTTTAGATTTGGTCTATTCGTACCATTGCCAACGTCTGTCACCCATAAGGATGTTCCTGGGGAGGTGCTGGTTGCAAAGATGCCATGTGGCATTTCGATTGAGGTGGTATTCCATGCTTGGAGGAAGTATCCATGTTCTGAAAACATTAATACTTTTGGTACAGATTCTCCTCTCTGCAAGGTTTAAGAAAGCAATGATATTTACTTGCAATTGCGAGAGATTCTAAATCATTAAAAATATATGAAATAGGAGGAGCGATGTGCCAACTATCTATTTATTTATTTATCTATTATCTGGAATGAGCTGCCAGAGGAGCCTACAGACAGATACAATTTTGTCTTTTAATTGTGGAGCATGGAAACAGGCCCCTTTGGCTCTTCGACTCCACGCCGACCATCGATCACCGATCACCCGTTCACACTAGTCCTATGTTATCCCACTTTATCATCCCCTCCCTGCACACAAGGCGGCAATTTACAGAGGGCCAATTAACCTACAAATCCGCACGTCTCGGGGACGGGGGAGGAATTTGAACGGTCAGCATGGAAAAGGTGGGCCGAAGGGCCTGTTTCTGTGCTGCACTGCTCTATGAGTCTATAATTGCCGTAACAAAAGAAACTGGAAAGAGTGCAGAGACGATTTATGAGGATGTTGCCAGGACTCGAGGGCCTGAGCTATAGGGAGAGGTTGGGCAGGCTAGGACTTTATTCCATGGAGCGCAGGAGGATGAGGGGCGATATTACAGAGGAGTATAAAATCATGAGTGGGTTAGACAGGGTGAATGCACTGAGTCTTTTATCCAGAGTAGGAAAATCAAGAACCAGAGGGCATAGGCTTAAGGTGAGAAGGGAAAGATTTAATAGGAACCTGAGAGGCAACATTTTTTACACAGGGCGTGGTAGGTGTATGGAACAAACTGCCAGAGGAGGTAGTTAAGGCAGGTACTATTACAACCTTTAAAAGACATTCAGACAGGTACATGGATATGAAAGGTTTAGAGGGATATGGGCCAAACGCGGTCAAATGGAGTGACCGTAGATGGGGCATCTTAGTCAGCATGAATGAGTTGTGCTGAAGGCTCAATGACTCAAAACCTATCTCACCACAGGGAGTGAGAAGAGAGATCTTTACTCTTCCTGTGCACTTCAGGTGATTACTGACACATGGTAGAGGTCTGGTTTCAATTCTTTATCTTCATTTGTTAAAAGGCATCTTTTTAATGGCAAAGTCCAAGTCACAACATACAGCTCACCTGTGCCACGTAAACAATATCATCCACTGGGTCTACTGCAACGGCAAACACCTGACCCGTGAAAAACTTTGGAAACTTCGGCCATCCCAGGTCCAGTTTATACAGATTTATCTCTGATATTTTCTTTCTTCCCAAGAAATATGCAGAAGACTCCTGATTGATGCATGGAAAACAACATTAAGCACTACGAATGTAGACAAAATCACGTCAGATATTCACGGTTAGGTTCAGTCTGAAGAAGGGTCCGACCTGAAACGTCTCCAGAGATGCTGCCTGACCCGCTGGGTACTGTAGCACTTTGTCTATCTTTGGTATAAACCAGTATCTGCAGTTCTTTGTTTCTAGGTTTATTATTGTCAGATTTAGATTTATTATTGTCATGTGTACCAAGATACGATGAAAAGCTTTGTTTTGCATGCTCCAAACAGATCAGATAATACTATATATAAATACAATCAATAAGGTGAGGGGGGGGGGGGGGTGTAATAGGAAAATGAAGGGCAACTTTTTTACAGAGGGCAATGGGTATATGGAATGAGCTGCCGGATGAGGTAGTTAAGGCACGCACTATCACAATATTTAAAATACAAATGGATGGGACATGGATAGAATAGATTTAGATGGATAAGGGCCAAACACAGGCAGGTAGGACTATAGATAGGAAATGATGGTTGGCTTGTGCAAATTGGGCTGAAGGGATCGTTTCCACGCTGTATGACTACAGGTCAATCTCAAGTACAATGGGTAGAGCAATGGGGAAGATAGAGTGCAGAATATAGTTCTCAGCATTGTAGCACATTGTAGATTCCTCTTTCATTTTATATTCAGCCCTCAGAAATATACTCATTTGTCTCCTTTAGATGTTTTCCCCCTTCACATTATGTTGCAAAGATGTATGGAAGACAAAAGACAACTGATACTATTAAATGTTTACACAAGCAACGCCAGGTTTACACAAAATGATACAAAGTGCTGGAGTAACTCAGCGGGTCAGACAGTTTTATTCATACAATTCTCATGAGGGTCTTGACATTGGACATCCACAACACTCACTTTGTTTTAGGAAAATGGTCATTTCTGCCAAGTACCCAAATACATTATTCCTTCAATTTCTCCTTGTGTTCCTGGCAATGGATTTTGGCAACATCCTATCATTAATTATTCTGTGCAATTACAGATATTGAATAATTCCTACTTCCTTCTCCGCATAACAGCTTCCTCTTTTACTGGGACAAACGCACATCCAGAGACTATGGATTGTTGATCAGCTCTCTGCACTACTGTACATACAAATATGCCACCCAGTTTATTCGCACCATTAGTAAAATGACATACCCATCTCAGTCCACTTTTGCAGTCTCAGGGTTTAACGTCATCCTTAACTGATCTGTTGCTGAAACCTCTCTCAGTTGTTCTCTGTCGTTTCTTGGCTCACTCATACACTTCCACATTTTACACATGCTGTCATTCTGGAGGCTAGGGCCACTGGAGGGATGATCTTATACCGGTGAATAAGATCATGAGGGGAACACATAGTAAATAGAATGCTACTTTTACCCAGAGTAGGGAATCAAGAATTCGACGACATAGGTTGACTTTTGGTGGGTATCAGTATATGAGCTGCCTGGAGAAGTAGTTGAGGCAGGTACTATAACAGCATTTAAAAGATACTTGGACAGGTACATGGAGAGAAAAGGTTTAGGGGGGTATGAGCCAAACGCAGGCTGATGGGACTAGCTTAGCTGGGGCATCTTGGTCAGCATGGATGAGTTGGGTCAAATGGCTTATTTCCGTGCTGTATGACTCCATGACTATGACTGAGATTGTGGTTCTGGCATGCTGTATCTCTGCATGTATCAACAGTATTACTAATAGTGGGCTCAAAGGCCCTACAAGCAAGTAAGAAGTGTAAACAATGTTGTCATCAGATAGAAATTGACAGTACCTGCATATTGTGTGACCTTTGGGCAAATGTAATATAAAATATAGAACAGTACAGTGTAGGAAGGAACTGTAGATGCTGGTTTACCGAAGAAAGACACAGAAAGCTGGAGTCACTCAGTGGGACAGGCAGCATCTCTGGAGATAAAGAATGGGTAACATTTCGGGTCAAGACCCTTCTTCAGTGTCTATAATTAGTATAGCACAGGAACAGGCCCTTCACCTCACAATATCCATGCCGAACATGATGCAAAGATAAATGTCATCTTTCCTATATCTGGTCATCCAGAAGTGCACACATTACTCCAGGTGTGGTCTCACCAAATTATATTTGTAGTATTTTCAGTTATTTGCCCATTCAAGTCCATATCATAGAACAATATCATGGAACAATGTCACCTATCCATGTTCTCCAGAGATGATGCCTGACCCTCTGAGTTACTCCAGCACTTTGTGTATTTTTTGTATTAACCAGTTGTATTCACCCTATCTGTTCCCCTGTATTTGTATCAAGTCTTCTCTCAACCTCTGATGCTCCAGAGAAAACAATCAAAGTTTGTTCAACCACGCCCCCCCTCCCCCTTGTAGCTGAAACCTCCTTAATCCAGGTATCATTTGGAAGAAGGATTTCAACCCAAAACTTCACCTATTCCTTTTCTCTGGAGGTGCTGCCTGACCCGCTGA
This sequence comes from Rhinoraja longicauda, assembly GCF_053455715.1. NCBI lineage: Eukaryota > Metazoa > Chordata > Chondrichthyes > Rajiformes > Arhynchobatidae > Rhinoraja > Rhinoraja longicauda. The sequence goes on along the minus strand of NC_135959.1, from coordinate 72,632,783 downwards.
GTTACTCCAGCAATTTGTGTCTAAATTAACCAGCATATGCAGTTCTTACCTACACATCATTCTGGTAAACCTCTTCTGCATGCTCTCCAAAGCCACTCCATCCTTTACCGAGGCGACCAGAACTACACGCATCACCTTTCCTTCACTTGTCCTAAATCGTGCAACCCTCCACTCCACAGCAGTGGCATGTAGAACAAAAAACAGTTCAGTAAAGGACCAAGCACCTTCGGCTCACAACGCCTGTGCTGAAATGAAGCCCTCTCAACTAATCTAAACTTGCCCTCTAAACTAAACTTGATTGTAATCATGTATTGACTTTCTGCTGACTGGACAGCACGCAACAAAAAGCTTTTCACTGTACCTCCGTACACGTGACAATAAACTAAACTAATTGCCACCGTTTGCACGTTTCTATACTGTAAGTACTAGATCCCAATTTGTCAATGTGGGCCAGTCTCATTCGACCCATCCCGTCAATACTTTGCTAGTCCATTCGGCCCATCGTGTCAATGCTGGGCCAGTCCCATTCGGCCCATCCTGTCAATGCTGGGCCAGTCCCACTCGGCCCCTCGCTGTCCGCCTATCCGCCCCTAGCTCGGGGCCGCACTCACCAGGCCGGGGGCGCGGACGGGCAGCAGTAGCCGGAGGCAGAGGAGGGTGACGATTACGACGGCGACGGCCATCAGACGGAACTGCTTCAGCCACACTAGCGGCCGTAGCTTGTTTAGCATCTCCTTCCTTCCTTGCTTCCGTCCGTCTCACCGCCCCCGAGCGGGTTGGCAGGCGGCCGGCCAAGTGCCGGGGCGCAGATCACCCGTCCGTCTCCCCACCTGAACTCCGCGGGAGGCTGCAGAATGACCCGGAAGACCCAAGCAATGCGTCACGACCTCGGCAGCGGGGTAAAACTGCGAGAGAAATGACCGGCACCAGCTCAGGCGCGACCTGGTGATGTATGAGATGTCATCATCGTTGGTCAATGCAGGGCGGAGGCCCCCGGCGGGCCGGCGGTGGACGGCGATTGGACAGGCCGCGGGGCAGACGTCATCACGAGCCGCCGACGCGGGGCGGAGGCCCGCGTTGGGCTGACGGTTGGAGGCGGACCAACGGTCGCGCTCGAGCGCCGCCGCCCGAGGCGGGGGCAGCGGCGGCGGCACAGTGCGCATGCTCCAGCGCCGGCCGGTGCGGCAGTGCGTATGCTCGGGCCCGGCAGGGCGGTCTGCGCATGCTCGGTAGCCGGCACTGACACGCCCGTTGCGCATGTGTGAGTGCCGGCGATGCTGGCAGCGCCGACTGCGCATGCTTCAGATGCCGGCCGGAGGCCTCGGCGTCTGTCCCGCTCGGTGAGCGGAGGAAGCGGCTGCCCGATAGTCCAGGCCTCGGTCCCTCCCCGCCGGCGCCATGCAATAGCGCCGCTGCTCCTTGTGCGACCCTTGAACAAGACCTGGCTCGGTGCCCCCCCGGGACACCATGGACAACAAGTCGTTCGCCATCGTGCTGGACGAGATCAGGAAGGTAAAGGACCGACCGCCGCTCACAGACCGGCACAGCCATAGGGACACACAGGGACACACAGGGACACAGGGTCTCGACCCGAAACGTCACCCATTCCTTCTCTCCCGAGATGCTGCCTGACCTGCTGAGTTACTCCAGCATTTTGTGAATAAATACCAGGGGCACAGGGACACACAGGGACAGGGACACGGACCCACAGGGACAGACATAGGGGGACAGGCACAGGGATAGGGACACGGACATAGGGACAGGGACACAGGGATAGGGACACAGGGACAGGCACACAGGGACTGGGACAGGGGGACACGGGCACACAGGGACAGGCTCAGGCACACAGGGACTGGCACACAGGTACAGGGACACAGGCACAGGGACGCTGAAGGGACCCAGTGGGCCGGGCAGCATGTGTGGGGAACATGCAGCGGCCCCACACACCATGGTGTAAGACAGTATCTGCAGATCCTTCCTACACATCCCAACATTTGTGATTCAGTTGGTCTATTTATTGTCACTCACATGCACACAGTGAGATGCATGTTCTGCACAGTGGACACAAGGAACTGCAGATGCTGGTTTACGCAACAAGACACAAAGTGCTGGAATGACTCAGCTGGTCAGGCAGCATCTCTGGAGAACATAGGTGATGTTTCGGGTCGGGATCCTTCTTCAGACTGAAGCAAACTGAACAAAGCTTTGTGTAGGAAGGAACTGCAGATGTTTGTTTAAGCCGAAGATGGACACCAAAAGCTGGAGTAACTCAGCGGGATAGACAGGTCTAATGTAGGGTCTTTACCCGAAACGTCACCTGTTCCTTTTCTCCAGAGCTGCTGTCTGATCCGCTGAGTTACTCCAGCACTTTGTGTCTATCTATGGTCAGGTGACATTTTGGTCAGGGCCCTTCTTCAGACTGAAGCAAACAGAATAAAACTTTCTTGATGTGCGATAGCAATGCCAGCTAAACACCACTGGTGCAAGCCGTCGGACACACAAACGACCCTCCATTAAAATCCTCTACCTCCTATCACCAAGCCAAGTTTGGATTCAGCTCACTTCTTCTTTCATGTCTATCGTTTATGTTCCAAATGTTACATCACTGTCATCGTCCATCCTGAAAAGGGCGCAAGCTTCCGATGACAATCAGTGGGAGGCTTCACTTGTACAGTAGATGATGGTGGTAGCAGAATTAGCTCAGGACACTTCCAGTTTCCAACCCCGCTTCTGCTACGGGGCCATTCAACTCACTAATATGCCATGGATCTCACACACCCCAACCATTTGTCAGTTGTCATGCCAATGTCTGTTCTGAACATGATGGCAAGTTAAAGTATTCTCTGCCTGCACGTGATCCATATGCCTGCATATCTTGGTGCCTATCTAAAAGCCTCTTCAAAACCACTATCGTATCTGCTTCCACCACCATCCCCGGCAGCGCTTTCCAGTCACTCATCAGTCTCTTTGTGAAAAAACTTGCCCCGCACATCTCCTTTAAACATCCCCCACTCACAAGCTACGCCCTCTGATATTTGATTTTAACACGGACGTAGGTTTAGGTTTATTATCGTCACGTGTACCGAGGTACAGGAAAGAAAATGGATGCAAGTGGATGGCTCGATTGTAATGTATAGTTTTTCCACTGATTGGTTAGGAGGCAACAAAAGTTTTACACGTGACACTAAACTAAGAACTAAGATCAAATATATCATGCATAAATACAATCAGTTCAAACTCAAGTACAATAGGAAGTGGGAATAGTGAAGGATGACCATCTATATGTGGAGCCTGATAGGGGGAATGGGAGGAGTAGAGAAGCTCTGCCCAGGGGGAGAGGAGAGGGGAGCGAGGGCAGGAGGAGTAACAAATGGATGAGATGCACTCAAGTGCAGAGGGGAAACCTCTGAGGGAGGCATGCTAGCCATTGACACGCTGTATTCTTTATATTAAAACATAAGATAAAGAAGTTGTCCCGAGGCGCTGCCAGGGGTGGTGGTGGAGGCAGATACCATAGTGGCGTTTATGTCTTTTGGATAGATACATGAAAATGGAGGGATATGGTTTATGTGCAGGTGGATAAAAGATGGTCTTGGCATCATGTTCAGCACAGATATTATGGGCCATTGAGCTTGTGCTGTACTGTTTTATGTTGTATGAGACTATTCATACTCATGATTTAAAGCAGTCGCTTATCACTCCAGCATGCCTTATCACTCCAGCATGCCTTATCACTCCAGCATGCCTCCAGCATTTTGTGATACCTTCAATTTGTACCAGCATCTGCAGTTATTTTCCTACATTCCAGCATGCCTCATTTACATTAAAACAGTCCATAAGCATTGTTATTATTTTCCATGATTTTGAATGTTGAAGCTACAATTTTTTTTTAGGGTGTTCTGACTGATCAAAAAATAAAGGCGATTGAATATGTACACGGATATTTTTCAAGTGAACAGGTATTGTCAACAAACAAAGATTCTCTTATCTTCACTAATTTGTGTTTTTTTTTCTGATATTGCAATGAACAATTTTTGTTCTAACTACTTTGATAGATATATTAAAAATCTGATCTAGACTGCAATGTGAAAAAATGTAGAAATACATTTTTCCCTTTATCTCTTCCTATCCCTGACTTAGAACTGAAAATACTGATGTTGATGTGATTTTGTTTCTGATACTGATCACTGACTGCTGATGAATAATACATGTTTTAATTTTTTTGCGACATTATAGTGTTGTGATATTACGGTGCTGCACATAACAGGCCCTTTGACCCACAATGTTTGTACTGAACATGATGCCATATTAAACTGATCTCATCTGCCTGAACATAATCCATTTTCCTCCATTCCCTGCACTTCCTTGCGCCCATCTAAAAGCCTCTTAAACACCGCTATTGTATCTGCATCCACCACCACCCATGGCAATGCGTTCCAGGCCCCCACCACACTCGAGTGTAAAAAACACTTGCCCCACACATCCAACACCCAAGTGTAAAAAACACTTGCCCCACACATCTCCTTTAAACTTTTCCCCTCTCACCTTTGCCCTCTCGTGGTGGACATGTCGACCCTGGGAAAAAGGTTCTGACAGTCTATCCCATCTAAGTCTCTCATAATTTTATACACTTCTATCAAGTCTCGCCTCAACCTCTGATGTTTCAGAGAAAACAATCCAAGTGTATCCACCTCTGCCTTGGTTGAAACTCTCATCCAGGCAACATTCTGGTAAACCTCTGCAACCTTTCCGAAGCTTCCACATCATTCCTGTAATGGGGCGACCAGAACTGCACACAATACTCCAAATGCAGTGTAATCAAACTTATAGAGATACAAGGAATTGCAGATGCTGGTTTAAAAAAAAGACACAGTGCTGGAGTAACTCAGTGGATCTGGCAGCATCTGTAGAGAACATTTCTGGTCGGGATAGATGACGTTTCTGGTCGGGACACTTCAGAGTGATTGTGGTCCTTCTTTCAGACAAACAACTAGTCTGAAGAAGGGTCCCGGCCGGAAACGTCACCTATTCATGCTCTCCAGAGATGCTGCCTGACCCACTGAGTTACTCCGGCACTTTATCTTTTTATTCAACTTTGATTATTCTGTAAATCAATCCACAGTTTTTGATCAAATGCATAATGTACTGATGCGAGGAAAGCTGTAGAATAGTGCATTATGAAAAGCTGCTTAAAATTACCAAATTTATGTGCTGTTGGTGTTTTTTGGCATCGAATGTTGAAGTTCTTGCAAATTTATTAATAAATATCCTGTTTGCTTTTTCAGTTTTCTTGTTAAAATTTATCAATTTCTTGCAGATTGTTGAGCTGCTGAAGTATTTTTCTTGGGCAGAACCACAACTAAAGGCTCTTAAAGCCCTACAGCATGTAAGTATTAATCTAATGCCATGTTATTTTGTTGCATGATATTAAAGGAAAGTATACTCGGGAACAGCTTCTGATATCAGACAACTGAACAGTCCTCCCAGTAGCTAGGATTGTCCAACCTGCCTCATTACAGACATTGGACTGTCTCTGGAACTGCTGACAACTTTGTCTGCACTCTTTTTCTTCGCTCTGCCTATTGCTCTTGAGGTTAGCTTGATTGTATTCATTTTCAGATATATCATTGCATTGGCTAGCAAACAAACAAAAGCTTTTCACTGTATCTCGATACACACAACAATAATAAATGTAAATCTAAACATAAAAAATTTACATTGACCCTGTTTTATTAAAACACAATGGTTTCTCCTCCATACGAGTCCCTGTAAACTCCCCCATCTTTATAACTCCGAGGTATTTATACTTGTCTAATTCTAGCCACATCTTCATCTCCAAATGTAACCAATCTGTTGTGGTGTTGATGTCCTACCTCTGGGATTCATTCCCTCAATATTGCTGCCCTCCTTCTCTTTCCTCCATAAAACCAACTCATTTTGCAAAGCTTTTGGTCATCTGTCCCAATATCTCATGTGGCTGGCATCTGTTGTTTGTTCGATTATTCTCCTGGAAAATTGCTTGGAATGGTTTTGCTTGTTCAGAGTTAAAGATATGAATCAATATTGTTGATGTCTTGTTTTATTGAGTTAGCAATAATACCAATTGACTAAATAATTTAAAACTACTATTTTATGTTTTTCAGAAAATGGTCGCCATCCATGTATCTAAAGTAATAAATATTCTCCATTGTCTCACTTTCACAAAAGATAAGCTTGTTGCCTTAGAGCTAATAGCTTTGTAAGTATGTTTTTGATTTAGTTATGTTATCACATGTACCTTATATTATATTTGCTATGATGTGTTCATTTCTTCATTTCTAACTGAATTATTTCCAAATCATCCTGTTGTACCTGTACATGGATGACATTTACCCCATCCTTTTTATCCTTCAAAACCATCTCACTATTTCTCCCATAGTTAGAATAAGCAGAAACCCTGTTCCGTGCTTCTGAAGAAGGGTCCCGACCCAAAACAGCATCTATCCATATTGCCCAGAGATGTTGCCTAGTCAAGTCAAGTCAAGTCAAATTTATTTGTCACATACACATACTCGATGTGCAGTGAAATGAAAGTGGCAATGCCTGCGGGTTGTGCACAAAAAGAATTAGTTACAGCATATAAATAAAGTTAATAAGTTACTAAACATAGCACAAAAAGTGTCGACAAAAATTTAGTCTCTGGGGTTATAAAAGTTGACAGCCCTGATGGCCTGTGGGAAGAAGCTCCGCTGAGTAACTAATCCGCTGAGTTACTCCAGCACTTTTTTTAAAACAAGCATCTGCAGTTCCTTGTGTCTTCATACTTTTGAACACTATCTTGGACTTGCCAGATTATATCCGTTCCTCACTAACCTCCCACTAACCTCCCATTTCAACTGGTCCCATCCGGAACCGTTGTCTATTCATGTAATAGAGTCAACACGGAAGCAGTCCTTTCAGCCCAACCCGTCCATGCCAACCATGATCCTATCCATGTTCCTATCCATGTATGTACCTGTGAAAGTGACTTTTAAATGTTATATAGTATCTGACTCGACAACCTCAGCTTGATCCGTATATTCGCCACCTGCTGAATGAAAAAGTTGCCTCCTATTAAATCTTTCTCCTTTCACCTTAAACCTATGCCCTCTAGTTGTTGATTCCCCAACTCTGGGTAAAAGACTCTGCATTCACCCTGTCTATTCCCCTCATGATTTTATACACCTCCATAAGATGTTCTCCAAGATGCTGCCTGTCCCACTGAGTCACTCCAGCACTTTGTGTATTTTTTCCTTTCAAAGTGAGTGCTTTAAGGACAATGCAAAAATTAAATGTCTGAAAACAAGTACAAGCTCTCTTCCTTTCTATTTATTTTTTGTGCTGGGCATGAAATCAGGTGTGAGTGTGAATGATAATAGCCGTGTGTGAAATCTCCGCTGCTATGGATTCGAGCAAGGACCTCTATTTCAATGTTTGTAGAGTAATATTAATTGCATGTTGTAACAATGTTACAAGAAGTGTAAAATTCATAGTATCCTACTATTAAAATATTGTTTATTACTTCGTTGTGGGAAGGCCTAATAGCGGTGTATAAAATGAAGAGAGGCACAGATAGGGTAGACAGTCAGAACCTTTTCCCAGTGTGGAAATATCAAATACTAGAGGGCATAGCTTTAATGCGCGAGGGACAAAGTTTAAAGGAGATATGGGAGGCACATTTTTTACACAGAGGGTAGGGGGTGCTTGGAACATGCTGCTGGGGGTGGTGGTGAAGGCAGATACAATAGTGGTGTTTAAGAGACTTTTGGATAGCCACGGATATGCAGGGAATGGTGGGATATGGATTATGGGCAGGCAGATACGAGTTGGTCTTAGCATCATGATGGGCACAGACATTGTGGGCCGAAGGGCCTGTTCCGATGCTGTACTCTTCTGTGTAAGGTGACATTTTCCGGTGCATACAGGAAACGTGATCAACAGTTTTTTAATCTGTAGGAACATTATTGATTCTCATAATTATCGACTGATTGAAGACATTTTCCGGGTACACTTGCCAGAAAAGAAACGATGCAAAAGAATTCTAGATCAGGTAATGCATCTCTTGCTGAGATAACTTTTTTGGTTTTGCAGGTCCATTTTTAGCGCTGTATTTATAAAATAATAATTTCAATGATAATGCATGTGGAAGCGTCCAGTTAAGAAATAAAATCAGATGGTTTTGTTAAATTACCCAGAACATTACAGCACAGGAACGGGCCCATCGGCCCACAATGTCCGTGTTGAAGATGATGCCATGTTAATCTCCTCTGCCTGTACGTGATAAATATCCCGCCATTCCCTGCATATCCATGTGCCTATATAAAAGTCTCTGAAGCACCACCATTGTATCTGCCTCCACCACCCATTGCAGTGCATTCCAGGCACCCACCCCCATCTGTGTAAAAAAACCTGCCTGCACATCTCCTTTAAACTTTGCCCCTCTCACCTTAAAACTATACCCTCAAGTCCTTGACATTTCCACCCTGGCAGAAAGGTTCTGACTTTAATAATTTTATATACTTCTCCCTCAACCTCTGGTGTTCCAGAGGAAACAATCCAAGTCTGTCCAAACTCTCCCTGTAGCTAATAACCCCAAATCCAGACATAATTCTGGTAAACCTGGTCTGCACCCTCCCCACGCCACTCCATCCTTCCTGTAATGGGGCGACCAGAATTGCACACAATACTCCAAATGTAGCCTAGCCAAATTAGTGTATAATATTTGTAAGAATGTTCTGTTGAAAATGGAGGTTAGATGGAAGTATTGTGATGAAAATGATAAGGATAGAGGTATACAATAATTGGATCGTTGCCTGACTAAGGAGGTTATATTTTTGCCATCATTAGTAACTGGAGTTGGGAGGGCAAAACAATTGCTTGGAGTGAAAGAGGAAGAGAGAAAAGTGGAACCCAGAGCAGGGCTTTGGCTTGAGGGGTAGTTTGTGCAGGTCATTAAAATCATTTGGTAAGTGTGGCATGTTGGCGCATTGCTGCAGGCAGTACTGTACACGCATCCGAACCAAAGTTCTATAAAACTGCACTGGTGTCCTGACTTTGAAACTCTTATGTTTGGATTAAGATGATAACAGTCCTCCTTTAAAATATCAATAGATTGTTAGACGAGTGAAAACGGAATGATTTAAAGTTTACAATGGATATAAAACAAGAGTTGTATTCGGAATTGCTTTGCTGATTTGGTTTAATTTTTTGTCTACCAGGCTTCGAAGGCAGGCTGCAAGGCTCCCCTTGCCATGAGATCTTCATGTGGAATGATCCCAGGGAATCCGTACCCTAAAGGAAAACCCAGCATGTTAAATGGTTTGTTGGCAGTAAGTACAAAATGTTGCTTTGTCATACATTGATCAAGATTATTTGTGGCAATAATGTTGCCCAAAACTGAACACAATACCCAAATGTGGCCTCACCAACGTCTTATACAACTGTAACATGACCCCCCCAACACTCTATATTCAATACTCTGACCGATGAAGGCCAGTGTCGATAGCCATTTAGGCCACCCTATCTACCTGTGATGCAGTTTTCAAGGAACTATGTACCTGCAATTCTAGATCCCTCTGTTCAACAACACTCACCAGAGCCTGACCATTCACTGTGTAAGTCCTGCCCATGATGGACTTCCCAAAATGTAACACCTCACATTTCTCTATTAAATTTCATTAACCATTCCTCAGCCCACCTGGCCAACCGATCAAGGTCCTGCTGCAATTTCTGACAACCATCTTTACTATCTACAATACCACCCACTTTTGTGTTATCTTCAAACTTGCTAATCATGCCATGTACGTTCTCATCCAAATCATTGATATTGATGACAATCAGCAGTGGGCCCAGCACCGAACCCTGAGGCACACCACTAGTCATAGACCTCCAGTCCGAGTGGCAACCTTCCACCATCACCCTCTGCTTCCTTCCATGAAGCCAATTTTCTAACCATCCAGAGCAGCCTACCATGTGGAACCTTGTTGAATGCCTTACTGAAATCCATGTATACAACCTCTACACTCTATCCTCATCAACCTTTTTGGTCACATCATCAAAAAATTCAATCACATTTATGGCACGATCTTCCATGTATAAAACCATGCTGACTACCCTAATTAGCCAGAGTCCATCTAAATGAATGTATATCTTATCCCTCAGAATACTCTCTAGTCACCTTCCGAACACAGATGTTAGGCTCATTGTCGTGTAGTTCCCAGGCTTTTCCCTGTAGCCCTTTATTAATACAGGCACAGCATTTGCCACCCTCCAGTCTTCCGGCATCTCGCCTGTATTTAGAAACATAGAAACATAGAAAATAGGTGCAGGAGGAGGCCATTCGGCCCTGAGAGCCAGCACCGCCATTCATTGTGATCATGGCTGATCATCCACAATCAATAACCCGTGCCTGCCTTCTCCCCATATCCCTTGATTCCACTAGCTCCTAGAGCTCTATTTAATGACAACTCATTAATCTCTGCCAGGGCATCGGCATTTTCCTCTCTAGCTTCCATCAGTGTCCTCGGATACATCTGATCAGGCCCGGGAGATTTGACTACCTTCATATGCGTCAGAAACGTTATCACCTTTTCGACCGTAATACTGACTGCTCTCAAGAGACTTGGATTAACTGCTTGAAGTTCCCCAGTCCCCTTGTCTTTCTCCACAGAAAAAACAGAGGAGAAATGCCCATCTCCTGTGGCTCCTCACAGAGTTAACCGCTTTGATTCCTGAGGGGTTCCACTCTCTCTGGTTATCCTTTTTCCCTTTATGTACTTATAAAATCTCTTGGGATTATCAATGCTATCTGCCAGAACTATCTCCTGTCCCTTTTTGCTCTCCTGATTTCCTTTTTTAGCTTGCTCCTTAGTTCCCGAAACTCCTCCCGGGATAGACTTGGTCCCAGCTGCTTATACCTACCCCATGCCTCCTTACTCTTGACCAGAGCTATTTCCCTGGTCATCTTGCCTTCCTTACGGTTACCTGCCTTGCCCCTCACTCTAACAGGAATGTGCATGTCCTGGACTCCCATCAACACACTTTTAAAAACATCCCACCTTCCTGACATTCCTTGTATAAGTAAGTAAAATGAAATTGTTTTTAGGCCAAAGATAGACACAAAGTGCTGGAGTAACTTAGCGGGTCAGGCAGCTTCTCCGGAGAACACGGATAGATTTCCTTTTTCTCCAGAGATGCTGCCTAATTCACTGAGTTACACCAGCACTTTGTATCCATAAATTAAATTGTGTGTTGGTCAGGTACAAATTTGATAGCTGAATGGTTGAATGTGATCTTATTTAATCAGGCTCTTTCCGTGAAGAAAGAAAATGAAGAAGGATGCATTATTAGCCGAGGAATAGCAACCTGCATCCTCGGACCCTCCAAACCAGTGAGTACCAGTGCTGAAATACTGGCGTGTCCCAGTTCAATCAGGCGAAGAATTGTAGTTGTCAATTAGTGATGTTTTCCTGTTGATCACCGTCAAGCTAGAATGCATACTTTGAATGATTTTTGAATTTTTAAAATATTTTACTCTTAATCCTGTATAATGTTATACAAAAATATTGTGAATGGAAATATTGTAATTTTTAGTAAAAAACTAGACCAAGTGGACCCGTTGGGCCCAAACCTCTCCTGCATTGGTACAGCACCCTGTTCTCCCCCCTCCCCTCTCTCCTCAACCCCCTCTCCCTTCTCCCCCACTCCCCCCTCCCCCTCCCCTTCTTTTAAACTTTAAAATGTGAATAACTTAAAAAATATAAGACCGATTTCAATAAAACTACTTGCATTATCACTAAAGTGACAATGGTGAGTAAGGTGGGCTTAAAATTGTCGGGCTATCATGTACCGTTTTGGCTGAAGTTCAGTCACAAACCAGATAACAAACGAGAGTTTTAGTATATAGATAAGTGAATATGTTTCTGAATGTTCCTCTTGTCTAGGCTCCAGCAACATATAATCCTCACAAGCCTGTTCCATACCCTATACCTCCCTGCCAACCACATGCAACTATCGCACCAAGTAAGATTTTTATATACATTTTTCCAGAACTTTTTGCATCGACTGCAGTAGTGGAGTCGTGGCACAGAGAATGCATGCATCTTGACTAATGTTATGTGCAAGTACCATTTACTGAGTTCCTCCAAAACACAGCTCTGGAGGAATTCGCTGTGCCAGGCAGCATCAGGGAAGGTCTGGATAGGAAGTGTTTTGGGTCGGGACCATTCTTCAGGCAGACAGCTGTCAAATATCGCATGTTAAACCTGCTTAATTTCTATGATTTGTGGATTAATGCAGCTCAAGTAATGTTTTTGAATGTTGATGCCCAGGATAAAGCAGCCCACTTGATTGGTAGTGTGTTCACCATTCTGAACATTCACCCCCCCCCCTCTATCGATACCACAGTGTGGAGGAACTGTGTATGTATTCCAGTCTGAAATAGGATCCCGACCTGAAACGTCACCTATCCATGTTCTCCACAGATGCTGCCTGACCTGCAGAGTTACACCAGCACTTGTGTAAACCTGTATCTGCAGTTCTTTGTTTCTACTGCGTAACTTCCACTGTGGGCAGCAGTAGGGTTGCTGCCTCACAACACCAGAGACCCGTGTTTAATTCTGACCTCGGGTGCTGTCTGTGTGGAGTTTGTACATTTTCCCTGTGGCTGCGTGGGTTTCCTCCGGGTGCTCCGGTTTCCGCCCAAAACCCAAAGGGATGTGTAGGTTTATAGGTTAATTGACCTCAATAAATTGCCCCTAGTGAATGAGAAAGTGGGATAACAGAACTAGTGTGAATAGGTGATCGATGGTCAGTGTGGACTCGGTGGGCTGAAGGGCCTGTTTCCATGCTGTATCTTTCAATTCAATTTAATTAAGAAAAATCTGGGACCCATTAAATTCTATGTCCCTGGAATATCACACAGAATTTCATGCCCAAGTTATTTCATCTCTACTCTGGGAATTTGCTCAATTTGCCGAATGTGTTTTTGCAAATAACATAATTAATTGATTCTCAGGTGGGTAAGTGATACTTAAATCATCCAGCTATGGAGAAAATGGCTAAATAAGTGCGTGATCCCACTATTATAATTCTGTTCATTCTAACTGTTTTAAATAATAATAATAATAATAATAATAATATTCATTTATTGTCATTGCAACGAGTACAACGAAATTAAAAAATAGCCAATCCTGACGGTGCGTACAAACATATATGCAATAAATGCAAAAACAAATAAATACAATTATATTAAGTACAAGATTTTTTAACGGTGTTGCCTAGTGCAAAGGTAGTGTTCAGTTGTCGTATGGCCCTGGGGTAAAAACTGTTCTTAAGTCTGTTTGTTCGGGATTTGATCGACCTGAAACGTCGACCAGAGGGCAGATGAACAAACAGACGGTGGCCGGGGTGGGATGGATCTTTTATTATTTTGCCTGCTCTACTGAGGCAGCGTAGGCTGAACAGGTGCTCCAGGGAGGGCAGTGAGCAGCCGATGATCTTCTGGGCCGTTGTGATGACCCTCTGAAGGGCCTTCCTGTCCTTCTCTGAGCAGCTGGCATACCATGTGGTTATACAGTATGCCAGCACACTCTCGATGGAGCAGCGATAGAAGGACATCATGAGCTTCTCCTGCAGGTTGGTTTTCCTGAGGATCCTCAGGAAGTGGAGTCTCTGCTGTGCCTTCTTTACTGTGGTGATGGTGTTGGTAGACCAGGTAAGATCCTCTGCTATGTGCGTACCCAGGAACCTGAAAGCGGGTACCCTTTCCACACAGACCCCATTGATGTAGCGTGGGTGTAGAGTGCCTTTAAGGGGCAAAAGTCAGATTTCTGGTTATTAATAACAACTTTGTATTTATTGTTCTTTCAAAAGACATTTAATTCAAAGATTCAATTATTTTATCTACTCTGGGAATCTTCTCGTTACAACGATTGTGTATTTGTATAAGCGCAAATAACATAATGAATTGTGTAATTACTAATGTAATTCTCTGGTTACTTAGCTCTTTAATGTCAGAAATAAGAGAGAATGGAAGACGATGCAGCAAACGTACTGTCAATGGTTCACTAATCTGCCTGTGTTGCTTCTCCTGTAGGTGCGTATAACACCGCTGGCCTGGTCCCAATGGGTGGTTTCATGACTCCTGTCGTAGCACCGGGTGCCTATGCAGCACAGCAAGGTCTGCATTGCACTTATTTTAGATTTTGACACAAAAGCAAAATATGGTATTTGTCGTCTACAGTGTAAAGGAGCATCACAGTGTTCCATACTGCTGCCTACAAATACCTATTGTGGATCAATGCTGTTGAATATTATGTCACAAGTGGACCCGTTGGGCCCAACTTCTCCTGCATTGGTGCAGCACCCACTACCTTCCCCCCACTACCTCCCCCCCCCTCCCTACCCCCCTCCCCACCCCCCTCCCCCTCCTTCCCCCACCCCACCTCCTTCCCCCGCTCCCCCTCCTTCCCCCTCCCCTCCTTCCTCCTCCCCTCCCCCTCCTTCCTTCCCCCTCCCCTCCTTCCTTCCCCCTCCCCCTCCTTCTTCCTCCCCCCTCCTTCCCCTCCCCCCTCCTTCCCCTCCCCCCTCCTTCCCCTCCCCCTCCTTCCCCCTCCCCCCTCCTTCCACCTCCCTCCCCCCCTCCCCCCCCCCACCACCTTCCCCCTCCCCCTCCTTTCCCCCCTCCCCTCCCCTTTTATTAAAGGCCAATTTTGGTTTCACCATATAGAAATTACAGCTGTGTTTATACACAGTCCCCCCATTTCAGGGCACCATAATGTTTGGGACACATGGCTTCACGGGTGTGTTTAATTGCCTCCTTAATGCAGGAATAAGAGAGCTCTCAGCACTTAGTCTTTCTTCCAGTCTTTCCATCATCTTTAGAAACAATTATTACTGTTGATCTACATGAGGACCAAAGTTGTGCCAATGAAAGTCAAAGAAGCCATTTAGAGAATGAGAAACAAGAATAAAACTGTTAGAGACATCAGCCAAACCTTAGGCATACCAAAATCAACTGTTTGGAACATCATTAAGAAGAAAGAGAGCACTGGTGAGCTTACTAATCGCAAAGGTACTGGCAGGCCAAGGAAGACCTCCACAGCTGATGACAAAATAATTCTCTCTATCATAAAGAAAAATCCCTAAACTCCTGTCCGACAGATCAGAAACACTCTTGAGGATTTAAGTGTGGTTTTGTCAATGACCACTGTCCGCAGAAGACTTCATGAACAGAAATAGAGGCTACACTCAAGATGCAAACCACTGGTTTGCTGCAAAAATAGGATGGTCAGTTTACAGTTTGCCAAGAAGTACTTAAAAGAGCAACCACATTTCTGGAAAAGGGTCTTGTGAACAGATGAGACGAAGATTAACATATCAGAGTGATGGCAAGAGCAAAGTAAGGAGGAGAGAAGGAACTGCCCAAGATCCAAAGCATACCACCTCATCTGTGAAACACGGTGGTGGGGGTGTTATGGTCTGGGCATGGATGGCTGCTGAAGGTACTGGCTCACTTATCTTCATTGATGATCCAACTGCTGATGGTAGTAGCATAATGAATTCTGAAGTGTATAGAGACATCCTATCTGCTCAAGTTCGAACAAATGCCTCAAAACTCATTGGCCGGAGGTTCATTCTAATGCAAAACAATGATCTCAAACATACTGCTAAAGCAACAAAGGAGTTTTTCAAAGCTAAAAAATGGTCAATCACCCAATCTGAACCAAATTGAGCATGTCTTTTATATGCTGAAAACAAAACAAGCGTCAGCTAAAGATGGCTGCAATACAGGCCTGGCAGAGCATCACCAGAGAAGATACCCAGCAACTGGCGATGTCCATGAATCGCAGACAGAATGCAAAGGATATGCAACAAATGCTTAACATGACTATTTGAATTACATGACATTGCTGTGTCCCAAACATCATGGTGCCCTGAAATGGGGGGACTATGTATAAACACTACTGTAATTTCTACATGGTTAAACCCAAAGATGGCCTTTATTAAAATCTGACAATGTGCTTTTTCTATTACAAATCTCAAAATGTGGAGTATGGAGGCAAATAAATAAATGATGGGTCTTTGTCCCAAATATTATGGAGGGCACTGTATACATGATTACCATCAAGCCATCCAGAGTGTTTAGATAAAGGTAAAGGGCACAATGTTTAGTGTAAGACTAGACCAAGTGGACCCGTTGGGCCCAAACCTCTCTAGCATTGGTGTAGCACCCTCCCTCCCTCCCTCCCTCCCTCCCTCCCTCCCTCCCTCCCTCCCTCCCTCCCTCCCTCCCTCCCTCCCTCCCTCCCTCCCTCCCTCCCTCCCTCCCTCCCTCCCTCCCTCCCTCCCTCCCTCCCTCCCTCCCTCCCTCCCTCCCTCCCTCCCTCCCTCCCTCCCTCCCTCCCTCCCTCCCTCCCTCCCTCCCTCCCTCCCTCCCTCCCTCCCTCCCTCCCTCCCTCCCTCACTCCCCCTTCCCCTCCACCCCCCTTCTCCTCCCCCCCTTCTCCTCCCCCCTCCCTCCCTCCCTAGAAGATAGATTTAAACTTTGAAATGTGAATAACTTAAAGAATATAACAGCAATTTCAATGAAACTTCTTCCATTAGCACCAAAGGGATGACGGTGAGTAAGGTGGGCCTAAAATTGTTGCGCTGCCGTTCAGGAACAAACAAACAAACAAACGAGAGTTTTACTATATAGATAAAGTCCAATTAAGGATAATTCGCAGGTCTCCAATGAGGCAGATGGGAGGTGAGGATCACTCTCTAGCTGATGGGAGAGCTGTCTAGTTGCCTGATAACAGCTGGGAAGAAACTGTCCCTGAATCTGTAACTCACTCCATCTCCCCTCTTTCTAATAGGGGTAGCTGAATTTATTTGGGTAATTTT
The DNA here is from genome assembly GCF_053455715.1 of Rhinoraja longicauda. NCBI lineage: Eukaryota > Metazoa > Chordata > Chondrichthyes > Rajiformes > Arhynchobatidae > Rhinoraja > Rhinoraja longicauda. The sequence goes on along the minus strand of NC_135959.1, from coordinate 72,615,878 downwards.
CTCATAATTAGCATTGTGTAGTGACCTTTCTAAGTGAGTAGTATTTTCAGGTTTAGGTGTATTACTGGCACGTGTGGTTTTGTTTTATTTTGCATGCTATCCAAACAGATCAGATCATGTGCGTAGGAAGGAACTGCAGATGCTGGTTTAAATCGAAAGTAGACAAAATGCTGGAGTAACTCAGCAGGTCAGGCAGCATCTCTGGAGAGAAGGAATGGGTGATGTTTCGGGTCGAGACCCTTCTTCAGACTAATCAGATCATAGTCTACATAAACACAGTCAAGCCAAAGCGCGGCACAATGGCGCAGCGGGTAGAGCTTTTGCCTCATATCAGCAGAGAACCGGCTTTGATCCTGAACTTGGGTGTTGTCTGTGTGGAGTTTGCAAGTTGTCCCTGCGTTGTCATTGATCTTCTTGATAGAATAAGCGGCAGGTTAGTAGCTGATAAGCATCGGTCTTCTGATGGGCAACTTTTCTTTTGACTTTTCAAACAATCTCATCCCATCAAGTGTGAAAATGCAAATCAGCAGATTCAAGGACAGTTTCTTCCCAGCTGTTGTCAGGCAACTGAACCTTCTTGTCACCAGCTGGAGAACGGTCCTGAGCTACTATCTACCTCACTGGAGACCAACAGATTGCACTAAACGTTGTTCCCTTTATCATTTAGTATAAGAAAATAACTGCAGATGCTGGTACAAATCGAAGGTATTTATTCACAAAATGCTGGAGTAACTCAGCAGGTCAGGCAGCATCTCGGGAAAGAAGGAATGGGTGACGTTTCGGGTCGAGACTCTTCTTTAGACTGTACACTTTATCATCTGTACACCGTGGGTGTCTCAATTGTAATCATGTACTGACTGATTAGTACGCAACAAAAAGCTTTTCACTGTACCACGGTCCATGTGACAATAAACTCAACTAAACTCGCAGTAGACTAGCTTGCACTTTCCAGGGTGGAAAATCTCTTTTACATAAGAGAAGGAACTTACAATTATACGGTACACTTTTAAGATGCCAAGAGGGCTTTACAATTGAAGAATTAAAGGTTTAAAAAAGAATTAAAGAGGGATATAGGCCAAACGTGGGCAGCTGGGGCTGGTGTAGATGGGGCATCGTGATCAGCATGGATGAGTTGGGTCGAAGGGCCTGTTTTCAAGCGGTATGACTATAATTAGATTTGAAATCATGCTTCATTATTTAATAAAGCACTATAACAAGTAACCAGACTGTTGAGTATTCTTCAACAAAGAATAAATTATAACTATTTGAGAAATTGTTATGAATGCTGTTAGTCGGGAAAGCTGAAAAAAAGACTTTTCAATTAATATTAGGGTTTTTTTTTGTTGCTAAACTGAATCAGCAGCCAGGGACCTTAAAGGATCTTAAAGTGTGCAATGTAATCTGTACAATGTAATGTCTGAAGAAGGGTCTCGACCCGAAACATCACGTATTCCTTCTCTCCTGAGATGCTGCCTGACCTGCTGAGTTACTTCAGCATTTTGTGATACCTTCGATTTGTGCCAGCATCTGCAGCTATTTTCCTACACAATGTAATTTTAAGTTCTTTCTATCTTTTAGTTATTTAAAGACTCCAGCAAAACTGAATGTGGCATCTGAAATTTAGTCGAGGGATCTTATTTTCAGGTATTGCGATCAATAGTTTATTAATACCTAGGGCATCTGAGCAAATGTAGTGGACTCTTCAATCGCTGTCACAAGCATCGGGTAGGGGTCCCGGGAGACCAATCTTCCCCCAGACAAATGCTGGCTGCAGGCATGCTCTGGAGCGACATGCTGCATTGTACATCTTGGCAAAAACCCGCTCCTTGGATGGTTTGGCAGTGGCCACCCGAGATCAGACTGGTGGCTTCCCAGCTTTTGTTACGTGCTTCACGGCTCAACATTGTGTTCCTTCTGCTAGGATATGGGAACTGTTCATCGCTCCTTTTGAGATCAAAGACTTGACGGGGGGGGGTCATTTGGATCCCAAGCATTCAACGCGATTCATTAACATCGAATTTGACTGTGGACAGCCCACTTAAGCCAGAATTTGGACTAGTCAGCTGACGACCAAACAAAAATGGTCTGAGACTAGTCCGCCACAAATAGGACCAAGTTCCAGGACACCCAGCCACTGGCTTGGACGTGAGCCATCTAGTGGCTTTATTTATAAGTGCAGGTGACCATGCATTACTGCTGGACAAAGAACTGCAGATGCTGGAATCTTGAGCAAATCACAAAGTGCTGAAGGCCTTGGAGAGAATGGACAGACGATGTTTCAGGTCGGGACCATTCTTCAGTATGAGTTTCCCTCTGGCTTTACATTTCACTCCTCCGCTTCTCTCCTTATCTCCTATTCACCTCCAGCCTTTGTCACTTACTCCACCCATCTGCCAATCACCCCTCACTTGTCAGGCTTTGCCACCTTTTTTCCCAGCTTTCTCCCCCCTACTCTATCGGTCTGAAGAAGGGTCCCGACCCGAAATGTCGCCTGTCCACTTCTTCCACAGATGCTGCCTGACCTGCTGAGTTCCTTCAGCACTTTGTGTTTTGCCCTGCCTTGCAGTTGTTCAGGTTACAGAAATTCATCCTTAGTGATTTTGCAAATCACTACCCGAACGTATGGAATTTAAGTGAGGGAAAAATTACATCAACACAAAATTTGAAATAAGCAAATTTTATCTATTTCTATTTTTACAACTTACATTTCTAATGCTTGCCAAGATAAAAGATAATTTTTAACACAGTAAAACTGCCCCGCAATTTTTGCTCCCCCTAAATAGTTTTCATAATTAATGTACTATTAGCAAAATCTTACTGCTGGTGTAAAGTATTGAAAGGAAGCATGCAGGTACAGCAGGCAGTGAAAAAAGCCAATGGAATGTTGGTCTTCATAACAAGAGGAGTTGAGTATAGGAGCAAAGAGGTCCTTCTGCAGTTGTACAGGGCCCTAGTGAGACCGCACCTGGAGTACTGTGTGCAGTTTTGGTCTCCAAATTTGAGGAAGGATATTCTTACTATTGAGGGCGTGCAGCGTAGGTTTACTAGGTTAATTCCCAGAATGGCGGGACTGTCGTATGTTGAAAGACTGGAGCGACTAGGCTTGTATACACTGGAATTTAGAAGGATGAGAGGAGATCTTATCGAAACGTATAAGATTATTAAAGGGTTGGACACGTTAGAGGCAGGAAACATGTTCCCAATGTTGGGGGAAGTCCAGAACAAGGGGCCACAGTTTAAGAATAAGGGGTAGGCCGTTTAGAACTGAGATGAGAAAAAACATTTTCAGTCAGAGAGTTGTAAATCTATGGAATTCTCTGCCTCAGAAGGCAGTGGAGGCCAATTCTCTGAATGCATTCAAGAGAGAGTTAGATAGAGCTCTTAAGGATAGCGGAGTCAGGGGGTATGGGGAGAAGGCAGGAACGGGGTACTGATTGAGAATGATCAGCCATGATCACATTGAGTGGCGGTGCTGGCTCGAAGGGCTGAATGGCCTCCTCCTGCACCTATTGTATATTGTCTATCTCTCGTGAACAATGGCTGAACTGTTGCTGCTGCCCTAGGTTTTGAAAGGTGATGGTAAATGGTCAATTAATTCTCGTTGGGTCCATTTGTGGTGGGAAAATCAACATTGTTGCCAAAGGCTGGCCCAGGTCAGTCCAGGAAAGGGCTCTTGGCGTGACAACCACATAGTGAGGTACAGACAAGACAAACCAAAATAAAGGAATCTGTTGATGAGTTGAGCCTTTTTGGTTAGAACGATCAGTAGTCCAGGGTGAGAAACTGTCTGGAATCTAATTGAAGGATTTGGGGGGTATATATAAAATAACTGACCCCCAGGAATGAGTAACAGACTGACATTCAATCAAGGGCTGTGACATTCAATTATGTCTGGAATGAATCACATCCAGGTGTGCATTACGGGCTCAATCTAATCGAGGGATTCTGAAGAACTGTCTCGACCCGAAACGCCACCTATTCCTTTTCTCCAGAGATGCTGCCTGACCCGTTGAGTTACTCCTGCACTTTGTGTCTATCGAGAAATTCTGAACGTTTATGTATAGAATAACAGGTAACCTGGAGTGAGTTACAAGTGGATCAGGTTGATAGATTCTCGGGATATTATATGTTGAATAACAGGTAACCCAGTATGAGCTATAGGTGGATCTAGTTCAGTGATTCTGGGAATGATAAAGATTCAGTAGAATCTGAAGACTCAGTCTGAAGAAGGGTCTCGACCCGAAACGTCACACATTCCTTCTCTCCAGAGATGCTGCCTGACCTGCTGAGTTACTCCAGCACTTTGTGATACCTTTGATTTGTACCAGCATCTGCAGTTATTTTCCTACACAAGATTCAGTAATAGATAACTAGGAGTGAGTTACAGATGGATCTAGAATCATAGACTCATACCACATGGAAATAGGCCCTTCGGCCTAACTCACACGCCAACCAAGATGATCCGTGTAAGCTAGTGCAATTTGCCCATGTTTGTCCCATATCCCTCTAAACCTTTGCTATCTATGAACCTGACCAAATGTCTTTTAAATACTGTTATAGTACCTGGCTTAACTACCTTCTCTGGCAGCTCGTTCCACACTCTGTTTGTAAAAGTTATCCCTCAGGTTCCTATTAAATCTTTCCCCTCTCTCCCTAGTGTAGAGATTGTACAGGTATTATGTACTGGACAGCAGATAACCAAGATACTGTATGGATTCCAATCAAGGGTTGTAGATGTGGCTAGGGAAATCGATTCAGGCTAAAATTTAATCAGGAGATTTGTGCAGGGGTAGAGATCGGGCAGATTCACTCTAAATTTAAAAGTGGAGAGAGAAATGTAAGCAGTTTTTATTGTATATTATAATTTTAACAGGTACATGGTAGGAAAGGTTTAGAGGGATATGGACCAATTGTGGGCAGGTGGGATTAGCGTAGATGGGGCATCTTGGTTGGCATGGACGAGTTGGGCCACGAGTTGTGCTTGTGCTGTGTGACTCCATAATTGTGGAATGAGCAGTACACACCAGTTGAAGGAGAGAGGGTGTGAAGAGCGTTGGACGATCGTGCAACAGTGAGAGGCAGTTTTAAAGAGAAATGCTCTGTTCTTTTTCAGCTTTTTCCCGGCCAGCCAGCCAGCTGAGTTACAACACGTGTGCTGCCAACCTGCACACAGCTGCGTTCTCACCCCATGGATCGTACCCGTCGGCTCCAGCCACACCCATCGCCGCTCCTGCCCTTGTACAGTCTCCTGCAAACCAGCTGGGCTATGCCTCGGCACCCAGCACCCCGGCCTTCTTGCGCCTCGGCACATCCACCCCGGTGCCTGCGGTCTATGCAGCTGTGCCTCCGCCCACCGGCACCTCCACAGCTTCCTACCCCGAGTGCCAGAATGTGCCCACCATGGTGTCGGCACCACCGCACACCTCCCAGCCTCTGGGAGAAATGATAACCGTCAACACGGGCCCTGCCGCTCACACCTCCACCGTGGCAGGGCTGGCGTCCAGCGGCAGCAACGCAAGCTGCAGCCCCGCTGCCATGCAACAAACCGGGTGAGTCCCTGTCTAATCCACTTCATTATGGGACAAATACGGGAAAAGCTGTGTGTTTGCTGTTTAGTTTAGAGAACAGATCTGAGCACAAAGTGCTGGAGTAACTCAGCAGGTCAGGCAGCATCTCTAGAGAACATGGATCTCTGGAGAACATGGATCTCTGGAGAACATGGACATTTCGGCTCAGGACCCTTCTTCAGACTGACTGCCTGACCTGCTGAATTACTCCAGCACTTTATGTCCTCTTTTGTAAACCAGCATCTGCAGTTTAGACTTAAGACTTTAAAGAAACCGCGGAAATAGGCCCTTCCGCCCACCAAGTCTGCGCCAACTAGCGATAATATGTGTTTGGAATATGGGAGGAAATCGGAGCACCCGGAGAAAATTCATGCGGTGGCAGGGAGAATGTCCAAACTTCGTACAGACAACACCCGAGGTCAGGATTGAACCCGGGTCTCTGGCGTTGTAAGGCAGCCAGTTTACCACTGCACCACTGTGCCGCCCCACAAGTTTTTTGTTTCTACATGGAAACGGGTCCTTTGGCCCCCTGGGTCCACACCGGCCATCGATCACCCGTTCACACGAGTGGTATGTTATCCAACTTTCTCATCCAATCCCTACACACTAGGAACAATTTGCAGAGGCTAATTAGGTTTAGATTTATTATTGTCACATGTATGGAGGTGCTTTATTGTGCATGTTATCCAACAGATCAGATATATCATACAAAGATACAATCAGTTGTATCTGATACAGACCATTGACATTTGAGTGTAAACTCAAGCACAATAGGTAGGGCAAAGGGAAAATGCTGGTCTGAATATAGTTCTCATCAGCTCCATAGATGAAGTCCAATGTCCACAATGGGGTAGAGGTGAATCGGACAGTACCCTAGCTTGTGGAAGGACCATTCAGAAGTCTGATAACAGAGGAGAAGAAGCTGTTCCTGAGTCTGGTGGTGCACGCTGTCAAGTCTTTGATTATGTTATCTACAAATCCGAAGGTTTTTGGGATGTGGGAGTTAACTGGAGCACCTGGAGGAAACCTGCGTGATCTCAAGGAGAATGTGCAAACTCCACACAGCCAACTCCCGAGGTCAGGATTGATCTTGGGTCTCTGGAAATGTGAGGCAGCAGCTCTACCCATTCAGTAGAAGAAAGGCCCTTTTCGGTGCTGTATTTTTAAAATCATCTGTTTAAAAGGTGTCTGAGTTTTCTGATTGTAGTTACAGTATCCAGGTTTGCTACCAATTGATTGAACTATGGATTGCCATTTCTCAGTTTATCCTCAGGTTTTCCGACAAGTGAGTGTTCCAACAGCTCTCTGTGCACCGGCAACTCGTTCCCAAATCTAGTCTCCTTCCCAGGGATCTCCATGTTTTTCCAAAATCAGACTCTATCTGCTGCCACCCTGTCTGCACTCCAGGCTGGAATGAGCGCCGCCAATCTGCCCGGCCTTCAGTCCATCGCGGCTGCAGCCACCCTGGCAGGGATGCACTCATCTGGAGCGGCTCCGTCCCTGTCTGCTCTGCACAACGGTCTGCTGGCAGCCACGGGGCCAGGCCTGCAGCAGGTCAACTCCGCCGCTGGGCTCCAGTCTGCTGCCGACGTCGCCTCCCTCCACGGGCTCCCGACCTCGGTGTCCCTGGGCCCCATCCAGCCCACCGCCACCTCCACCTCTCTCCCCGGGCTGCAGCCTGCAGTGTCTCTGGCCGGAATGCATGCCGCCTCAGCCTCGCCCATCGCAATGCAATCCAGCGCTGCATCTCCAGCAGGACTGCGATCGACGGCTGCCTCCCCGGCCGCCCTGCAGGCTGCCGCCTCTCTCGCCGGGCTGCACGCCGTGGCCGCCTCTCTCGCCAGGCTGTCGCCAGCTGCCGTCTCGCAGGCCGTCCACGCCCCCGTCTCCGAGTTCCAGCCCGGCTCCTGCTCCCCCTCTGTCCTGCAGCCCCCCATGTCCTCCCTACCCGGGCTGCACCCCGCATCCTTCTCGAGGCTCCAGTCCTCGGCGCCGTTCTCCGGCCTCGACTCCATCGTTGCGGCCGCCTCCCTGGCGGGGTTGCAGACGGCGACGAGCGGGGCGGCCCTCCCCAACCTACAGTCGCCCGCCTCCGCTCTCCCGGGCCTGGAGTCCGCCATGGCCGCAGTTTCCTCCCTGCCCGTACTCCAGTCCGCTCTGGGGGCTGCCACCTTACCCGGCCTCCAGTCGCTGGGGGCCGGGTCCCTGCTCGGTATACAGTCTGTGGTGGGCAGTCCTGGCCGCCCTGCCATCCAAACCTCGTTTGCCGGAACCGGTGGTCAGCCCGGTGCAAATCCAGCAGCAACGATGGAGCTGGCGTCCACCGTGGATACAACATCGTTGCCGGGGTTTCAGACCACCATGGGAACCCAATCACTCCCTGGCTTACAGTCTGCTACACAGTCGGCTCTACTACAGGTACTGTGACTGCAGTATGGCCTCAGTGCTTCTTTGTTGTTTAGGTTTATTAGGTTAGGTTAGGTTTAGAAAGGAGATGAGGAGAAATTTCTTTAGCCAGAGGGTGGTGAATCTGTGAAATTAATTGCCACAGCCCCCTTCCCCCACTCACTTCCCTGCGCCCCACCTAGGTGCGCACCCATAACTCCCACCAACCCGCTCCTATTCTTCCCCCACCCCCCCGCTCCCTTTCGACCTACAGCCCTTCCTCTGGCTTCAAATTTCATGCCTTTTCTTTCCATATCTCACAACCTGTCTCCTTTTTCAACTCCGACTTTTGTCCATCCATCTGCCAATTACCCCCCTCCACCTATCACTTGCTTTGTCCCTGCCCCTACCTGTCGCACAGCTATCTCCCCTTACTACAATCAGTCTTAAGAAGGATCCTGAGCTGAAACATCACCTATCCATGTCCTCCAGAGAAGCTGAGTTACTGCAGCACTTTGTGTCTCTTTGTTCAAGACACGAATGCAAGACTTGCAGCAATGCCTTGACTGCGGAAGATACAGAGTAGTTAGTTTACAAGGGCCAAGTTATAAATGTGTGTCCCCAATAAAGGCACGGTGGAGAGTGAAGGAAGTCGTCTAAGGTTACAACATGAGGTCACTTGGAGAGTGGGTAAAGGATTACCGGATGGAATTTAACTCAGAGTTCCATCCGGTAATCTTTTACCCACTCTCCAAGTGACCTCATGTTGTAACTTTAGACGACTTCATTGCCTCATTTGCCTCATTTAAGGAAAGAGAGGCAAAGTGTTTAGGAGATGTACAGGGTAAATTTAAGACAGTGATCTTTAAGAGGCGTATAGATAGGCAATGTATTGTCCAAATTCTAATTTTCAAATCCTAATTAATGTAAATTAACATCATTTTAAAAAAACTTTTGATTCGTGCTGTTGTTTGAATCTAAATGTCTTCTCTTTGATTTTTATAAATCTCCGGTTAGTCTTTTTTTTTCATGTGACTCAATTGTTTCCAGAAATAAACAGGAAATCATAGGCAACATTTTATATCAACACGCCACGAGTAAAACGTCACCTAATGTCATTAAACTGACAAAGTCCCCTGTTGTAACACGAGTGATTTAGCAGCACAGAAAACGCCCCGTCAGGCCAACTCGTTCATGCTGACCAAGATGCCCATCTACACCAGTCCCATTTGCCTGCATTGAGCCCATTAACTTCTAAACCTTTCATAAGGTCATGTGATAGGAGCAGAATTAGGCATTCGGTCCATCAAGTCCACGCTGCCATTCAATCATGGCCTATCTATCTCTCCCTCACCCCATTCTCCTGCCTTCCCACCTAACCCCTGACAACTGATCTATCTAGCTCTGCTTTAAACATATCCATTCACAGCCTCCACAGCCTTCTGCAGCAAAGAATTCCACAGATTCACCACCCTCTGACTAAAGAAATTTCTCCTCGTCTCCTTCCTAAAGGAACGTCCTTTAATTCTGAGGCTACAATGCCCTCCGTAATGTTTGGAACAAAGACCCATCATTTATTTATTTGTCTCTGTACTCCACAATTTGAGATTTGTAATAGAAAAAATCACACGTGGCTAAAGTGCACATTGTCAGATTTTAATAAAGGCCACTTTTATACATTTTGGTTTCATCATGTAGAAATTACAACTGTGTTTATACATAGTCCCCCCATTTCAGGGCACCATAATGTTTGGGACACATGGCTTCACAAGTGTTTGTAATTGCTTAGGTGTGTTTAATTGCCTCCTTAAGAGAGCTCTTAGCACCTAGTCTTTCCTCCAGTCTTTCCATCATCTTTGGAAACTTTTATTGCTGTTTATCAACATGAGGACCAAAGTTGTGCCAATGAACGTCAAAGAGGCCATTATGAGACTGAGAACCAAGAATAAAACTGTTAGAGACATCAGCCAAACCTTAGGCTTACCAAAATCAACTGTGTGGAACATCATTAAGAAGAAAGAGAGCACTGGTGAGCTTACTAATCGCAAAGGGACTGGCAGGCCAAGGAAGATTTCCACAGCTGATGACAGAAGAATTCTCTCTATAATAAAGAAAAATCCCCAAACACCTGTCCGACAGATCAGGGACACTCTTCAGGAGTCATGTGTGTGGATTTATCAATGACCACTGTGCTCAGAAGACTTCATGAACAGAAATACTGAGGCTGCACTGCAAGATGCAAACCACTGGTTAGCTGCAAAAATAGGATGGCCAGGTTACATTTTGCTAAGAAGTACTTAAAAGAGCAACCACAGTTCTGGAAAAAAGGTTTTGTGGACAGATGAGGCGAAGATTAACTTATATCAGAGTGATGGCAAGAGCAAAGTATGGAGGAGAGAAGGAACTGCCCAAGATCCAAAGCATACCACCTCATCTGTGAAACACAGTGTTATGGCCTAGGCATGTATGGCTGCTGAAGGTACTGGCTCACTTATCTCCATTGATGTTACAACTGCTGATAGTAGTAGCATAATGAATTCTGAAGTGTATAGACACATCCATCTGCTCAGGTTCAAACAAATGCCTCAAAACTCATTGGCCGGTGGTTCATTCTGCAATAAGACAATGATTCCAAACATACTGCTAAAGTAACAAAGGAGTTTTTCAAAGCTAAAAAATGGCCAATTCTTGAGTGGCCAAGTCAATCACCCGATCTGAACCCAATTGAGCATGCCTTTTATACGCTGAAGAGAAAACTGAAGGGGACTAGCCCCCAAAACAAGCATAAATGGAAGATGGCTGCAATACAGGCCTGGCAGAGCATCACCAGAGAAGACACCCAACAACTGGTGATGTCCATGAATCGCAGACTTCAAGCAGTCACTGCATGCAAAGGATATGCAACAAAATACTAAACATGACATTGCTGTGTCCCAAACATTATGGTGCCCTGAAATGGGGGGACTATGTATAAACACTGCTGCATGGTGAATTTCTACATGGTGAAACCAAAATGTATAAAAATAGCCTTTATTGAAATCTGACAATGTGCGCTTTAATCACATGTGATTTTTTTTCTATTACAAATCTCAAATTGTGGAGTACAAAGGCAAATAAATAAATGTCTGTCCCAAACATTTGTTTGTCCCAAACATTATGGAGGCCATTATGGAGGACTAGTATGACCTCTAGTCCTAGACTCTCCCACTAGTGGAAACATCCTCGCCACATCCACTCTATCCAAGCCTTTCACTATTTGGTCCGTTTCAATGAGGTTCCCCCTCATTCTTCTAAACTCCAGCGAGTACAGGCCCAGTGTCGTCAAACGCTCATCATACGTTAACCCACTCATTCCTGGGATCATTCTTGTAAACCTCCTATGGACCCTCTTCAGAGCCAGCACATCCTTAGATATGGTGCCCAAAATTGCTCACAATACTCCAAGTGCGCTTGACCAGCGCCCAATAGATCCTCGGCAGTACATCCCTGTTTTTGTATTCTAGCCCTCTTGAAATAAATCCCAGCATTGCGTTTGTCTTCTTTACTACCGATTCGACTTGCAGATTAACTTTTTGGGATTCCTGTACCAGCACTCCCAAGTCCCTTTGCACCTCTGATTTCTAGATTCTCCCATTTAGAAAATAGTCTACGCATTTATTTCTACTACCAAAATGCATGACTCCATACTGTGCTGCACTATATTCCATCTGCCACTTTAGTGCTCACTGTCCCAACCTGTTCAAGTCGTTCTGCAGAGTCCCTGCTTTCTCTACACTACCTGCCCCTCCACCTATTTTTGTATCATCTGCAAACCTGGCCACAAAGCCTTCAATCCCCTCATCCAAGTCATTAATATACAACGTGATGAGTGTCCCAGCACTGACCCCTGTGGAACTCCGCTAGTCACTGACAGCCAACAAGAAAAAGTCCCCTTTATTGCCACTCTTTGCCTTCTGCCATCCAGCCAACCTGCTATCCATGCCAGTATCTGCCCTTGGATACCATGGGCTCTCATCTTCCTCAGCAGCTTCACATGTGGCACCTTATCGAAGGCTTTTTGAAAATCTTGGTAAACAGCATCCACTGACTCTCCTTTGTCTGTCCTGCTATTTACTTCTTCAAAGAATTCCAGCAGATTCTTCAGGCAGCATCTCCCCATCACAAAGCTATGTTGACTTCAACCTATTTTATCAGGAACTTCTAAGCACTCCGTAACCTCATCCTTTATAATGGACTCTAAAATCCTACCAACCACTGAGGTCAGACTAACCGGCCTATAGTTCCCACTACTCTGCTTTGTTCCCTTCTTGTACAGCAGGGTAATATTGCCAATTTTCCAATCGTCTGAAACCACTCCTGACTCTAGTGATTCTTGAAAGATCACTATTAATGCCACGATAATCTTTAAAGCCACCTCTTTCAGAACCCATGGGTGCAGTCCACCTGGTCCAGGTGACCTATCTACCTTCAGCCCTTTCAGCTTCCCAAGCACCTTCTCCTTAGTAATAGCCATTCCACTAACTTCCACCCCCTGACTCTTTTGAATTTCCGGCATGTTGCTGGTGTCTTCCACTGTGAAGACTGATGCAAAAAAGTTATTCAACTCCTCTGCCTATCAATGAAATTGCACAAATGTCTTTTAAATGTTGCAAGTACCTGCCTCTACACATTCCATATACCTACCACCTTGTATGTGAAAACTTGCCTAAATTCCCTTTTAAAACATTTCCCCTTTCACATAATCTCTGCCTTCTAGTTTTAGATTCCTTTGAGGCTGTCACATGGTCATGATTGTGCATATCTCTATAAGGTCACCTCTCAGCCACCTGTGCTCCAGGGTAAACAATCCCAGTCCATCAAATCTCTCCTTATTGCACGCCTACCAGTTCCAGTGACGTCCTTGTGAATGTTTTCTGCATCCTCTCTATTTTAATCACATCCCTTCTATGTCATGGTGACCTGAACAGCACATAATATTCCAGCGCCGTTTCATGAACAGCACTATTTCAAAGCAGTACTTCCCTCTTCTCTAGAACACAGACCTATATTACCCCCTGCCCTGGAGATTCAAGGAACCTCACATCAGCACAATGTTCAAACAAAAGTGATTGTGAGACAACTTAATACTTGAAAATTGCCATTTTTGTTTTATTTATAGAAGTTTAAATGATCTGTCAATGAAATGGTTAGAATTCATCTCTGGAACAAAGGGCTACAGATCATCACAGTAAATGTCAAAAGACTGCTTTTAAAGTCATACTTGGCTTGGTTAGAACGCGTTGAGAGCGTAGTGTGAACAAACTAACAACTAATTGAGAGTTTAAATGAATGGAACATGGGAGAGCACAGAGTGCTGGAGTAACTCAGTGCCTCAAGCAGCATCTCTGGAGAACATGGATAGGTGATGATTCTGGTCTTCCGAATGAATCACGGGGCTTGGTGTTGTGTTTGTGGGCAGAATGGATGTAGTCCCCTGATCCTTGGCTTATCTAAAGTAGGGGGGATGGCACATAGGGAGCGTAGTTTTACCCATTGTCTATCTCTCACTGTTATAAAATCGCTTGATTCACACGTTTGCATGCTCTTGTAATTTTTTTCTTCACTCTGAGCATTCAAACAGCTGAAGATTTTGCAGTAAATACCATTTGTAGCTTGAAAGACCAAGAGATGAAAGCTCAAAGGAATCCTAAACCTTCACTACTCAAGCTTTCAAGTCCTTTGAAGTATTTAAAAAATAGTGACCAATTAAACAGCTTAGTTTAGTTCAGAGGTACACCATGGAAACAGTCCCTTCAGCCCACTGAGTGCCTGCTGACCATCATTCACCCATTCACACTAGTTCTATGTTATCCCACTTCAGCCATTCCCTGCACTCGAGGGGAAATATAAAGAGGTCAATTAACCTGCAAACCTGCGTATCTTTGCAATGTGGGAGGAAACCGGAGAACCCGGAATAAACCCATGCGGTCAAACTCCACACGGCCAACGCCCGAGGTCAGATTCTAACACGGGTCTCTGGCATTGTGAGGCAGCAGCTCTACCCGCTGCACCACTGTGCAAAATGAGAGACTTGTGTGGAGCTTGAGAGTTAGCAGTGAGACTGAACTGGAATAAGAGTAACATAAAATTTGTTTCCGATTAATTGACACGGCAGTGTGGACTATTACTTAAAAAAGCAAATCCGAAGGCATAATTGCCATGGATAGGAAAGGTTTAGAGGGATATGGGCCAAATGCAGGCAGGTGGGACTGGTGTAGATGGGGCAACATAGTCAGCATGGACAAGGTGGGCCAAAAGGCCTGTTTCCATGTTGTGTGCTGAGTCAGATGGTCACGTCGCACAGCGACCCGGCACAGACCTATTTGCACTTTATTCTGTTTTAAAACTGTTTCTATCTTTGTTTCTCTGGGTTGTCTAAATTTATGTCCATTAGCTAATTAATTTATTGCGTCGTATGGGAGGCGCATTCCCAATCTCGTTATACCCCTGTACAATGACAATAAAGATATATTGTATTGTATTGTATGACTAAAATGAATCAATGAATTTCTTTACGAGCGGGCTGAAATAATGAATATTGTTGTTGTTTGTCTCTTTTCAGGCACATTCAGCTGGTTCTCTGGAGAGCTTTCAAAATCAGGGCAGCAACAGTTTTGCATGCTATCCCTCTGGGCCCACTACTCCGTACTCCCTCCAGCCCGGCCCCCCTTCTCAGCTTGGGTGGCAGTAAGGCGTGACCCTGGGCTTGTGATTCAACACTGTGCCAGTTGAACTTATTCAGCTCTTTTGGAGATTTAACAGTGGGTGCAGCTGAAACTTGGTGACCTTTTTTTAAAAAAAACAATGAATTTAAAGATTTCAAAAAAGTGTGAAGATTGAAATGCAGTATTTTAATTGAATTGTTCCTTGTTACTTGTAATGAGCCTTTTCAACTGGAAACTCAATCACACACGTTAAATTCACTCAACCTCGGTACACATGACAATAATTATACCAAAAATACTAATGCATTATGTGTTATACTAATGCATTATGTGGGAACTGAGGGACTGGATCATGCCATTGAGTTCCTGGGCTTGTTAAATGCAATCAGATTTAGGTTTGGATTAATTCTTGTCATGTGTACCGAGGTACAGTGAAAGCTTTGTTTTGCATGCTTTCAGCAAATTAATTTAAAAGCATAATTACAATGAGGAGTTTAATTGACTAACAGCATTTTTATAAGATTCCGGCATCTAAAGTAGTTCTTTTTATTTTCATAGGTTAGGTTGCTGGACTGGTAGCTGGAATTTTAAGACACAAAGTGCTGGAGTAAATCAGTGGGTCAGGCAGTATCTCTGGAGAACATGAATGGGTAACGTTTCGTGATGGGACCCTTCTTCAGACTGAACAGATACGCCCCGACCCGAAACGTTACCTGTCCATATTCTCCAGAGATGCTGCCTGACCCACTGAGTTACTATAGCACATCGTGTCAATTGTTTTGTAAACCAGCACCTGCAGTTCCTTGTGTCTGGCTAAAATTTAAAAACGGGTAATTGAATACATATGGACTTTAAAAACAAATCTCAGTAATGGCAAACAGATTATTTAGATTGTCCATAAACTTCCACCTGATCAATTAGTGTCCTCCAGGGTAGGACATGCCTAGTCTTTGTCTGGTCCAGTCTATATGTGACTGCTTATCCACCTTTGAGATCAGCTTCTTAACTCAGGGACAGTTGGAGATTGTCAATAAACGCCTGAGATGTACACATCTAATTCCTTGGAGTGCAGGAAGATGAGTGGTGATCTTAGAGAGGTGTAAAAATCACGAGAGGAATAGATAGGGTAAATGCCCAGAGTAGGGGAATCCAGAACTAGAGGCCATAGGTATAAGTTGAGTGTGGAAAGATTTAATAGGAACCTGAGGGGTAACGTTTTTCATGAAGGGTGGTGAGTATATGGAATGAGCTGCCGGAGGAGGTAGTTGAGGCAGGTACTATAGAACATTTAAGAAACATTTGGACGGGTACATGGATAGGAATGGTTTAGAGGGATATGGGCCAAGCCCATGCAGATGGGACTAGTGTAGATGGGGTATGTTGGTCGGCATGGGAAGTTGGCTGTTGTTATTCTGTATGACTCTGACTATCTCATGATCGAATAAATAAAAGGAAAAAGCAGAATGGTATACCATGTTCCAACTGGATCAAAGTTGCTGAACAAAGATGTTCCCATTTAAGACCCATCTGAAGAAGGGTTTTGACCCAATATCACCTATCCATGTAATCCAGGGATGCTGCCTGACCCGCTGAGTTACTTTAGCATTTTGTGTCCTTTTGTTCCCATTTAAATCATGTCTGTGGAACGGATGGAAAATAACGATGAAAAAAATGAGATCATGGTCAAATCTGTTAATAGCTCATCAAGTCTATGCTCTGTAGAAAAACCCCTGCCACAGTCCAAATAATTCAGTACAATATGGGGGAAACAGTAAAGCCACAGATACAGGAAGTGTATAAAACCACGAAGGGATCAAAAACCAGAGGACATAAGTTTAAGGGAAGAGGGGAAACATTTAGTAGGGAACTGAGGGGCAACATTTTCACACTGAGAGTGGTGGGTATATGGAACGAGCTGCCAAAGGAAGTAGTTGAGGCAGGTACTTTAACAACATTTAAAAGGCATTTACACAATTACATGGATATGAAAGGTTTAGAGGGATATGTGGAAAATGTGGGCAAATTATACTAGCTTAGATGGAGCATTTTGGTCAGCATGGGCAATTTGGACCAAAGAGTCTGTTTCCATGCTCTATAAATTAAGTCTAGCAACTCTGGTGAAAACAAGTTAAACTTCATTTTTTGTTTTGAGTACTCTGGAAATATTCACCCACTAGTCAGCGTCTGGTTTGAGGGATCACAGAATACTTTCTGATTTTAAACATTCCTGATTCCTGAAAGTGACGCCATGCTTTTTGAAATTCAGACTAATTTCATGCATGTAGTTTCTTTTGTGTAGCAGTCCATAATCATCTTAGATATGAGATAGTGACTGTTCAATCCAATGAGGAATCGGGAGCGATTTTTATTCAGGTAAGTGGTAAGATTTAGGACGTTGTGACTAGCAGGCATTTAGACATAAATTAGTCGATGAAATATGAGCAATAATGTTAGATTTTTGTTACGAAACAGGAAGCTAGAATTACTTAGAAATTTAATAAATTGCTATTCAATTTTAATATTTTTAAGTGACTATAATGTAAATACTAATGGAAATACCAGCTGTGACCTTATCCTCATGTAGTCTCAACAAAGACTAAAAATCCTCAGACGTCAGAAATGATTCGTGAGTGAAAGTTGAAGGCTACATGGTTAGCTGGCAGCTCTGTTAGGAAAATTATAAATTTGCCAGCATACTCATCAAGGAATTCATAGACCTCATATTATTGAGGAAGGTTCATTCAGGAGTAAACCTTGGTTCAGCTACTGATTTTCTGCATTCTCTGTGTTTGTCTGTTTTATAGAAAACTATTGTATAAAATGAACATTTTGTCAGAATTATGAGAGCTGCAATTAAGAAGTTTCAACAATCGACATTTTAGATGTTCCTAAGTAGTGATGTGGAGATACATGTAAGCAGTTAAACGATGTTCTCATAATCATGTTGCATCAATTTTAACTTAACAATCCTGTATTTTACCAATTGTTGGTATCATGGGGTATCATCTTTAAAAAGATTTTTAAATGTGAAGCTGTAAAGCTTATAAGAGGTTGCATCCTTAATATTGTTTTTAAATAGGTGTAGCGGGTTGCACATGCATGTGATGTAAAAACATACTTTCAGAAAGTGTTGCTCCTGTATCATTAATACATGTATCATTGAGTGTGGTATCAAATTTGTATGTCATTGTTTCAGGTCGGTTTTATATACTGTTGGGATAAAATGGACTTCACCATGAATAGAGTGTATGTTACTTCTGTATTTGAGTTTGAGTTTTTAATGTCATGCAAATATCTATCAGAACATGAAGATTTAAAAAAATATATACACTTCCCAGCCTCAGAGTGCTCTTTTGTATTTGTGAAATCATTTACACACGATTCTTCAGGCACAAATTATGGTATCATTGATCATTCTTGGCTTCCCCCAGCACCTGAGGTTCTGCTTGCCAAGTTGATAAGACCATCAGAACCTTTCTGATCAATCAGAACTGAACGAGTATGAAATGTGCCTAAAATGGCAATGAAGCGGTGAAGAGTGTGATAGGGTGACTAGGATTGTCGAGGGTGATACAATGTCCAGCTCCACCTGTCAATTCATCTGCTATACCAACGTAGTCATGCAGGTTGACGAGGATGTTGCCAGGACTCGAGTGCCTGAGGGAGAGGGAGTGGTTGGGCAGGCTAGGACTTTACTCCTTGGAGCGCAGGAGGCTGAGGGGTGATCTTACAGAGGTGTATAAAAGGGTTAGTGTGAATGCACAATCTTTTCTCTCGAGTAGGCGAATCAAGAACCAGAGGACATGGGTTTCAAATGAGAGGGGAAAGATTTAATAGCAACTTGAGGGGCAACTTTTTTTACACAAAGGGTGGTAGGTAGATGGAACGAGATGCGGGAGGAGGTGGTTGAGGCAAATACTATCACAATATTTAAGAAACACGCAGGACAGGTTTAGCGGGATATGGGCCAAGCACGGGCAGGTAGGAAGGACTAAAGTAGATGGGGCATGTTGGTCGGTTTGGGCCGAAGGGTCAGTTTCCACGTATTACTCCATGTTTATCCATACCAAAAGCTAACATGCTCTAGCCTTGATTGACCTAGCTTTCTCCCGCTCATTCTTCAGAAAATTCAGGTTTGAATTATTGGTGTTGCCACTCGGAGTATTTTCCATGCTGCCTGACCTGCACTCTGTGTTTCACTTTACCTCCACGAGAAGTGGTTGTCATGAAGTGGTGCAAAAGTGACATCAAACATGCTGAGCAACCAATAGCAGTGTGGAATAACTCATTCAGAAAATAAGATTCTTTCATTAATATTTGAAACTTGTTGCAGACTGGGAGTAAATTCAGTTAAGATAGAAGATGGAATACCAGAAACAAAGAATAATAAAGAAAAAGGTGGGATTCAAATATGATTAATAAAGGAGTAGCAATTCACAGAACAACTTTCTGGAGCTTAAGCCATTGATAACCAGCAGTTATAGTGCAGCATAGTGGCGTTGTGGTAAAGCTGCTGCCTTACAGCGCTAGAGACCCAGGTTTGATCCTGACTGGGTGCGGTCTTTGTACGTTCTCCTTGTGACCTTGTGAGTTTCCTCCGATTACTCCAGTTTCATCCCACATCCAAACAACGTGGTTTGTAGATTAATTGGCTTCTGTAAATTGTCCCCAGTGTGCAGGATAGAACTAGTGTATGGGTGATTGCTGGCCAGCGCAGACTCAGTGGGCTGAAGGGCCTTTTTTCACGTATCTCTAAACTAAACTGCGTTGCACCTTGTGTTCCTAGCCCCTGTGCCTGCATGTGGAAGGTACCTTGGGATACATAGATTAAAGGATAATTGGGATTGATTGAAGAATCCAAGCCGTTGGACCCAGGTCTGTCTCTGTCAAGGACCGTGTGGTGGGTGCCAGTTTCCTCATGGTAAAAGATGTCACGCACAGGAGTCCACCATAAAGTCTGTGGCTCCAGGATCGGCCTCTTCAGCCATCTCAAGACCCACAGAAAGTAATTGGCATTGACTGGAGTGATTGGCATTGACTGAAGAGTAATTGGTACTGAATGTCATGATGGATGGAATACTTTATTGTCACATATGACTAGGCACGTGAAATTCTTTGCTTGCATACCCAATGTATACAAATAGCATACAAATGTATACAAATAACATGATTGGCATTGGCTGGAGTGATTGGCATTGATGAGTGATTGGCATTAACGAGTGATTGGCATTGACTGGTGATTGGCATTGACTGGTGATTGGCATTGACTGGTGATTAGCAATGAGTGGTAATTGGCATTGACCGGTGAGTGGAATTGATGATTGGCATTGACGTGATTGGCATTGATGATTGGCATTGACAGGTGATTGGCATTGATGATTGGCATTGACTTGATTGGCATTGACAGGTGATTGGCATTGACTAGTGATTGGCATTGACTGGAGTGATTGGTATTGATTGATCAGTGGTATTGATTCATGAGCGATTGGTATTGATTGATGAGTGATTGGCATTGACTGGTGATTGGTATTGACTGGTGATTGGTATTGATTGAAGAGAGGGCCAGGGCGTGGCAACAGGGGGGTTGAGGGTTTTGACCCGATAGATGAGACTCAAATGTGACCAGAGGTGACCACAAGAGGGGGGGAAGGTTTTATGCACATTTCTTCTGTAATTTAATGCATGCTTTTCTTACGCGTCCTTTGCAATATACGGTAGAAAAATGTAAACAGGTGGGCATGCAGTGCAAGTTCCATAGAACTATATTCCACACTCTGTATCTCCCCCTTTGCTCTACTTATTGCATCTTGGGTTAGAACTAATTACCTCCATGTGTATATAGATCTGATCCAGACCATAGAACAGTACAGCACAGCAACAGGCCCATCGGCCCACAATGTCTGTGCCGAACATGATGCCACCAACTCTTATTAACCTTGCCAAAATCCATATCCCTCCTTATCCTACACTGTACCTCCGTACAAATGACCATAATAATAAATCTAAACCTCAACCTGGATTCAAATGCCAACATTCATTCCGATCTCGTTTTCATGATACTGAACTAAGTCTTTTTCCCGTGGAAGAGGATTCTAAAACTAGAGAGCATAGATTTATCCCTCAAACAAATACATAACCTCAGGTTTCAAAGGTCTTTTATTGTCATGTGTACCAATTAAGGTACAGTGATATGCGAATTACCATACAGCCATACGAAAAAAAAGCAACAAGACGCACAACTACATAAAAGTTAACATAAACATCCACCACAGTGGATTCCCCACGTTCCTCACTGTGATGGAAGGCAAAAAGTCCAACCTTCTTCCTCTTTATTCTCCTGCAGTCGAGGCAGTCGAACCATCCGCAGTCGGGGCGATCGAAGCTCCCGCATCCGGTGGTCGAAGGCCCCGCGTCGGGGCGATTGAAGCTCCCGCATCGGGGCGGTCAAAGCTGCGGCTTGGAGTTCCCCGAAATCGGTCTCTGACCGGAGACCGCAAGCTCCGCGATATTGAAGTCCGCAGGCACCCACGGTTGGAGCTCCGAGGTTGATCCCTGGCAAAGGGATCGCGGGCTCCTTGATGGTAAGTCCGCAGGCTCCCTGCGATGGAGCTCCCCGGTCGATCTCCAGCAAGAGGCCGCCAACTCCTTGATGTTTGGCTGCAGTGCAGACGCAGATACGATATGGAAAAAAATCGCATCTCCGTCGAGATAAGAGATTTTAAAAAATTTCTCCCAACTCCCCCCCCCCTTCACCCCCCACATAAAACAAGCTAAAGAACAATAAAAACATACATTTAACACATAGTATTTAAACACAAAGACGGAAGGGACAGACAGACTGTTGGCGAGGCAGCCATTGTTGGCGAGGCAGCCATTGTTGGCGAGGCAGCCATTGTTGGCGAGGCAGCCATTGTTGGCGAGGCAGCCATTGTTGGCGAGGCAGCCATTGTTGGCGAGGCAACCTGATAGTATATAAAACATTCAGAGGCATAGATAACGTAGACAATCAGAATTTTTTCCCAGGGTTGAGACTAGAGGGCATAGCTTTGCGGTGAGAGGGGCAAAATTTAAAGGAGATCAACGGGGCAAGTTTATTACACAGAAGGTGCCTGCAACACGCTGCTAGGGGTGGTGGTGTGGGCAGATACTATAGTGGTGTTTAAGAGGCTTTTAGATAGACACATGGATATGGAGGGAATGGAGGGGATATGGATCACATGGATAAGACTAGTTTATCTTGGCCTCATGTTCGGCACGGACATTGTGGGCCGAAAGGGTCTGTTCCTGTGCTGCACTTTTCTCTGTTCTATCTCTTCTTCAAATAGTGCAGTGGGATTGGCACAGTCATGTGGGCCTTACGGAGAGAGGGGCAAAGTTTAAGGGAGATATGTTGTGCAATTATTTTATACACAGAGGGTGGTGGGTGCCTGGACCAGGCTGCTTATGGTGGTGGTGGTGGAGGCCGATACGATAGTGGTGTTTAAGTTGTCTGGATAGGCACGTGGATATGAAGGGATATGGATCACGTGGAGGCAGAGGAGATTAGTTTATCGTGGCATCATATTCGTCACGGACACTGGGTCGAAGGGCCTGTTCCTGCGCTGTACTGTTTATTGATTGCATATTATTATTTCAGTTTATTAATATAATACGTCAGCGGCTGTCATCTCCATCGGCATCCCCGTCATTGTCAGCGTTGTTACATGCACCTCTGGCCATTTAAGTTTGCTGATATGTGACAAGACAACGGTTGTGATCAGGGAGGAGAGCATTGCAAAGGTTTTGTGGGGGAACGTCTGGACGTAGCAGCCATCTTGGAAGTGCCCCCCGGGATAGTGGATGAGAGCTGGGAGGTCAAACAGTGGCTCCCCACCAGCCATCCTCAGCAATGCCCCCGCCAGGATGCCGGCGACGAACCCAAACCGGTTGACGCAGGGAGCGTACAGGACGCACACCAGCTGGGGGAAAAGGACCACGTACACGATGTCGGCGCTCAGCGCGTACAGGCCGTAGATGGTGCTGGTGACCAGGGCAAGGACGGTGGCAAGGACCGTCACCAGGAGGACTGTGCCCTTCATCACGTACATCACTTCCCGTTCTGACGCCTGGCAATGAGCAGAAAATGGCAGCTGTGAGAATCAGTTTCCATGGAAACACAAGTGAATATATTACAGAGTCGTACAGCGCGGGAACAGGCCCTTCAGCCCAATTAACCCATGATGCCCCATCTGCACTAGTCCCATTTGTCTGTATTTGGCCCACCTTTCCTATTCACGTACCTGTCCAAATGTATTTTCAAGTAGCTCCTCTGACACCTCATTCATACACCCACCACCCTCTGTGTGAAAAAGGTGCCCTCAGGTTCCTATTAAATCTTTCCCCTCTCACCTTAAACCAATGTCCCCTGGTTCTTGATTCCACTACTCTGGGAAAAGGATTTCTGACCCTATTTATTCCCATCGTGATTTTATACACCTCTATAAGATCACCCCTCAGCCTCCTGCACTCCAAGGAATAAAGTCCTAGCCTGCCCAGCCTCAGGGCCTCAAGTCCTGGGATCATCCTCGTAAATCTTTATGGCACTCCTTCCAGCGCAATGACGTCCTTCCGATATCAGGGTGACCAAAACTGAACACAATACTCCAAATGCAGCCTCACCAATATCTTGTACAACCATAAATATAACGTTCCAACATCCATGCTCAACACCTGACTGATTAGACAGTTCATTGGCTATATTTAGGAGGGAGTTAGATGTGGCCCTTGTGGTTAAAGGGATCAGGGGGTATGGAGAGAAGGCAGGTACAGGATACTGAGTTGGATGATCAGCCATGATCATATTGAATGGCGGTGCAGGCTCGAAGGGCCGAATGGCCTACTCCTGCACCTATTTTCTATGTTTCTATGAAACTTCCACACTAATTTAAAGGAGATGTTCTTTTCACTGAATCTGAATGACACAGTGAATGAAGAGATTGGGTTTATGTGAACCATATTCTCCCCCTCTGTTATCAGGCTTCTGAACAGTTCTTCCATAAGCTAGGGTACTGCCCGATTCACCTCTACCCCATTGCGGACATTGGATTTTGCCTCTGGAACTGGAGCACTACAATGCTGAGGACTACATTCTGCACTTTGTATCACCCCTTTGCTCTACTTATTTTACCTGAGGCACAAGGAACTGAAGATAAAAATTGTCAGAAGGAACTGTAGATGCTGGTTTACAAAAAAAAGTAAAGTGCTGGAGTAATTGAACGGGTGAGGCAGCATCTCTGAAGATCATGGATTGATGACGTGTTGAGTTAAGTCTGAGGAAGGGTCCCAACCTGAAAGGTCACCCACCCATCCATGTTCTCCGGAGATGCTTTCTGGGCCGCTGAGTTACTCTGGCACTCTTGTGTCTTTCTTTCCCTTTCTCATCACCTTTGGTCGGAGAATCCTGCGGTAGATGTTGTGGGTGAACATGGAGCTGCACGAGAGGAGAGAGGAGTCGGTGGAAGACATGACGGCAGCAGCAATGGCGCCAGTCCCAAGCAGGGAGACGTAGGGAGGGCACAAGTGTCGAAGGGCGATGGGCAAGATCATGGCAGCCTCGCCCTTCTCGAAAGGTGATGTGGCACCATACGAGGTTTGATTCCAGTCTGAAACAGAAAAGCACAGACGTGTCCATAGAAACATAGAAACATAGAAAATAGGTGCAGGAGTAGACCATTCGGCCCTTCCAGCCTGTACGCACCGCCATTCAATATGATCATGGCTGATCATCCAACTCAGTATCCTGTACCTGCCTTCTCTCCATACCCCCTGATCCCTTTAGCCACAAGGGCCACATCTAACTCCCTCTTAAATATAGCCAATGAACTGGCCTCAACTACCTTCTGTGGCACAGAATTCCACAGATTCACCACTCTCTGTGTGAAAAAAAACGTTCTCATCTCGGTCCTAAAAGACTTCCCCCTTATCCTTAAACTGTGACCCCTTGTTCTGGACTTCCCCAACATCGGGAACAATCTTCCTGCATCTAGCCTGTCCAACCCCTTAAGAATTTTGTAAGTTTCTATAAGATCCCCCCTCAATCTTCCAAATTCCAGCGAGTACAAGCCGAGTCTATCCAGTCTTTCTTCATATGAAAGTCCTGCCATCCCAGGAATCAATCTGGTGAACCTTCTCTGTACTCCCTCTATGGCAAGAATGTCTTTCCTCATATTAGGAGACCAAAACTGTACGCAATACTCCAGGTCTGATCCATAACCAGAGATGGTGGGGATCCGTGTTAATAGATACCGTCTTCCTGAGCACACGTCTAAAGTTCAGGCCGAAGAGGCTTCTTGCCTTCCCAGTTCTGACAAAGCGTCTTTGACTTGAAATGTTAAATGTTTCTCATTCCACAGAGGCCGCCTGACCAGCCGAGTATTTCCAGTACTTTCTGTTTTAGTTATAATCCATGTTTGATCACAAATATAGAACTACTTTGACATCAGTTAAAGTGCCATACAGGCCTTTCAACCCAATTTGCCCACACCGCCTAACATGCCCATCTCCACTAGTCCCACCTACCTTCATTTGGCTCATATCCCTCCAAACCTGTTCTATCCATGGACCTATCTAAATGTTTTTTAAATGCTGTAATAGTATCTGCCTGAACTTGTTCCATAGTTGTTCCATACACCAACCACCCTCTGTGTGAAAAAGTTACCTCTCAGGTTCCTATTAAATCTTTCCCCCCTCACCTAAACCTATGTCCTCTGGTTCTCAATTCCCCTACTCTATGTAAGTAATTCTGTGTGTCGACACGATCCATTCCTCTGAAAATGTTGTAAGATTATTATGTTAAAAATATGCAGCTAAAACATTCAAGACATTACAAAATACAGAGTGCTGGAGTAACTCAGCGGGTCAGGCAGCATCTCTGGAGAACTTGGATAGGTGACGTTTCACAGAGTGCTGGAGTAACTCAGCGGGTCAGGCAGCATCTCTGGAGAACATGGATAGGTGACGTTTCACAGAGTGCTGGAGTAACTCAGCGGGTCAGGCAGCATCTCTGGAGAACATGGATAGGTGACGTTTCACAGAGTGCTGGAGTAACTCAGCGGGTCAGGCAGCATCTCTGGAGAACATGGATAGGTGACGTTTCACAGAGTGCTGGAGTAACTCAGCGGGTCAAGCAGCATCTCTGGAGAACATGGATAGGTGACGTTTCACAGAGTGCTGGAGTAACTCAGCGGGTCAGGCAGCATCTCTGGAGAACATGGAGAGGTGACGTTTCACAGAGTGCTGGAGTAACTCCGGATCGGGCAACATCTCTGGAGAACATGGATTGGTGACGTTTCGGGTCTTCTTCAGAAACATCACCCATCCTTTTTCTTTAGAGATGTTGCCTGACCCGCTGAGTTACTCCAGCATTTTTTGTCAATCTTTGGTATAAACCAGCATCTGCAGTTCCTTCTTTCTACATTTTTTTCCATATCCAGAGTGGTAATCGGTGCATGCGGAAAGGATATTGAGTTATGTGACACATAGCTGAGTTAGACAATCAACTTCATACGTCACGCATATTTAGTTCAATAGCCCCATAGCAGAAGCGTCTACATCGCGGGGCTGGAACCTGGAAGTGTCCTGAGCTAATTCTGCTACCGCCATCATCTACAGTAGAAGTGAAGCCTCCCACTGATTGTCACCGGAAGCCTGACGCCTTTTCAGGACGGACAATGACAGTGATGTAACATTTGAAACATAGACGATGGACACGAAAGAAGATTTAGTTCAGTTGAGAGGTCTTGAATGAAAATAGGCCTTTTGACCCACCGAGTCCACACTGACCAGTTCACTCAGTCCGCCTTAACCAACCTGATCTCCCGGTGGCTCAGCACTTCAACTCCCCCTCCCACTCCCAGTCTGACCTTTCTGTCATGGGCCTCCTCCAGTGCCATAGTGAGGCCCAGCACAAATTGGAGGAACAGCACCTCATATTTCACTTGGGCAGCTTGCAGCCCAGCGGTATGAACATCGACTTCTCTCACTTTAGACAGCTCCTCTGTCCCTCTCTTCCCTTCCCAGATCTCCCTCTATCTTCCTGTCTCCACCTATATCCTTTCTTTGTCCCTCCCCCCCCTGACATCAGTCTAAAGAAGGGTCTCGACCCGAAATGTCACCCATTCCTTCTCTCCAGAGATGCTGCCTGACCTGCTGAGTTACTCCAGCATTTTATGATCCCACTCTGACTATTGACCACCCATTCACACAACTTCCATCTTATCCCACGTTCTCATCCACTCCATACACACTAGAGAAAATTTACAGAGGGCCAATTAACCAACAAACTCGCACGCCTTTGGGATGTGGGAGGAAACCGGAGCACCCGGAGGAAGCCCCGGCACCCGAGGTCAGGATCGAACCGCTGTGAGGCAGCAGCTCTACCCGCTGCACCATTTGCCACCTTGTGTATATTTTGATCATGAACCTAGGTTAGGTTTATTATTGTCACGAGTACCGAGGTACAGTGAAAATCTTTGTTTTGCATGCCATCCAAATAGATCAGATAATACGATACATAAATACAATCAAGCCAAACTCCAGTACAATAGGTAGAGCAAAGGGGAAGATACAGAGTGCAGAATATAGTTCTCAGCATTGTAGCGCATCAGTTCCACAGACAAAGTCCAATGTGTGCAATGGGGTGGAGGTGAAGCGGACAGTACCCTAGCTAATGGAAGGGCCGTTCAGAAGCCTGATAACAGAGGGGAAGAAGCTGTTTCTGGGTCTGGTGGTGGTGCTCGCTTTCAAGCTTGTACAAGTGCCTGCGTTACTGTACCTGTAGAAGCTGCCACAGAACCAATCAGTATTGAGGGAATGCCCATGATACATCCACCAAACGCTCCGGCTATTGATAGTATCTGAGCATTTTTCACAGAGGACGAAGCCAGCACTCGTTGAAAATAAGCTTGCCACGGGATCCCGCCTAGCACCTGGAAAGCAAATGCCAATCTGTCTGTGTACGAAGTAGAGTTGTAGAGAGCTTCATGTTCTTAGGAATAAATAAGGCCGTTTACACCACAGCAGTATGAATAGTGACTTCTCCAACTTTGTAACCCTTGCTTTCCCTCTCTCTCCATCCCTCCCCCTTCCTAGTTCTCTGTCCGGTCTGACTGTCCTCCTGATTAAATGTTATCTCTGTACACATTCTCCGAGCTAACAATGGTCTATTCTACAGTTCTCTTGGAGGCCAATTCTCTGAATGCATTCAAGAGAGAGCTGGATAGAGCTCTTAAGGATAGCGGAGTCAGGGGGTATGGGGAGAAGGCAGGAACGGGGTACTGATTGTGGATGATCAGCCATGATCACATTGAATGGTGGTGCTGGTTCGAAGGGCTGAATGGCCTCCTCCTGCACCTATTGTTTATTGTCCCTTGATCCCCAAGGGCGGCACGGTGGCGCAGCGGTAGAGTTGCTGCCTTACAGCGAATGCAGCGCCGGAGACTCAGGTTCGATCCTGACTACGGGCGCCGTCTGTACGGAGTTTGTACATTCTCCCCGTGACCTGAGTGGGTTTTCTCCGAGAACTTCGGTTTCCTCCCACACTCCAAAGATGTACAGGTATGTAGGTTAATTGGCTAGGCAAATGTTTTTTAAAAATTGTCCCTAGTGGGGTGTAGGATAATGTTAGTGTGTGGGGATCGCTGGGCGGCGCGGACCCGGTGGGCCGAAGGGCCTGTTTCTGTGCTGTATCTCTAAATCTAAAAAATTCTCCTCTGATGTCACATTTTCACACCTTACCCTTCCTTATCTCTGTGTCTCCCTCTCCCCTGAGTCTGAAGAAGGATCTCGAGCCCTGAAACGTTATCCATCCCTACTATTCAGAGATGCTGCCTGTCCCGCTAAGTTACTCCAGCATTTTGTGTCCATCACCGACAGCTTGTCCTGGACCAGCCTTATCTAATCTAATAGAGGTGCACAAAATCATGAGAGGAATAGATCGGGTAGATCGCACAGAGTCTCTTGGCCAGAGTAGGGGAATCGAGAACCAGAGGATTAAGGTGAGTGGAGAATGATTCGGTAGGAACCTGAGGGGTAATTCTTTCACGCAAATGGTGGTAGGTGTAAGGAGCGGGCTGCCGGAGGAGGTAGTTGTGACAGATACTATTTTAACATTTAGGAACCATCTAGACAGGTACATGGATAGGACAGTATATAGGACATCAGGGCCGTCTTAACGCATGGGCCTGATGGGCACTTGCCCGGGGGCCCACAAGCATAGGGGCCCCATGCTGATCTGTGTGTGTTAAGTGACTTGCAATAAATAAATACTACTTTAAAAATGTAGGTTCAATAAGCGCTTTTTTAGCAACATTTTCGGTCACTAAGTGCTTCTCACAGCGATCTGCAAGTGCTTTTCGCAACAATGTAGCACCCTAAGTCCATCGCTAAGTGCTTTTCGGTAAGTGCTTTTTGCCGGCACGACAGGGGGGGGGCTGGTAGGGAAAGGGGGGTGGGGGAGAGTAACGGTAGGGGTCCCAGTACACTTCTTTGCCCGGGGGCCCATAATGCTGTAAAAACGGCCCTGTAGGACATGGATAGGATGTAAAACACTATGACTCTTTGACCAGCCCTATTGAATCAATGGCTAAGAAAGCACACTAGCACCTCGACTTCCTCAGAAGGCCAAGGGGAAGTTGAGTTGAGTTTGGGCTTAGTTTCTTGTCACGTGTACCGAGGTACAGTGAAAAGCTTTTGTTACGTGCTATCCAGCCAGCGGAGAGACTGTACGTGATTCCAATCAAGCCGTCCACAGTGTACAGATACAGAATAAAGAAAATAATGTGAAAAACCAGTTTGGCCATAGTGGTCCCCTGGAGCACTCCACTGGTAACAGGCCTCTCATCAAAAAAACCCTCACTTCTTTAGCTGCCAGGCCGTTTAATTTAACGTCTCACAAAATGCTGGAGTAACTACGGGCCGTTTAATTTAATTTAGTTCAGAGATACATTGTGGAAATTGGCCCACTGAGTCCATGTCAACCAATGCACAGCCGTCCACTAGTTCTATTCTACAAACGCTAGGGACATTTTATAGAAGCCAATCAGCCCACAAACCTGTGTGTCTTTGGAGCGTGGGAGGAAACCGGAGCACCCGGAGAAAACCCTCGCGGAGAACGTACAAACTGCACACACACAGCACCCGTAGTTAGGATTGAACCTGGGTCTCTGGCGCTGTGAGGCAGCAACTCTACCGCTGCGCCAACGTGCCAGCCCCGATTATGTGTCCATGAATTAGCCCCGCATCCAGGTGAAACAGTGAACGTCCCCTTTAACGTTCTTACCATCAGCAAAAGATCATCTATCCATTTTCCAATAAATATCTCATCAATTTTTCCCAGCCAGGGCTTTTGATGGACCTCCTTGAAGGCTGTGATCCTGATGCTGGTCACAGCATGATTTTGAAAGGTGAATGGCACACAGAGCCACTAAAAGAAAGAACACACCTTGTGATTATCCACCACGAACCTCGCTGTGAAGACAATACATTGGTGATTATCCACCATGAATCTCGCTGTGAAGGCAACACATTGGTGATTATCCACCATGAATCTCGCTGTGAAGACGATACATTGGTGCCCACTGCAGCTGGGGTTCTTGCTCAGATGTAAGGCAGGTTATTAGTCATGTCATTTAACCTGTTCATAAGTTCTTTGGCAGCTTTGATGGAGAGTTTAACCTATCCACTCCACAGAGTGCTGTGGGGTGGCACAGCGGTAGAAATGCTGCCTAACAATGCCAGAGACCCTGGTTCAATCCTGACTCCGGGTGCTGGTTGCACGGTGGCTGCACATTCTCCCTGTGATCGCGTGGGTTTTCTCCAGGTGCACCGCTTTCATAGGTTTATACGTGATAGGAGCCGAATTAGGCCATTCGGCCCATCAGGTCTACTCCACCGTTCAATCATGGCTGATTTATCTTTCCCTCTCAGACCCATTTTCCTGCCTTCTCCCCATAACCCCTTGACACCCGTACTGATCAAGAATCTATCCATCTCTGCCTTAAAAATACCCATTGATTTGGCCCCCAGAGCCTTCTGTGGCAAAGAATTACACAGATTCACCACCCTCTGACTAAAGAAATTCCTCCTCATCTCCTTCCCAAAGGAACATCCTTTAATTCTGAGGCTGTGCCCTCTGGTCCTCGACTCTCCCACTAGTGGAAACTCCCTCTCCACATCCACTCTATCCAAGCCATTCACTATTTGGTAAGTTTCAATGAGGACCCTCTCTTCTTTCTAAACTGCGAATACAGGCCCAGTGCCTACAAACGCTCATCATAGGTTAACCCACTCATTCCTGGGATCATTCTTGTAAACATCCTCTAGATTCTCTCCAGAGCCAGCACATCCTTCCTCAGATATGAGGCCAAAAATTGCTCACATGACTACAAATGCGGCCTGACCAGCGCCTTATAGAGCCTCAACAATACATCCCTGTTTTTGTACACAAGCCCTCTTGCATTGTGTTGCCTTCCTTGCAACCAGTTCAAATTGCAAATTGGCTTTTTGGGAACCAGCACGCTCAAGTCCCTTATATTCCATCTGTCACGTTTCTTCCCACTCTCCCAACCTCTCCAAGTCCTTCTGCAAAATCCCTGCTTTCTCTGCACTACCTGCCCCTCCGCCTATTTTCGTATCATCTGCAAACCTGGCCACGATACTTTGAATCCCCTCATCTAAGTCATTACGCGAAGAGTAGCGGCCCCAGCACCGACCCCTGCGGAACTCCGCTAGTCACTGGCAGCCATCCATATTGCCTCTCTTTGCCTTAGTTTAGTTTAGTTTAGTTTAGAGATACAGCGCGGAAACAGGCCCTTCGGCCCACCGAGTCCGCGCCGCCCAGCGATCCCCGCACACTAACACTATCCTACACACACTAGGGACAATTTTTACATTTACCAAGCCAATTAACCTACAAACCTGTACGTCTTTTGAGTGTGGGGGGAAACCGAAGATCTCGGAGAAAACCCACGCAGGTCACGGGGAGAACGTACAAACTCCGTACAGACAGCACCCGTGGTCGGGATCGAACCCGGGTCTCTGGTGCTGTAAGCGCTGTAAGGCAGCAACTCTACCGCTGTGCCACCTTGACCGCCCTGGTGGTGTGGGCCTTCTGCCATCCAGCCAACCTGCTATCCATGCTAGTACCTTCCCTCCCACACTACAAAGATGTGCAGGTTTGTAGGTTAATTGGCCTCTGTAAATTGTCCCTCGTGAGTAGGGAGTGGATGGGAAAGTGGGATAACAGAATGAACAATTGATTGATGGACTCTGTGTGGACTCAATGGGCCAAAGGGCCTGTTTCTAAGCTGTTTCCCTAAACCAAGCTACACTAAAACCTAATGGTTGTAGGAAAGTAGCTGTTCCTGAACCTGGTGGTGTGGGACTTCAGGCTTGTGAGGGCGTGCAGCGTAGGTTTACTAGGTTAATTCCCGGAATGGCGGGACTGTCGTATGTTGAAAGACTGGAGCGTCTAGGCTTTTATACGCTGGAATTTAGAAGGATGAGAGGGGATCTTATCGAAACATATAAGATTATTAAGGGGTTGGACACGTTAGAGGCAGGAAACATGTTCCCAATGTTGGGGGAGTCCAGAACCAGGATCCACAGTTTAAGAATAAGGGGTACACCATTTAGAACGGAGAAGAGGAAAAACTTTTTCAGTCAGAGAGTTGTAAATCTGTGGAATTCTCTGCCTCGGAATGCAGTGGAGGCTAATTCTCTGAATGCATTCAAGAGAGAGCAAGATAGAGCTTTTAAGGATAGCGGAGTCAGGGGGTATGGGGAGAAGGCAGGAACGGGGTACTGATTGAGAATGATCAGCCATGATCAAATTGAATGGTGGCGCTGGCTCGAAGGGCCGTATGGCCTCCTCCTGCACCTATTGTCTATTGTCTATTGTACCTTGGTGTGAAGAGGGCATGGCCCAGATGATGGGGATCCTTGATGATAGATGCCGCCTTCTTGAGGAATCATCTAAAGTTCAGGTCGAAGTGACTTCTTTCCTTCCCAGTCTAACAAAACGTTAACTGTGTTTCTCTAACCTGAGAGTTGCCTGACCTTTAGTTTAGAGATAGAGCAAGGAAACGGACCCTTTGAGCCTACAGCTACCAGCGATCACCCCATACACTAGTTCTTTCCAAGACACTAGGGACAATTTACAGAAACCAATTAACCTACAAATCTGCACGACTTTGGAGTGGGGGACAAACCGGAGTGCCTGGAGAAAACCCATGTAGTCACGGAGAGAACGCTCAAACTCTCTACAGACAGCACCCGTAGTAGGGATTGAACCTGGGTCTCTGGCGCTGTGAGGCAGCAACTCTACCGCTGCCACTCATCCTGCTGCCCCAATACCCACCGAGTATTTACAGCATTTTCCAATTTAGTTCTAATCCATGTTTGATCGCAAACATAGAACAACTTTGATATTACCATGTTAAAGATATGTAGCTAAAATATTCAAAGCTTAGCAATAAACAAAGTGCTGTAGTAACTCAGTAGGTCAGGCAGCATCCTAGAGTATACACCGATGAGCCAAAACATCATGACCACTGAGAGGTGAAGTGAATAACATTGGTTACCTTGTTACAATGGCACCTGTCAAGGGGTGGGATATATTAGGCAGCAAGTGAACAGTCAGTTCTTGAAGTTGGTGTGTTGGATGCAGGAGAAATGGGCAGGAGTAAATACCTGAGCGAATTTGACAAGGGCCAAATTGTTATGGCCAGACGACTGGGTCAGAGCATCTCTGAAACGGCAAGGCTTGTGGGGTGCTCCCGGTCAGCAGTGGTGAGTACCGACCGACAGTGGTCCGAGGAGGGACAAACCACAAACCGGCGACAGACAGGGTGTTGGGCGCCCAAGGCTCATCGATGCGCGAGGGCAACGAAGGCTATCCCGTCTGGTCCGAACCGACAGAAGGTCGACTGTGGCACAAGTCACAGAAAATTCTAATGGTGGTCACGGGAGGAATGTGTCACAATACACAGTGCATCGCACCCTGCTGTGTATGGGGCTGTATAGACCGGTGTCAGAGTGCCGATGATGACATAATGTTTTGGCTCATCAGTGTATGCCCCAAAATGGAACAACAGAATTTTATTACATGCAGCATCACAAGATGTAAACATAACAACGGTTTGGTCGAGATATGAAACGTTGCCTGTCCATTTCCTTCACAGGTGCTGCCTGACCCGCTGAGTTCCTCCAGCACTTTGTGTTTTGCTCAGGATTCCAGCACCTGCAATTCCTTGTGTCTCCAGTCATAGGTGTAGCTATGCCGAGATGCTGTCATGATATCATAGAGGCTGCAACTCACCAAACCAAAGGAAATGCATCCTAACTGAACAACGTCAGTGTATGCAACGGAATACAGGCCGCCAAGCAGTGTGTAGACCATAGCCACGCCGGCCGAGATCACCATTGAGAGAGTCCTGTCCAGATCAAGCATCACACTGGATGTTGTACCTGCGTAACAAAGAGACATGCAGACTTTGTTCTACTAATCAAAAATATTTATTCAAATATTAATATAATATATACAATGTAATAGAAACCAAAACAGAACCCACCACCATTATACAAGACAAACAGTAAACTACCAATCAACAAAATGCTGGAGTAACTCAGCGGGTCAGGCAGCATCTCGGGAGAGAAGGAATGGGAAACGTCACCAATTCCTTCTCTCCCGAGATGCTGCCTGACCTGCTGAGTTACTCCAGCATTTTGTGAATAAACACCTTCGATTTGTACCAGCATCTGCAGTTATTTTCTTAAACTGCCATATAACTATCTTACACTCCTTGTCAAGGATGCTTTCAACTCCCCCGCGGTCCCGGAAATCCCCCAGGGTGCCCGTGGACAGAGCCTGGTCCCTCTCCAACACCACCCGGGCACGGACGTAACCCCGGTAAAGGGGCAGGCAGCCGGCTCGGGCAGAGCCCTCTCCCACCTGGCGCCGTGACTCGTGGATGGCCAGCTTGGCCGGGCCCAGGAGCAACCCAACCAGGACATCCTCGGCCCAGGAGATGTTGTAGCGACCATAGGGATTGGTCCTGAGAGTCGAACCCTCAGATTGGCCAGCGAGGTCACATGGTGGTGCGGCCATAGGGGTTGGTCCTGAGAGCCGAACCCTCGGATTGGCCAGCAAGGTCACATGGTGGTGCGACCATAGGGATTGGTCCTGAGAGTCGAACCCGCTGATTGGCCAGCAAGGTCACGTGGTGGTTTTGGACCCAAAAGCCAGGCAGTGGGAAGAGAACTTCGATGTGAACAGTTTGAGTTAATGGTTGTCTGTAATCTCGTTTGTTATCCTTTGTAATTGAATATTGCTGCCGCAATAAACTTCTTTAACAAAGTACAAGCCTCCAGACTCGCCATAATGTTCAAGTTTAGCCATCCACCGATATTTTGTGTCACTGAGTCACAGGCCTCTCTCTCTGCCTCTGTGCTACGTTTCGATGACATCGTTTGAGGTGTGGAGCGCTGGAGCAAAGATACTGCAGGTTCATACCTAAGGCAGCCAGGATGGCGGCAGACCAGAATATCTCCCCGATTACAGCGGGGATGAATATCAGGCTGGCGATGTGGTTGCCATACTGCTGTTGGAAGGGGTCCAGCATGGTCACGTACTTGCGACGACGCATCTTCTTGGCAAAAAACAATCCCCCTGAGGAGCACAGAAGGAAGATCTTGGTTACGGCCCGCACCAACTTTACGGGCGGCACACTGGCTGAGTGGGAGAGCTGCTGCCTCACGGTGCAGTGGTAGAGATACCCCACAGCACAGTGGTAGAGATACCGCCCCACAGCGCAGTGCTAGAGCTGCCGCCCCACAGCACAGTGGTAGAGATACTGCCCCACAGCGCAGTGGTAGAGATACCGCCCCACAGCACAGTGGCAGAGCTACCCCACAGCGCAGTGGTAGAGCTGCCTCACAGCGGTGCAGCGGTAAAACTGCCACCTCACAGCGCTAGACCCAGGTTCCACCCTGGCCTCGGCTGCTGTCTGTGTGAAGTTTGCACGTTCTTGTGCAAACTTGCAGGAAACATGTTCCCAATGTTGGGGGAGTCCAGAACCAGGGGCCACAGTTTAAGAATAAGGGGTAGGCCATTTAGAACGGAGATGAGGAAAAACGTTTTCAGTCAGAGAGTTGTAAATCTGTGGAATTCTCTGCCTCAGAAGGCAGTGGAGGCCAATTCTCTGAATGCATTCAAGAGAGAGCTGGATAGAGCTCTTAAGGATAGCGGAGTCAGGGGGTATGGGGAGAAGGCAGGAACGGGGTACTGATTGAGAATGATCACCCATGATCACATTGAATGGCGGTGCTGGCTCGAAGGGCCGAATGGCCTCCTCCTGCACCTATTGTCTATTGTCGATTGTGACCGCATGGACACTCCGGTTTCTTCCCACACTCCAAAGACGTGCGGGTTTGTAGGTTGTTTGGCTTCTGTAAACTGCCTCTCGTGTGCAGGGAGTGGATGAGAAAGTGGGATAATATAGAACAGGAGATTGATGGTCGGTATGGACTCGCTGGGCCGAAGGGCCTGTTTCCACGCTGTTTCTGTAAACTAATAAACTGTCAATGGGAAACGCAGATGAGAGGATTGCTCGATCAAGATGCGGCTTGCGAGAGGGAATTTACTGACTGTTCACTGCCACTCACACAACCTTGTTCTGGTATGTAAAAAATGCACGACTTGAGGAGTTAACATCAGCACACTAAACTAAACTAAACTTGGACTCTAAACTAAAGATAGACACAAAATGCTGGAGTAACTCAGCGGGACAGGCAGCATCTCTGGAGAGTAGGGCTGGATGACGTTTAGGATCGAGACCCTTCTTCAGACTGACTAATCTAAAGTAAAAGATTCTGCGTCGAATGGTGGCAGGGGAAAGAATAAGTCATTGTAAAGATCGGCATGCTCCCTGTCCTGAATTCTCCTAGATTACAGTGTAATTCAGAGTCGTTGCTCCAGGTAATTGTTGGACATCCGGAGAAAGGTCTACCCACAATGTTGCCTATCCATGTTCTCCAGAGATGCTGCCTGACCCGCTGAGTTACTCCAGCACTCTGTGAAACGTCACCTGTCCGTGTTCTCCAGAGATGCTGCCTGACCCGCTGAGTTACTCCAGCACTCTGTGAAACGTCACCTATCCATGTTCTCCAAAGATGCTGCCTGACCCGCTGAGTTACTCCAGCACTCTGTGAAACGTCACCTATCCATGTTCTCCAAAGATGCTGCCTGACCCGCTGAGTTACTCCAGCACTCTGTGTCTATCCTTGGCCTAAACCAACACCTGTAGCTCCTTGTTTCCACTGCTGGATGCTGCTGGCTGGGGAGGGACCGCGTGATGTAGGGGTTGGTATCTCGACTCACCGATGAAGAGGCAGAGGAGGGTGGTCCAAGGCGCCAGGGTCCACACCAGCCCGGCGCCTGGCCGGTAGACCATCTCAGCCGTGCCGTTGATGTAGGCTCCGCCAACCCACGTAGCTGCAGGGGGAAGCAGAGCGAATAATGTTGGACATTTTATCAAACGCTCGACCATCTGACCTTCCAGCAGAGGATACAAAGTGCTGGACAGAAACAATGGGTCAGGCAGCATCTCTGGAGAAAAAGGAAGGGTGACAATAGGCAATAGACAATAGACAACAGGTGCAGGAGGAGGCCATTCGGCCCTTCGAGCCAGCACCGCCATTGAATGTGATCATGGCTGATCATTCTCAATCAGTACCCCGTTCCTGCCTTCTCCCCATACCCCCTGACTCCGCTATCCTTAAGAGCTCTATCTAGCTCTCGCCTGAATGCATTCAGAGAATTGGCCTCCACTGCCTTCTGAGGCAGAGAATTCCACAGATTCACAACTCTCTGACTGAAAAAGTTTTTCCTCATCTCCGTTCTAAATGACCTACCCCTTATTCTTAAACTGTCATTTTGGGTTGGCACTCTTCTCAGACACAGGAGACGCAATAACATGACCTCCCCCCCCCGTTTGTGTGGTGTTACCAGGCCCAATGTGCTTGCAATTTGTCAATGACCAGCAACTCGAGGAACGAAGGAGACTACAGAGAGTGGTGGACACTGCCCGGTCCACCACAGGTACTGACCTCCCCACCATCGAAGGTCCACCACAGGTACTGACCTCCCCACCATCGAAGGCCCATCACAGGTACTGACCTCCCCACCATCGAAGGCCCATCACAGGTACTGACCTCCCCACCATCGAAGGGATCTACAGGAGGCGCTGCCTCAAAAAGGCAGCCAGCATCATCAAAGACCCACACCACCCTGGCCACGCTCTCATCTTGCTGCTACCATCGGGAAGAAGGTACAGGAGCCTGAAAACCATGACCTCCAGGTTCAAGAACAGCTTCTTCCCAGCAACCATCAGGCTCTTGAACACTGCACAACACTAACCTCAGCAACTATGATCTTCTGTGGACTGTGTCTTTGGTTGCACTACGGACTTCAGTTTTGGACTATTATGGTTACTGAGTATTACTGATTATGAATATTATATTGATTATTATACATTGTGTTTATGGGCTTGTTAACCTTCAGCAAGTAAGATTTTTTAATTATTCCATTGCCAGTAAATAGACACAAAATGCTGGAGTTAGCGGGTCAGGCAGCATCCCTGGAGAGAAGGAATGGGTGACGTTTCGGGTCAAGACCCTTTTCCATTGCCAGCGCACTTGACCAAAATCTGTAGCTGTTCTTGAACCTGTTAGTGTTGTGCAGTGTTCAAGAGCCTGATGGTTGCTGGGAAGAAGCTGTTCTTGAACCTGGAGGTCACGGTTTTCAGGCTCCTGTACCTTCTTCCCGATGGTAGCAGCGAGATGAGAGCGTGGCCAGGGTGGTGTGGGTCTTTGATGATGCTGGCTGCCTATTTATCTCCTCACCATTGGATCAAAGTAGGAAACCTAGAGATTTTGGATCAAATGAACAGTAAACACGGACAGCTTAAGAATGAGATGACTTTACCGGTAGTGGTTAGAATGCCGAGGACAATTCCAATGTTCCTTCCTGCGATCATCACCATCTCAGAGCGATCCCCCTCGTATGATCTCTCAGCTCTCTGTGCTTTCTTTGCAGCCCAGATGCCCACCACAAGAATGAAGAGGTAGAAGGCAGCCATGGTGACAGCCCCGGCAATATTCAGTGTCATGGTGCTAGATCCTGCAGTAGGACGCAAGTTACCACATGGACAAAAGGCAACACAACACAACGATACACAACACTACACAACGTAACGCAGTGCAACGCCACGCAACGCAATGCACCACACAACACAACACAACACACAACACACAACACACCACAACACAACAACACAACACACCACAACACAACAACACAACACAACACAACACAACACCACACAACACAACACACCACACCACAACACAACACAACACACCACAACACAACACAACACACAACACAACACAACACAACACAACACAACACAACACAACACACCACAACACAACACAACACACAACACAACACAACACAACACACAACACAACACAACACCACAACACAACAACACAACACAACACAACACAACACAACACAACACACAACACAACACAACACAACACAACACAACACAACACAACACAACACACCACAACACACCACAACACACAACACAACACAACACACAACACAACACAACACAACACAACACACCACAACACAACACAACACACAACACAACACAACACAACACAACACACAACACAACACAACACAACACACCACAACACAACACAACACACAACACAACACAACACAACACAACACAACACACAACACAACACAACACAACACAACACACCACACCACAACACACCACAACACAACACAACACACAACACAACACAACACAACACAACACAACACAACACAACACAACACAACACAACACACCACAACACAACACAACACAACACAACACACCACAACACAACACAACACACAACACAACACAACACAACACAACACAACACACAACACAACACAACACAACACACCACACCACAACACACCACAACACAACACAACACACAACACAACACAACACAACACAACACAACACAACACACCACACCACACCACAACACAACACAACACAACACACAACACAACACAACACAACACAACACAACACAACACAACACAACACAACACAACACAACACACCACAACACAACACAACACACAACACAACACAACACAACACAACACAACACACCACAACACAACACAACACACAACACAACACAACACAACACAACGCCACGCAACGCAATGCACAACACACCACAACACAACACAACACAACACAACACAACACAACACAACACAACACAACACAACACAACACAACACAACACAACACAACAAAACAAAACGCAATGCAATGCAACGCATCAGAGCGCAGCGCATCGCAACCCACACTGGCTTTCTAGTGCCCAAGCCAGATGACACTGTGTGCTGGTCCCAGAAGTGGATCTGCAATCACTCATTACTATTGCTCCACTCTTTTAAACCTCTGTTCCAACAGCAGCATTTCTTACTCTAACTATGCTCTTCTTAATCTTCACTCAATAAAAACGTTATTCCCTTTATCCTGTATCTGTTCACTGTGGATGGCTTGATTGAAATCATGAATAGTCTTTCTGCTGACTGGATAGCAGGCAACAAAAAGCTTTTCACTGTACCTCGATACACTTGATAATAATTATAATAAACTAAACAAAGCTAAAGTAAACCTAAACAAAAACTAAACTAAACCAAATTAAACCAAATTAAACCAAATTAAACCAAACCAGGCCACAGCAAAGCACTGCAGATGTTACTCTGGTGAAAGTGTCGGAAACACTCAGCAGGTCGTGCTGCCTCTGTGGGGATGTCATGTCCATGGAGTCATAAGGTTACACATCACGGAAACAGCCCAATTCATCCATGCTTAGGTTCAGCACACCACCAGACGAAGGAACAACTTCTTCCCCTCTGCTATCAGGCTTCTCAACGGCCAACCTTGCCCAACATGTCCCATCTACACTAGTCACATCTACCTACATTTGGCCCATATCGCTCGAAACCTTTTCTATCCTTGTACCTGTCCAAATGTTTTTTTAAACGATGTGATAGTTGCTGCCTCAACTAAGTCCTCCCAGCAGCTCGCTCCATACACCCACCACACTTTATGTAAAAAACATGCCCCTCAGGTTCTATTAAATCTTCCCCCCCCCCCACCTTAATCTTTCCCCCCTCACCTTATTGATTGTATTTATGTCTAGCAATTTCTGACCTGATTGGATAGCATGTAAAACAAAGGTTCACGTGACAATAATAAACCATGGACATGGTTGCACTACAGATGTCGATTCTGCACTGTTTTGGTTAACCAGTGTTCTCACACGCCGTTCTGGTGGCTGTTTACGTCTATGTTTAATTTAATGTGAATGTAGACACAAAATGCTGGAGTAACTCAACGGGTCAGGCAGCATCTCGGGAGAGAAGGAATGGGTGACGTTTCGGGTCGAGACCCTTCTTCAGACTGATTCCTTTCCTTCTCGCCCGAGATGCTGCCTGACCCGCTGAGTTACTCCAGCATTTTGTGCCTACCTTCGATTTAAACCAGCATCTGCAGTTCTTTTCCTACACCTTTCATTTGATGTGGTTATGTATCTTGTTGTTTTTTTGTATGTATGACTGATGGCAAATCAAATTCCTTGTATGTTTATATACTTGGCCCATAAATTAATTACAAGTACTGATTATTTATTCTATTAGTGATTATTCTATATTTACTTATTCACAAAATGCTGGAGTAACTCAGCAGGTCAGGCAGCATCTTGGGAGAGAAGGAATGGGCGACGTTTCGGGACCCGAAACGTCACCCATTCCTTCTCTCCAGAGATGCTGCCTGTCCTGCTGAGTTACTCCAGCATTTTGTGAATAAATACCTTCGATTTGTACCAACATCTGCAGTTATCTTCTTATACTTCTATATTTACTTGTTATTGGATTTACGGGCCTGTTAAACTGCAGAAAATAAGAATATCTTTGTTCCTTGTGACTATTGAAGCTATAAACTATGGAGTGTCTTTGGTCGCACAAAGGACTCTGGGCTTCTTTGCACTATAATTGTTTTCTTTTTGGGATTATTATTTTATTGATTTTTTTGTTGATTACATGTTATCCATGAGTATCGTGTTTGCTGCCCTGTTATGCTGCTGCCATGAACTATTTTCTCGTTCTGTTGTCGGTACGTATAACAACACTCTCAAGGGGCAGCACAGTGGCGCAGCGGTAGAGTTGCTGCCTTATAGAGCCAGAGACCCAGGTTCCATCCTGATTATGGATTGTAGTTTGTCTGCAGCTTGTACGTTCTCCC
Organism: Rhinoraja longicauda; assembly: GCF_053455715.1. Lineage (NCBI taxonomy): Eukaryota > Metazoa > Chordata > Chondrichthyes > Rajiformes > Arhynchobatidae > Rhinoraja > Rhinoraja longicauda. The sequence goes on along the minus strand of NC_135959.1, from coordinate 72,573,773 downwards.
CATGGTTTTCCGTCATGGTTTTCTCCAGGTTCTCTGGTTTCCTCCTACATTCCATAGATGTGCAGGTTTGTAGGCTAATTGGCTTTGGTAAAATTGTAAATTGACCCTAGTCGGTTAGTGTTAGTGTATGGGGATCGCTGGGTGGCGCGGACTTGGTGGGCCGATGGGCCTGTTTCCCTGCTGTCAAGTCAAGTCAAGTCAAGTTTATTTGTCACATACACATACACGATGTGCAGTGAAATGAAAGTGGCAACGCCTGCGGATTGTGCAAAAAAAAAGAATTACAGTTACAGCATATAAATTAAAGTCAATACAGAGAAGACAAAATTTGGTCCCTGGAGTTATAAAAGTTAACAGTCCTGATGGCCTGTGGGAAGAAACTCTGTCTCATCCTCTCCGTTTTCACAGCGTGACAGCGGAGGCGTTTGCCTGACCGTAGCATCTGGAACAGTCCGTTACTGGGGTGGCAGGGGTCCCTCATGATCTTGCTTGCTCTGGATCTACACCTCCTGATGTATAGGTCCTGCAGGGAGGCGAGTGTAGTTCCCATGGTGCGTTCTGCCGAATGCACTACTCTCTGCAGGGCCATCCTGTCCTGGGCAGAGGTGTTCCCAAACCAGACTGTGATGTTTCTGGACAGGATGCCCCAGAGTAGAAGCAATGAAGGATCCTCAGAGACACTCTGAATTTCCTCAGCTGTCTAAGGTGGTAAAGGCGCTGCTTTGCCTTACCCACCAGTGCGGCAATGTGCTTTTCCCATGTCAGATCCTCTTTGATGTGGACTCCCAGGTATTTAAAACTGCTCACCCTATCCACAGTAATCCCATTTATCTCCAGTGGCGTGTACGTCCTTGGATGTTGAGCCCTTCTAAAGTCCACAATCAGCTCCTTAGTTTTTGTGACATTTAAGAGGAGGCTATTGTCCCGACACCAGAGTGCCAGATCAGCCACCTCCTCCCAGTAGGCCTTCTCATCGTTATCGGAGATCAAGCCCACCACCACAGTGTCATCAGCTGTGTCTCTAAACTAAACTAAACTAGACCGTTGAGATGCTGTATGACCCGCTGAGTTCATCCAGCGGTGGTTTTTTTTGCTATCAAATGTTTGAGGCATCTGCTGTTTAAGTGAACAAGCAAAATCCCACATGGCCCCATTACCACAAGAATCCTCTTTAAGAACATTTTCAAGTTTGATCTCCACCCTCTGTTTCCTACAGGTAATCTGGTGTTTTAGCAGATTAGGAACGTTTCCATTTCAATCCAATGTTGGAGCACCTGGATCCCACAAGGAGTGCCGTAGGTATGATGTGATTAGACAATAATAGACAATAGGTACAGGAGGAGGCCATTCGGCCCTTCGAGCCAGCACCGCCATTCAATGTAATCATGGCTGATCATCCTCAATCAGTACCACGTTCCTGCCTTCTCCCCATACCCCCTGACTCCGCTGTCCTTAAGAGCTCTATCTAGCTCTCTCTTGAATGCATTCAGAGAATTGGCCTCCACTGCCTTCTGAGGCAGAGAATTCCACAGATTCACAACTCTCTGACTGAAAAAGTTTTTCCTCATCTCAGTTCTAAATGGCCTACCCCTTATTCTTAAACTGTGGCCCCTTGTTCTGGACTCCCCCAACATTGGGAACATGTTTCCTGCCTCTAACGTGTCCAACCCCTTAATAATCTTATACGTTTCGATAAGATCTCCTCTCATCCTTCTAAATTCCAGTGTATACAAGCCTAGTCGCTCCAGTCTTTCAACATATGACAGTCCCACCATTCCGGATATTAACCTAGTAAACCTACGCTGCACGCCCTCAATAGCAAGAATAAGCAACAATGTAATAGCCATTAATCCAGGCAGCATTCCGGCAAACCTCTGCACCTGCCTGCCAATACATCTCAATTTTGAGCATTTCATCTATATATTTTATATATATCTATATATAATATATATAGATATATATAACACATGGCATCCCTGTGTGGTACCTCAGCTGCACGGAGGCAGAAAGGAAAGCTCTTCAGCGGGTAGTCCATAGAGCTCAGAGGACCATCGGAACACAGCTACCAGCCTTGGAGGGCATCTACAACACACGATGCCTCACAAAGGCCACCAGCATCCACAAAGACTCTTCACACCCCTGCAACAGTCTGTTCGAACTTCTACCATCGGGCAGACGATACAAGGCCTTCTACGCCCGCACCTCCAGACTCAGGAACAGCTTCATCCTCAGGGCCATAGCTGCCATGAACCGGTCCTGCTGAGCCGGATGGTCACATCGCACAGTGATCCGGCACAGATCTACTTGCACTTTATTCTGTTTCAAAACTGTTCCAATTTGTTTCATTGGGTTGTTTAAATTAATACTGACGAGCTAATTAATTTATTGCATCGTATGGGAGGCGCATTCCCAATCTCGTTGTACCCCTGTACAATGGCAATAAAGATATATTGCATTGTATTGTATTGTATTGTATATATATATATATACGTGCGTGTGTGTACTTGTGGGTATGTATATATATACACTGAACTTTTTTTTTCTCTCTCTTTGATCATATTTTCTACAGTGTTTCCATATTCTGTTGTGCTGCTGCAAATGAGACTTTCACTGTTCTATCTGGGACATATGACAACAAATCACTCTAGACTCTTGACCTGGATAGCACAACACACTTGGCATCTGAGGGAGTCACACCTCCAACAGGGAACAACATCCCTCTGTGTCCCCACTCCACCTCTCCCTTTAGACTTTAGACTAGAAATACAGCGTAAAAACAGGGCCTTCAGCCAACCGCGTCCGCGCCGACCAGCATCCACCCCGTACACGAGCACTATCCTACACATGAGGGATAGTTGGGGGAGTCCAGAACAAGGGGCCACAGTTTAAGAATAAGGGGTAGGCCATTTAGAACTGAGATGAGGAAAAACTTTTTCAGTCAGAGAGTTGTGAATCTGTGGAATTCTCTGCCTCAGGCCAATTCTCTGAATGCATTCAAGAGAGAGCTAGATAGAGCTCTTAAGGATAGCGGAGTCAGGGGGTATGGGGAGAAGGCAGGAACGGGGTACTGATTGAGAATGATCAGCCATGATCACATTGAATGGCGGTGCTGGCTGGAAGGGCCGAATGGCCTCCTGCACCTATTGTCTATTGTCTATTGACAATCGATCATTTACAGAAGCCAATTAACCCACAAAGCTTCAGGTTTTTGTAACTCCGTCCTCAGGGGTCAGAACGACAACGTGCTTGACACGTGTTATTATTCAGCACTGACTGGGAACTTGCACTAAAACATTTGCAGGATATTGTAGACACCACAAAACTAATCAAGGAGCAAAGCGTTGTTTAGACTGTTAAGTCGGCCGTAGATTAAGTGCACATTGCACACATCAGCGTGTGGTACGGTTCCAATAGAAACTAGAACATGGAACACGACAGCACAGAAACAGGCCCTTCTGCCCACCAAGTCTGTGCTGGACAAGATGCTAAGACGGACTCTCCTCTGCCTGCACGTGATCCATATTCCCCCATTCCCTGCATATCCACGCGCCTATCCAAAAGCCTCTTAGACATCAACAGCGTGATGATGTTGTAAAAAACTTGCCCCACTCATCTCCTTTAAACTTTGTCCCTCTCACCCTAAAGCTATGCCCTCTAGTTCTTTCATTCTGCGAAAATGTTCTGTCCACCCGATCTGTGCCTCTCATCATTTCATACACTTCTGTCAGGTCTCCCTGCAACCTCCAGTGTTCCCAGAGAAAGATACTGCATGCTTCCATTAAATTCACACCATTAAGATTCATCACATATATTCCATGTACCTGCAGATGGACTCTCACCGATCGTAGCTAGTTGGAGAGGTTGATGGATGGTAAACTTGATCTTTGCCCTTCAAAGCGTTGCCTGCTTCATTCCTCGGGGAGGTGAGGTCTGAGGCCAATGAATTTTCCTCAAAACAAGGCACAGAGTGCTGGAGTAACTCAGCGGGTCAGGCAGAGTCTCTGGAGAACATGGATAGGTGACGTTTCACAGAGTGCTGGAGTAACTCAGCAGGACAGGCAGCGTCTCTGGAGAATGCGGACAGGTGACGTTTCACAGAGTGCTGGAGTGCTGGATTAACTTAGCAGGTCAGGCAGCATCTCTGGAGAACGCGGACAGGTGACGTTTCACAGAGTGCTGGAGTAACTCAGCAGGTCAGGCAGCGTCTCTGGAGAATGCGGACAGGTGACGTTTCACAGAGTGCTGGAGTAACTCAGCAGGTCAGGCAGCATCTCTGGAGAATGCGGACAGGTGACGTTTCGGGTCGGGACCCTTCTTCAGACTGGTCACACAAGTCTGCAGCTGAATGCATCACAGACCTGTCCCGTTATTAAACTGTTGTCTCCTCGAAACCTCAGCAAACTGTAAGGGAGGAGACGTTTCCAGGGTAGGACTTCAAGGCACCCTTCGTCACATGTGGTCACGTGTAGATTCCACCAATTGGCTGTCGGGAATTGCTCCTCCTCATCTATGGGGCACTGTTGACCATCAGAATAAACTTTGCAAAGCCTAACACACGAGATCATCAGAGAGTTGCTTCAGCAACTGACCACTTGCTCCCAGCTCATCACATTTGGGAGACTCATTGCCGGAGGGCCGATACTATTCCGACGTGACTTATTTTGGCTCAGAAAGATCCGAAAGAAAATGCAGCGACCTTCAGGCACAATTGTTTGATAAGATGCTTCTGTTAGTAAAGTGTAATACGGTTGCAATGCAAAATCCAGACCATTTACGCAGCTGCATAAACGTCTCCTGTTAAATAGCCAAAGTTAGAGAAGATTCAGAGCCTACTTTGCAATAATTTAAATCGACTAACATCGTTAAAGGGGTCAGAAGTCTGCAACAGACAGTTGACAAAGTCTGACCTAAATACAGAGAACTTAAAATGGGATCTTTCAGAGAGCTAGGAATTTGATTTATCATGAGATTAACTGCTGTTTATTTTTGGTGAATGGTTTCTTTGTAAATATCTGGTGAACTTTCCAATCTGATTTTTCTATTTCCTCCCGATTTATCCAGATGATATTCCTGCAGAGTTCTTTGCTGGCTTGTCACGGTACTAGACCCACGTTGACTTCTCTAACTTCAATAGACAATAGACAATAGACATTAGGTGCAGGAGTAGGCCATTCAGCCCTTCGAGCCAGCACCGCCATTCAATGCGATCATGGCTGATTACTCTCAATCAGTACCCCGTTCCTGCCTTCTCCCCATACCCCCTCACTCCGCTATCCTTAAGAGCTCTATCCAGCTCTCTCTTGAAAGCATCCAACGAACTGGCCTCCACTGCCTTCTGAGGCAGAGAATTCCACACCTTCACCATTCTCTGACTGAAAAAGTTCTTCCTCATCTCCGTTCTAAATGGCCTACCCCTTATTCTTAAACTGTGGCCCCTTGTACTGGACTCCCCCAACATTGGGAACATGTTTCCTGCCTCTAATGTGTCCAATCCCCTAATTATCTTATATGTTTCAATAAGACCCCCCCTCATCCTTCTAAATTCCAGTGTATACAAGCCCAATCGCTCCAGCCTTTCAACATACAACAGTCCCGCCATTCCAGGAATTAACCTAGTGAACCTACGCTGCACGCCCTCCATAGCAAGAATATCCTTCCTCAAATTTGGAGACCAAAACTGCACACAGTAATCCAGGTGCAGTCTCACCAGGGCCCGGTACAACTGTAGAAGGACCTCTTTGCTCCTATACTCAACTCCTCTTGTTATGAAGGCCAACATTCCATTGGCTTTCTTCACTGCCTGCTGTACCTGCATGCTTCCTTTCATTGACTGATGCACTAGGACACCCAGATCTCGTTGAACTCCCTCTCCTCCTAACTTGACACCATTCAGATAATAATCTGCCTTTCTATTCTTACTTCCAAAGTGAATAACCTCACACTTATCTACATTAAACTGCATCTGCCATGTATCCGCCCACTCACTCAACCTGTCCAAGTCACCCTGCAGCCTTATTGCATCTTCCTCTCAATTCACACTACCCCCCAGCTTAGTATCATCTGCAAATTTGCTAATGGTACTTTTAATCCCTTCGTCTAAGTCATTAATGTATATCGTAAATAGCTGGGGTCCCAGCACCGAACCTTGCGGTACCCCACTGGTCACTGCCTCCCATTCCGAAAGGGACCCATTTATCCCCACTCTTTGCTTTCTGTCTGTCAACCAATTTTCTATCCATGTCAGTACCCTACCCCCAATACCATGTGCTCTAATTTTGCCCACTAATCTCCTATGTGGGACCTTGTCGAAGGCTTTCTGAAAGTCGAGGTACACCACATCTACTGACTCTCCCCTGTCAATTTTCCTAGTTACATCCTCAAAAAATTCCCTGCTTCCCCCCTCTATCCCCCTCCCCTTCCCAGTTCTCCCACTAGTCTTCCTGTCTCCGACTACATCCTATCTATGTGCCGCCCCCTCCCCTGACATCAGTCTGAAGAAGGGTCTCGACCCGAAGCGCCACCCATTCCTTCTCTCCCGAGATGCTGCCTGACCCGCTGAGTTACTCCAGCATTTTGTGTCTACCCACATACCTCTTTTGTCGGCCAGATTTACGCCGCTCACAGGGCTTGGGCTTGCACAGCAGAATATTTCTTGAGCTCTCTCGCGTTGACCACAAGATGGTCATTGGCCACCCCTAGGCGAGGGCAACTTCACGCTCTCTGTATACGTTTATAGAAGTGTTTCACTAAAGCTCTGTTGAATATTCAACTGAGAGTAGCTGCCAAGATGTTGTCAAGCTGGAAAGGGTGCAGAGAAGATGTACTAGGATGTTGCCTGGACTCGAGTGCCTGAGCTATAGAGACAGGATGGGCAGGCAGGACTTTATTCCTTGTTGCCCAGAACTGAACACAGTTCCATAATACCACAAGATGGTTGAACTGAGCATAATTTTACACGCTTCTACCAGGTCTCCCCTCAACCTCCGTCATTCCAGAGAAAACTATCCACGTCTGTCCAACCTCTGTCTCATAACCCCCCCCCACCCCCCCCACACACACACACAGTCCAGGCATCATTCTGGTAACCCTCCCCTGAATCCTCTCCCAAGCCTCCACATTCTCCCCGCAATGAATAGAAATACTCCAAATATGGCCTGACCAAAAAGCTGCAGCATGACTTCCTGACTCTTACACTCATTGCCCCAAACAATGAAGGCAAGCACACCACATGCCTTTCTTTACCACTCCATCTACAAGAGTCACACAGTGTGGAGGCAGGCCCTTCGGCTCAACTTGCCCACGCCGACCGACATGTCCCATCTATAGTCCCACCTGCCAGCGTTTGGCCCACATACCTGTCCTCTCCATGTACGTTGTGATAGTACCTGCCTCAACTACCTCCAGGAGCTATGAACTTGGACACCAAGTTCCCCCTGTGCATCAGTGCCCTTAACTGTACATTTTCCCCTTACATTTGAAAGGGTGACACTTCAAATTTGTTCAGATTAAACTCCATCTGCCATTTCTCAGCCCATTTCTATAACTTTTTTAGTCAGAGAGTTGTGAATCTGTGGAATTCTCTGCCTCAGAGGGCAGTGGAGGCCAATTCTTTGAATACATTCAAGAGAGAGCTAGATGGAGCTCTTAAGGATAGCAGAGTCAGGGGGTATGGGGAGAAAGCAGGAACGGGGTACTGATTGAGAATGATCAGCCATGATCACATTGAATGGCGGTGCTGGCTCGAAGGGCCGAATGGCCCACTCCTGCACCTATTGTCTATTGTCTAATTATATCCCACTGTATACTTTGACAGCCTTCCTCACAGTTTGCAACTCCACAAATTTTGATAGATAAACTTTTAAGTTCAAAGAAAGTAGATAAATAACATAATTGTCTTTATCGCTGCATCTTGGCGCGTAATCTCCGAGTGCTAGATATTCCAGATGGGTTGGCATCTCTCTGCTTTGCACATCTGCTGACTACAAAGCATTAATTTGCAAATTGCTCCTCAAAAGTTCACCATCTAGAAAAACCCCATCAGTTTATTGTGAAGAGATCGACAGCAAAAATACAAGTTATGTTAAGACAAGAAGCTGGAAATGTGAAAGAGTGCCATACAATGGGTAAACCTTTCAGCTGGTCAGTCAGCATCTGTGGAGAGTGAAACAGTCGATGATTTAGCTTGATCATTACGAAATGTTAAAAAGAAATAAGCTTAAGATTACACCTTCCATCTGTCTCAGCTTCTGCCCAGCAACCATTAGGCTCTTGAACACTGCACAACGTCAACCTCAGCAACTATGATCTTCTGTGGACCGTGTCTTTGGTTGCACTCCGCACTTCAGTTTTGCACTGTTGTGGTTATCTGGCACCACTGATTATTGATTAATGGTATTAAATATAGTACGATGTTGGTGATGTCACATTTGGAGCAGTGTTCAGTTTTCCCTGCTATACGAAGGATGTCGTTAAGCTGGAGAGAGACTGCAGTAAAGATTTACCAGGATGTTGCCAGGACTCGAGGGCCTGAGCTACAGGGAGAGGTTGGGCAGGCTGGGACTTTATTCCTTGGAGCGCAGGAGGATGAGGGATGATCTTATAGTGGTGTGGAAAATCAGGAGGGGAATAGATAGGGTGAATGCACAGTCTGTTACCCAGAGTAGGGGAATCAAGAACCAGAGGACAGGTTTAAGGTTAGGGGGGTGGGGGAAGATTTAGTAGGAACCTGATGGATAATGTTTTCACATGGAGGGTGGTGGCTATATGGAACGAGCTGCCAGAGGAGGTAGTTGATTCAGCTGCAGTAACATTTGAAATATATTTGGACTTATACGTGGATAGGAAAAGTTTTAGTTGAGTTTATTATTGTCACGTGTACTGAGGTACAGTGTAAAGCTTTTAGTTGCGTGCTACCCAGTCAGTACATGATTATAATCGAGCTTTCACCGTCCGGCGCGGCCTGGAACGTGGCAACTTCAACAGCCTGATCGCGGAAGAGAAGATGGCAGGGGAAGAGAAAAGACATTCTGGCCTTCCATCACAGTGAGGAGGTGACTGGAGGAGACTCACTGTGATGGATGTTTCTTTTTTTTGTTTTGTGTTGGTTTTAGATTTTTTTTTTTAGATTTTTAGATTTAGAGATACAGCGTGGAAACAGGCCCTTCGGCCCACCGGGTCTGCGCCGCCCAGCGATCCCCGCACACTAACACTATCCTACACACACTAGGGACAATGTTTACATTTGCCCAGTCAATTAACCCACATACCTGTACATCTTTGGAGTGTGGGAGGAAACCGAAGACCTCGGAGAAAACCCACGCAGGTCACGGGGAGAACGTACAAACTCCGTATTGAGCTATCCACAGGCGGGTAAATGGGATTAGCTTATTTGGGGCATGTTGGTCGGCATGGGCACGCTGGTCCAAGGAACTGTTTCTGCGTTGTCTGGGTCTATTATCTATGTGTCATGGAGGGGGAAATTGGACTCGGGGGGTGAGATGAACATATCGAGGGAATGGAGCATTGTGTGGGGTGGAATGGTGGGAGAATTTAGACTAGGTGACCACATCTTCTGATAAATAATACTGTTAAAACAGAACTGCTAGGCTTTCAAATTCCATTAGACATAGTCTAATGAAGTGCCTCTCAACCTTTTTACCCCTGCAGAACTCTTAAAATAAATTTCATGTCTCAGCGAACCCCTACATAAAAATGATTATATATCTTCATGAACTTGATAAATAACACTTAGACAAATAAAACGGAACCCGCCGTGCAAACCTCTCCTGCGGGCGCGGCAACCCTCCCCCGACTGACGATCCATGGGGAGTGTCCCCGGGGGGTGTGGGCGGGCGAGGGGGGACAGGAAAGGGGAGAGGGAACCATTCACCTCGGCCCCGGGCCGGGCAGAGCGAGCCGGGGCGGCCATCGGGTCGGGCAGAGCGAGCCGTGGACCCGTTGGGTGGAAACCTCTCCTGCAGCGGCAGCGACGGCCATCTTGTTTGACCCTCCACCGCCGCGCTGCACCACGGGAGGAAGGTCAGGCGCGGAGCACGCTGGGATGGGTGCCAGTCCTCTTTGCGGGGGGGGGGGGGGAACTCCGGTTGAGAAATGCTGGTCTAATGGTTAGTAGATACTAGACCAAGTGGACCCATTGGGCCCAAACCTCTCCTGCATTGGTGCAGCACCCTCTCCTCCCCCCTCCCCTCCTCCTCCCCCCTCCCCTCCCCCCTCCCCTCCCCCGTGTTTGCGTGCTGTATCTCTAAATTAAACTAAACTACGAACACAGGAAGAAAACGTTCAGAAAAATACGGAACATTTTGAATATGATTCCTTTAAAATCAATTTCAAAAGTGGGAGAACATGTTCTCAAAATGAACATTATTAAAACATCAACTTCTATAGCGTTAAAATGGCAAGGTTTGTAATCAATGGCACTTTATTGTCACAAATACCTAGATACAGTACAGTTCTGTGTTTGCATACAGTTCAGTAACAGTCCTTCTGTACATCGGCACCACTATACTTAAGTACAAGAGAGTAGGTATAGTAGATTTCACTGAGGCAGTACACAAGAGGTCACACGTTTCCAGTGGCATTTTGTGCCTATCAAGTTTAGAGTCGTTAAAAATGTCGAGTCTCATCCTGGCGGTAAAGGCCCGTTGTCCTGGCGACGGCACTGGGTCGGAGTTGCAGGGGTCGGCCTGGCCAGGCGACGTTCTTGCAAATGCAAATTTTATATTATTTCGACAAAGAGATATTTTACAAACATTATTCTTGTGACAAGTTACAAAAACTTCCAGTTGGCAGCCAATGAAATAAGTACTGGAACTCTACTAAAAACATATAACTACCGTTCGTGTGTTAGGTACCAGTGTCTCAGAGCGGAATATAAAAGTGGTTTCAACAAAACAGACAAAACAATGCAATTTTAACAAGCTGAAGAACCAATATATCTATTTATACTCATACAATACATTAGTTAAATGCTGCTGCTGTAGATTGCATTATCTGCCCCTTCCAAATAATTCAACATAGTACACAAAAGAACTACAATACATACATATTATTAATTAAAAGCTGGAAAGACTGATTGTAATGGAGAAGAAACAAAAAATCTCTTTGAAACAGCAGTGACATTTTCAGTGTTTCTGTATCGTCTGCACAGTGGTCAAGTGGCCTCAATTATACGAGCACTTTAAAAGCATTTCCATTGCAAAATTTGTCTAACACTTTGCTACACTATCTACATTAAAACAGCAACGTTTACCCTGCAGAATCGCACAGAGGCTAGCTAGCTGCTGGTGTCAATTGTACAATCTTAAATTGAATGCTACAATTCATGTGTGACCATTTAATGTTATTTTAAAAATACTTCATTCTGTATTGTGAAGGGGTTTGTTTATGGATAGATTATTTTAAACTTTATAACTAAAGCGTAAATGGAATTATATCATGTGAATGGACATTGCCTGGGAGACATGTAAGAAGTTTGATTGAATATCAGACTGCAATTAATTTGTAGGGAAAAAAAACTGCAGATGCTGGTTTAAATCGAAGGTAGACACAAAATGCTGGAGTGACTCAGTGGGACAGGCAGCATCTAAGGAGAGAAGGAATGGGTGACGTTTCGGGTCGAGACCCTTCTTCAGACTGATTTGTTTATTAATTTGTCGTGGCTTTTCAAATCAAAACTCTGATAATCACATCTAATCACATTGATGTGTTAAACAGGGCTTGTGAATACAACCAGCCTGGTTTAGCTGAGAGATACAGTGTGGAAACAGGCCCTTCGTCCCATCGAGTCTGTGCCGACCATCGATCACCCTTTCACACCAGTTCTATGTTTTCCCACTTTCTCATCCACTCTCTACACACTTTATAAGTTCATAAAGGAGCAGAATTAGGCCATTCGGCCCATCAAGTCTACTCTGCCATTCAATCATGGCTGACCTATCTCTCCCTCTCAACCACATTCTCCTGCCTTCTCCCCGTGACCCCTGACACCCGTACCAATCAACTACCTGTCAATCCACAGCTTCAAAATACCTAATTTAGTGGGCCACTGGCTAAATGCAGACAAGTGGGACTAGCCCAGTTTGCCAACAATGTCGGCATGGACAAGGTGGGCCGAAGGGCCTGTTTCCGTGCTGTCCTGGCTCTGTGACTTTACGACACTCCAAACAAGAATACACAACGTAAAATCTCTTGGTAGGGAATTTGCAGACTAACGGCAAGATCTTGTATTGTTCTGATGAACCACACAGTTACAATGTCAGAGAGTCACACAGCACGGAAACAGGCCCTTCGGCCCAACTCGTCCATGCCGACCAAGATGTCCCATCCACACGGGTCCCACCTGCCCGTGTTTGGCCCATATCCCTCTCAACCTTTCCGATCCATGTCCCAGTCCAAGTCTCTTTTAAATGCTGCTACGTACCTCCTCTGGCAGCCCCTTTCACATACCCACCACCCTCTGCGTGAATGTCCTTTTAATTCAGTATCAGTTTTTAAATCTTTTTTTAATTTAATATGCAGCGATATCAGTCACTTTCTTCAGTGTTTTGCTTCTTTCTGAGGTGGGCACAAGGAGGGCACAAGTGATGAGAGAGAGAGAGCGTGGTCACTCGGCAAAGAGATGTCCACCACATCTCTCACTGTCTGTGTTACACACTGGGCCTTACTCTGGAACTGGAGCCGTTCCACTTTGAAGCCCTAGGGCGGCACAGTGGTGCAGCAGATCGAGCCCCTGCCTTCTATCCTGACCGAAACGTCACCTGACCACATTCTCCAGACCTGCTGAGTTACTCCAGCACCTTGTGTCTTTCCCTTAGGTGCAGTCTGCGTGGAGTTTGCACGTTCTCTTGGCTTTTTCTCTGCGTGCTCTGGTTTCCTCCCACATCCCAAAGACCTGCTGTTTGATAGGTTGACTGCCCCCAGTGTGTAGCCCAGAGGTAGAATTGGAAGGAGCAGGTGAAAATGCCAGGAGAATAAACAGTGATTAGTATGAATGGGAGCTTGATGGCTGGCTTGGACGTGTTGGGCCGAAGGGCCTGCTCCCACACTCTATCTCTCTGATACTCGAAGGCAGGCACTTCATGGTTGTTGGTGAACTTTCAAAACATGGAAAACAATTTTGGGCGGCTCATTGGTGCAGCAGGTAGAGCTGCTGCCTCACAGTGCCAAAGACCCGGGTTCGATCCTCACCAAGGGTGCTGTCTGTACGGAGTTTGTACATTCTGTTTCTGTTTCTGTTTCTGTTTTCTACAACCGCCAACAGCTGGGCTATCTCGTGCAGGTTTTGCGTGGGATTTCTCCGAGATCTTTGGTTTCCTCCCACACTCCAAAGACGTGCGGGTTTGTAGATGAATTGGCTTCAGTAAAATTGTAAATTGTCCCTCGTGTGGAGGAGAGTGCTAGTGTATGGAATCGCTGGTTGATGCAAAGATGGTGGGCCGAAGGGCCTGTTTCTACGCTGCATCCATATAATATATAGATTAAGGCATCCAGCTGTTGTTCTCATAAAAAACAGTCACTAATTCATTTATGGTGTAAAAAATCGAATATAAAACAAGATTTATTGATTGTTCTATCCGTTGCATGGCTTGTACTAACATAGTCAACACAAGTTAATCAATACGCAGGAACGCAAGTTAGCACCTTTGTCTTCTAACCCTGACTTGGGAAAATGATGGCACACAGAACTGCAGATGCTGGTTTATAAGGAAAGACACAAAGTGCTGGAGTAATTCAATGGGTCAGGCAGCATCGCTGGAGAACATGTATAGGAGACATTCTGGGTTGGGACCCTTCTTCAGACTGATTATGATGGGGGAGGGGGGGGGAGGGGGAAAGCTGGAAGAGAGGAGGGGCAGGACTAAACCCGGTGAGTGATAGGTGGATACAGGTAAGGGGGGGTATGATAGGTCGATGGTTGGACAAAGGCCGGAGATGAAAAGACTAAAGGCGTGAGATAACCTCTTTTCTCCTTCTCTCACACGTATTGTCTTTTCATCTCTGGCCTTTGTCCAACCATCAGCCTATCAAACCCCCTCTTACCTGTATCCACCTATCACTCACCAGGCTTTTTCCTGCCCTTCCTCTCTCGCAGCTTTCTCCCCCCCCCCCCTACCCCCACCACAACCACTCTGGAGGAGGGTCCCGACCTGAAACGTCACCTATCCATGTTCTCCACAGACGCTGCCTGACCCGCTGAGTTACTCCGGCACTTTGTGGTCTTTTTTCTGGGGTTAAAAAACGATTCTGCTTTTAGAAAGCGAGAGCTCTCCGTGTCGTTGTCCTGTTTGCGGGCTTCGCTCCCGGTGTGCCCAGTGCATTTCGGGTCACTTGATGAACTCTGAGCACCGTGAGGCCAACCAACGAGCGTTGACGATCGCCCACGCGGGCGCTGCTGAGGGCAAGCGTCGACGTTTCAACAAGTGGAGTGGTGTGTCCGTGTGAACTGGATAAATAAGGTGGTGGTCTTTTGCAGTAAGGCACGGTTGGGCTCCGCTGAGGCCCCCCGGGGTTGGGCCGAGTTCTCGTGGGTCAAACCTCGGAGCTGTCGTTGTGCAAACTGCGGGCCGCGCCGACCTTCCCGACGGGCGGGTTGCTGCAGTCAGCCTTCTTGAGCCAGGATCTCCTTCGTCTCACCAGCAGGACGATGACAATGGCAGCGCAGATGGCCAGCAGGAGGGCGGCCACGCCCCCCACCACCACCGGGACCCCGCCTTGGCCCGTCCCCGCCTCGTCGTCGGGGGACTTGGCCACGGCTCCTTGCGCCAACCTCCTGTCCTTCCCCTCTGGCGGCCTCTGCTGGCCGCCGCGCTGCAGCGCCACGTGCTGGATGTTGGTGCCTCTGCTGTTGTCCGCTCCGATGTTCTCGGCCAGCGGCGGGGTGTCCTCCGCCGACCGGCGCCGCCGTGAACCCGGGCCGGGCAAATCCCAGCCGGACACCGCATGGTATTCAAGACTCCTCTTCCCAATCCCCCTGCCAGCACTCTCTCCCGAGCGCACTGTGTAAATGGTGTGGATGTACCACTCACGGCCAGACGTCACCTGGAGAGTGAAAAATAACATAGAAACGTATAAGATTATTAAGGGGTTGGACACGTTAGAGGCAGGAAACATGTTCCCAATGTTGGGGGAGTCCAGAACCAGGGGCCACAGTTTAAGAATAAGGGGTCGGCCATTTAGAACTGAGATGAGGAAAAACTTTTTCAGTGAATCTGTGGAATTCTCTGCCTCAGAAGGCAGTGGAGGCCAATTCTCTGAATGCATTCAAGAGAGAGCTAGATAGAGCTCTAAAGGATAGCGGAGTCAGGGGGTATGGGGAGAAGGCAGGAGCGGGGTACTGATTGAGAATGATCAGCCATGATCACATTGATTGGTGGTGCTGGCTCGAAGGGCCGAATGGCCTCCTCCTGCACCTATTGTCTATTGTCTAAAAGCAGATTTGCAGTTACTCAAGGGTTAAAAATATTGACTACAAATTCATTGGAGACAGGGATGACTGCAGACATTGGAACCTTGAGTAAGACACAAAGTGCTGGAGGAACTTGGCGGGTCAGGCAGCATCTGTGGAGGGAATGGACAGGTGAGGTTTCGGGTCGGGACCCTTGCTCGTTCGTTGGTGAAGCCGCACTGGGCGACTGTTCGGAATTAGAACAAACTCGAGAGTTGCTGGATAGTTCTCATCCTGTTGAAAACGTCAAAGTTGAACATCAACTTGCAATGTGAACACGATTTAAAGTATTGTGCTCAGTTGTGGTCTCCAGGTGGGTGGGGAAATGGTTGATGGAATTTGTTGACAGAAAAGTGTGAGGTGTTGCATTTTGGGACGTCGAACAAGGGTGAACGGTAGGCCTCTGGGTAGTGTTGTAGAGCAGAGGGATCTAGGAGTGCAGGTGCATGGTTCCTTGAAGGCCGAGTCGCAGGTAGAAAAGGTGGTCAAAAAGGCTTTTGGCACATTGGCCTTCATCAGTCAGAGTATTGAGTATAGAAGTTGGGAGGTCATGTTGCAGTTGTACACGACATTGGTGAGACCGCATTTAGAATATTGTGTTCAGTTCTGGGCACAATGTTATAGGGAATATATTGTCAAGCTTGAAAGGCTTCAGAGAAGATTTACGAGGATGTTGCCAGGACTAGAGGGTGTGAGCTATAGGGAGAGGTTGAGCAGGCTGGGTCTCTATTCCTTGGAGCACAGGAGGATGAGGGGAGACCTTATAGAGATGTATAAAATCATGAGAGGTATAGATCGGGTAGATGCACAGAATCTCTTGCCCAGAGTAGGGGAATCGAGGACCAGAGGACATAGGTTCAAGCTGAAGGGGAAAAGATTTAATAGGAATTCGAGGGGTAACTTTTTCACATAAAGGGTGGTGGGTGTATGGAACAAGCTGCCAGACGAGGTCGTTGAGGCTGGGACTATCCCATTTAAGAAATAGTTAGACAGGTACATGGATAGGACAGGTTTGGAGGGATATGGACCAAGCGCAGGCAAGTGGGACTAGAGAAGATGGGACACGTTGGCCGGTGTGGGCAAGTTGGTTCAAAGGGATCAGGCAGCAAGGAACCAGGCCCTTCAGCCCTCCCTCGTACACACACACACACACACACACACACACACACACAGTACAAGTGTCCCTCGTACACACACACACACAGTGCAAGTTCCCCTTACACACACAGTACGCTTCTCTCATGCACACACACACACACACACACACAGTACAAGTCTCCACTGTTCATGCACACACATGCCCACACACAGGCACACATGCACTAACACACACAGTACGTTTTCCTCATAAACACAGTATGTCTCTCTCGCGCACACACGCCCAGAGTATAAAATCTCCCGTGTACACACACACACACAGACATGCACACAGTATGTTTCCCTTGTACACATGCACACACAAACATGCAGACACAGACACATACGCACACATACACGCACTCACACACAGCACGGTTCCCTCGCACAAACACACACACACACACACACACACACGCCCCACTTTGTGTGGTACACACGCCCCAGTTAGCATGCAACAAAAACTTTTCACTGAACACACAGACACATATGCATACATACGCGTACACACGCATATACACACATGCAGCACGCTTCCCTCGTACACACACACAGACAGATGCTCACACGCATACACGCACTAACACGCACACACAGTATGTTTTCCTCGTACCTGGAAGAGCGGAGAGGAGTCCACATGGAAGCCGTCAGAGCCGGGCTGGGTGGCAAGTCCGAGGGCCTCGTAATCGTCGATTGCCAGCCGAGCGTTGAAGGCCAGGCTACCAAAGTACATGTCCTGGGTTTCCGGCTGGGCTTTGTCCTATGCAGAAAACATCAGCAGCTTTGTTACAGGAATGGCGGGACTATCATATGTTGAAAGACTGGAGCGACTAGGCTTGTATACACTGGAATTTAGAAGGATGAGAGGAGATCTTATCGAAACGTATAAGATTATTAAGGGGTTGGACACGTTAGAGGCAGGAAACATGTTCCCAATGTTGGGGGAGTCCAGAACAAGGGGCCACAGTTTAAGAATAAGGGGTAGGCCATTTAGAACTGAGATGAGGAAAAACGTTTTCAGTCAGAGAGTTGTGAATCTGTGGAATTCTCTGCCTCAGAAGGCAGTGGAGGCCAATTCTCTGAATGCATTCAAGAGAGAGCTGGATAGAGCTCTTAAGGATAGCGGAGTCAGGGGGTATGGGGAGAAGGCAGGAACGGGGTACTGATTGAGAATGATCAGCCATGATCACATTGAATGGCGGTGCTGGCTCGAAGGGCCGAATGGCCTCCTCCTGCACCTATTGTCTATTGTCTATTGTCTATTGAAACATATCAGCGTAACAAAAAACACGTTTTAAAATAAACCGTGGGGCCCCTGTCAGTGGTATTTGTGCCGTCGAGAGCCATGGGCGAGATGCCGGAAGACCAGACAGCGGGCGGACTATGTTGTGCCTGTATTGAAGAGGAAGCCCGGGAACTACAGCTTGCCTACGTACAGGTCCACCACCGACTTTCCAGCCACCGCTGGTCCGGCACCTCCTTTAATCCGGACAACATTACCAGAGCTCACTTGAAATCTTCCCCGGAAGTCTCCCCGAAAACGTGACTCCTGGGCCAGGTGAGGGGGCCGGTCTCGACCCCATTGGGACTTCCGTGGCCGATCGGCGGGTCGGGTTTGCCCCCTGCGGCCGGGGCTCCGGAACGAGGGCCCAGCAGGAGCCAGCAGATCCGTTTACCATGGCCGACTTTCCGTGGCTGACCGCGGTATCTCGGCGCCCCAAGGCCGTGACCTCTGGTGGTCAGGCAAAAAGGATAATACGGCAAGGCTCTGGAACCAAGTGGGCCGGAAAATCGGTGGTGGACCTGCTCTACACTATAACAGCATTTAAAAGTACCACAGATAGGAAAGTGGTACTATCCAAATGCAATGGGCCAAATGGAGGCAGGTGGGACACGTGTAGATGGGGCATGTTGGTTGGCATGGGCAAGTTGGCCTGAAGGGCCTGTTTCCATTCTGTATGACCGGTATGACTGGTAACCCTAACATCAGTGAATATAGAGTCAAAAGGAACTGCAGATGCCGGTTTACCAAAAAAGACAAAAAAACTGCTGGAGTAACTCAGCAGGTTAAGCAGCATCACTGGAGAACATGGATTGGTGAGGTTTCGGGTTGGGTCTGAAGAAGGGTCCAGACCCGAAATGTCACCTATCCATGTTCTCCAGAGATGCTGCCTGACCTGCTGAGTTACTCCAGCACTCTGTGAAACGTCACCTATCCATGTTCTCCACAGATGCTGCCTGACCCGCTGAGTTACTCCAGCACTCTGTGAAACGTCACCTATCCATGTTCTCCAGAGATGCTGCCTGACCCGCTGAGTTACTCCAGCACTTGATGTCTATCAGCTGGTATAGAAGTTGGGATGTCATGCTATGTATAAGAAGAAAACTGCAGATGCTGGTTAAAATCGAAGGTGGACACAAAATGCTAGAGTAACTCAGCGGGTCAGGCAGCATCTCAGGAGAGAATCTCAGCATCTCGTTTCGCGTCGAGACCCTTCTTCAGAAGGGTCATGCTAGTTTTACAATGTTGGTGAGGCAACATTTGGAGTATTCTGTTCATTTTTAGTCGGCCTGCAAGGGGAAAGAAGCCTTTAAGCTGAATGGGGGAGCTATGTGCAGTTTTGGTCACCCATTCTATGGGAAGGATGTTGTTAAAATGGAAAGTGTATTGCAAAAATGTACAAGGTCCGGGAAGTTTGAGATACAGGGAGAGCTTATTTAGGCTGGTTCATTTTTCCATGCAGATTAGGAGGCTAAAGGGAGAACCTTTATCAAGGTTTATAAAATCATGAGGGTCATAGATAATGTAAATAGCCACAATCTTTTATCCAGCGTAGGGGAATCAAGAACGAGTGAACATAGGTTTAAGGTGAAAGAGCAAAGATTTATTAGGAACCTGAGGGGAACATTTTCACACAGAGGGTGGCGGGTGTACGGAACGAGCTGCCAGAGGAGGTAGTTGAGGCAGGGACCATAACAACATTTAAAAGACACTTGGTCAGGCACATGGATAGGAAGGGTTTAGCGGGATATGGGCCAAACACAGGCAGGTGGGTGTGGTGTACATGGGGCAGGTTGGTTGGTGTGGACAGGTTGGGCTGAAGGGCCTGTTTCCATGCTATACCACTCTAAATGCACATAAGACCAATAAGAAAGACCAGTTTAGTTCAGCATGGAAACAGTTCAGCCTAGCGGCCCACCGTGTCCGTGTCGACCAGCGATCACCCCGTACACTAGCACTGTCTTACACCCTGGGAACAAGTTACAATTTTACTGAAGCCAATTAACCTACAAACCTGTACGCCTTTGGAGTGTGGGAGGAAACCGGAGCGGCCGGAGACAGCCCACCTACAAACTCCGTACAGGCAGCACCCATTGTCAGGATTGAACCCGGGTCTGTGGCGCTGTGAGGCGGCAACTCTCCCGCTGCGCCACCGTGCCGCCATTGATCGCCCGAGTGACCGTACGACTCACGTGGGGTCGCGTGGCAGAAAAGGAGGGCGATTAAGAGCCTTACCAGGATTTTGAACTGGTACAAGAGTGAGGGGGAATCGGCCACACAGCCATACTCAGTGTTTAACGGGTTGTACTTGGGGACGTATCCATCAGCACCGGTACACAGGAACACCTTCTCTATGTTGCAAAAGAACGAGTCCCCCAGGTTCTGGACAGGATCCACCATCACACGCCCGTACACGACCGATCCTGCAGGATTAAAGCATTGCCTTAGTTAATAATAATAATAATAATAATGCATTACATTTATATAGCGCTTTTCAAACACTCAAAGACGCTTTACAGGGATTACTAGAACATAGAGAAGAAAATAAATAGATAAATAAGTAAACAAACAGAGAAAGGAGACAGAAGGTGAGGTGACCTTCAGTGGTTGAAGGCAGTGCTGAACAGGTGAGACTTCAGTGATGTTTTGAATGTGGTGAGTGAGGAGGAGTCTCTGACGGTTTGGGGTAGTGAGTTCCAGAGGGTGGGAGCAGCGATGGAGAAAGCCCTGTCCCCCCAGGATCTGAGTTTGGTCCGGATGTGGGGGGATAGGAGATTGGCAGCAGCAGAGCGGAGGGTGCAGGTGGGAGTGTGCTTGTGGAGGAGGTCGGTCAGGTAGGATGGGGCCAGGTTATGGAGGGCTTTGTAGGTTATGAGGAGGATTTTGTACTGGATTCTCTGGGGGATGGGGAGCCAGTGGAGTTTGTAAAGAACGGGGGTGATATGGTCACGGATCGGGGTGTGGGTGAGTAGACGGGCAGCGGAGTTTTGAATGTATTGAAGTTTACTGATGATTTTTGAGGGTGAGCCATAGAGGAGGCTGTTGCAGTAGTCCAGACGGGAGGTGATGAAGGCGTGGATGAGGGTTTCTGCAGCTGTGGAGGAGAGGGATGGACGGAGACGGGCGATGTTTTTGAGGTGGAAGAAGGCTGTCTTTGTGATGTGTTTGATGTGTTTGTCGAAGGTTGTTCACTTTAGTTAAGAGATACAGCGCGGAAACACGCCCTTGGGCCCACCCAGTCCACGCTGAGTGGAATTCTCTGCCTCAGAAGGCAGTGGAGGCCAATTCTCTGAATGCATTCAAGAGAGAGCTAGATAGAGCTCTTAAGGATAGCGGAGTCAGGGGGTATGGGGAGAAGGCAGGAACGGGGTACTGATTGAGAATGATCAGCCATGATCACATTGAATGGCGGTGCTGGCTGGAAGGGCCGAATGGCCTCCTCCTGCACCTATTGTCTGTTGTCTATTGACCACACTGACACCACCCTACACACACCCGGGACAATGTTACATTTATACCAAGCCAATTAACACACAAACCTGTGCGTCTTTTGGAGTGTGGGAGGAAATCGAAGTTCTCAGAGAAAACCCAGGGAGAACGTACAAACTCCGTACAGACGGCACCCGTAGTCGGGATCGAACCCGGGTCTCCAGCGGTGCTGTAAGGCAGCAACTTTACCGCTGCGCCACAATGGTTGATGCTCAATAGTGCTTTATCATCACATGTACAAACGCACAGGGAAATGCTTCTTTGCAAATGGTTCAGTAGAGTATCGCCAAACCTAAGCACAATCCTCGATTCGCAAAGTGTACAGAGATAGCCCACTGAGACCGCATGCCCTCAGCTTCCTATTAAATCTTTCCCCCCTTACCTTAAACCCATGCTCTTTGGTTCTTGATTCCCCTATCCTGGTTAAAATACTTTGTGCATTCACCCTATCTATTCTCTTCATGATCTTCCACACCTCTTTCAGATCTCCCCTTACATCTTCTCCGTGCTCTTTCCCGCTTAACAAAGTCGGGTTTAGAGCAGGGTGAACACAACTGGACATAGTACTCCAGATGTGACCTCACATTGCAGTTTGAGGCAGTAAGTGGACAGATGTTTCATTGCTGGAATGGGGCAGTAAGTGGACAGATGTTTTGATGCTGGAGTGGGGCAGTAAGTGGGCAGATGTTTCATCGCTGGAATGGGGCAGTAAGTAGTCAGATGTTTCATTGCTGGAGAGGGGCAGTAAGTGGACAGATGTTTTGTTGCTGGAGCGGGGCAGTAAGTGGCCAGATGTTTCGTTGCTGGAGTGGGGCAGTAAGTGGACAGATGTTTCGTTGCTGGAGTGGGGCAGTAAGTGGACAGATGTTTTGATGCTGGAGTGGGGCAGTAAGTGGCCAGATGTTTCATTGCTGGAATGGGGCAGTAAGTGGCCAGATGTTTCATTGATGGAGTGGGGCAGTAAATGGACAGATGTTTCGTTGCTGGAGTGGGGCAGTAAGTGGATAGATGTTTCATTGCTGGAGTGGGGCACAATGTTGCCAGATGTTTCATTGCTGGAGTGGGGCAGTAAGTGGGCAGATGTTTTGTTGCTGGAGTGGGGCCGTAAGTGGCCAGATGTTTCATTACTGGATTGGGGCAGTAAGTGGACAGATGTTTCATTGCTGGAGTGGGGCAGTAAGTGGACAGATGTTTCATTGCTGGAGTGGGGCAGTAAGTGGACAGATGTTTTGTTGCTGGAGTGAGGCAGATGTTCGTACCTTCAGTGAACGCCACATCACTGCCCTCTCCAAAGCCCATGGAGCCATCAGACAGCCAGAGACTCTTCTTGTTCAGGAGGAACATCTGTGTGTTGAGGCTGAACTCGGTTGGCACTGGATCACTGACCTGCACCACGCAAACAGAAACAGGTCAACACTCAAACACAGTCAACCTCTGCATCAACAGACACCACTCCAAGGAGAATAATTACAACATGTACCTTCCCCTTATTCTGAATTATTATTACATAGAAACATAGAAAATAGGTGCAGGAGGAGGCCATTTGGCCCTTCGAGCCACCACCGCCATTCAGATTTAGATTTAGATTTAGAGATACAGCGCGGAAACAGGCCCTTCGGCCCACCGTGTCCGCGCCACCCAGCGATCCCCGCACATTAACACTATCCTACACACACACTAGGGACAATTTTTACATTTACCCAGTCAATTAACCTACATACCTGTACATCTTTGGAGTGTGGGAGGAAACTGAAGATCTCAGAGAAAAGCCACGCAGGTCACGGGGAGAACGTACAAACTCCGTACAGACGGCGCCTGTAGTCAGGATTGAACCCGAGTCTCCGGCGCTGCATTCGCTGTAAGGCAGCAACTCTACCGCTGCGCCACCGTGCCGCCCATCATTCAATATGATCATGGCTGATCATCCACAAGCAATAAACCGTGCCTGCCTTCTCCCCATATCCCTTGATTCCACTAGCCCCTTGAGCTCTAACTAACTCTCTTTTAAATTCATCCAGTGAATCGGCCTCCACTGCCCTCTGTGGCAGAGAATACCACAGATTCACAACTCTCTGGGTGAAAAGTTTTATATTCTACTAAATGAATGCTTCATTTGAATGTTAGGTTTAATCTGAAGATACAAAAGACACAGAGTGCTGGAGTAACTGTGCGGGTCAGGCAGCGTCTCTGGAGAACATTGATACGTGGCGTTTCGGGTCTGATGAAAGGTCCCGATAAGAAAGGATGAGGGGGGATCTTATTGAAACATATAAGATAATTAGGGGATTGGACACATTAGAGGCAGGAAACATGTTCCCAATGTTGGGGGAGTCCAGAACAAGGGGCCACAGTTTAAGAATAAGGGGTAGGCCATTTAGAACGGAGATGAGGAAGAACTTTTTCAGTCAGAGAGTGGTGAAGGTGTGGAATTCTCTGCCTCAGAAGGCAGTGGAGGCCAGTTCGTTGGATGCTTTCAAGAGAGAGCTGGATAGAGCTCTTAAGGATAGCGGAGTGAGGGGGTATGGGGAGAAGGCAGGAACGGGGTACTGATTGAGAGTGATCAGCCATGATCGCATTGAATGGCGGTGCTGGCTCGAAGGGCTGAATGGCCTACTCCTGCACCTATTGTCTATTGTCTATTGTCTATTTTCTATTGTCTATTGAAATGTCACCTATCCATGTTCTCCAGAGATCTACCTGACCCGCTGAGTTACTCCGGAACTGATGGAGAAGGGTCTCAACCCGAAACATCGTCTGTCCATTCCTCCACAGGTGCTGCCTGACCCACTGAATTCCTCCCGCACTTTGTGTTTTGCTGAAGACCCCAGCGTCTGCTGTTCCTGTGCTTCCAGCTTACTGCACCTCTGCAAAAAACCCTCAAAATATTACTACGTTGACGATGTTCTCCTCGTCTCTCCAACGGGACCTCTGTGAGACCCTCTCGTACTGCTTCCCCTGGGTCATTCCTGCTGCCCTCCTACTCACCCACCATGTTCTGACACGGACTCACTACCACAGCAGTCTGAAGAAAGATCCCACACCAACACATTGTCTGTCCATTTCCCTCCACAGATGCTGCCTGACCCGCTGAGTTACACTCTGCAGGTCCTGTGTCTCCATATCCTTCCTGTAATGGGCGACCGGAACTGCATGCGTTACAGTCCGAGAAAGCTGTAACATGACTTCCCGACTCCTGTACTCAATGCCACCACTAATGAAGGTCAGCATAGCATACACCTTATACACCACTCTATCTACTTGAGCTGCCACTATCAGGGAGTTATGGAATTGTACACCAAGATTCCTCTCTACATCGATGGTGTTAAGGGTCATCGCGACGTTCTTTCTGTGTCACAGAGTCATAGACTCCTACAGGGTGGAAACAGGCCCTTCGGCCCAACTTGCCCACACCAACCAACAAGCCCCATTTACACTAGTCCCACTTACCTGCTTTTGACGTATATCCCTCTAAACCTGTCCTATCCATGCACCTGTCCAAATGTTTTTACCGATAGTCCCTGCCTCAACTACCTCCTCCAGCAGCTTGTGCCATGCGCCCACCACCCTCTATGTAAAAAAAGTTACCCCTCAGATTCTTATTATATCTTTCCCCCCCTCACCTTAAATCTATATCCTCTGGTTCTTGATTCCCCTACCCTGGGTAAAAGACTCTGTGCATTCACCCTATCTATTCCCCTCATGATCTTATACACCTCTCTAAGATCACCCCTCAGCCTCCTGCGCTCCAAGGAAGAAAGTCCCAGCCTGCCCAACCTCTCCCTGTAGCTCAGGCCCCCGAGTCCAGGCAACATCCTGGTAAATCTTCTCTGCATCCTTTCCAGCTTTACGACATCCATCCTACAATGGAAGGTATTTATTCACAAATTGCTGGAGTAACTCAGCAGGTCAGGCAGCATCTCAGGAGGGAAGGAATGGGTGACGTTTCGGGTCGAGACCCTTCTTCAAACTGAGGGGTGTTCTTCAGACCCCTCCTGCTCTTCGACCACATTTTGACACAGAAGCGATTCCTCCTTCCTACAATGGAGTGAACAAAACTGAAAGTCTGAAGAAGGGTCTCGAACCGAAAAACGTCACCCATTCCTTCTCTCCCGAGATGCTGCCTGACCCGCTGAGTTACTCCAGCATTTTGTGTCTACATTCGATTTAAACCGGCATCTGCAGGTTTTTTTCCCGACAATACTCCAAAAGTGGCCTCGCCAACGTCTGGGTGCAAGTGTTCTGTCGTTTACCTGTGGCAAGATCATCCAGTCCCCGCCCACACTCGAGCTGTGGTGATATAAATACTGGCTGCTAACCTCACACTGCCATCCCATTCCCAGCGGCAGGGAAAGGCTGGAGGGAGAATCACAACACTGGCGGGAGAAGGGTTGAGTAATGCCGTACCTGCTGAAACCTGATGTCCAGATCAAAGATGATGGGCTCCCTTGGATTGCAGACTATGGGCAGGGTGTAGTCTTGGTTTGGTAACGAAGCGCATGGAATCAGTTTCACCGTGTACGTACCCGAATAATCACGGACCTGCAGCGAACAACAACAATTCAATGCTCAATTTTTAATTTTTTGTTTTAGTTGAAAATGTAAACTTTAATCCAGCAGTTTCTAAACCCTACACATCATGACACGAGAAAGTCCAATTTTTAACACAGATAAACCACATGTCCGAAGCTGTTCAATTCTCACTATGTAGGTAGGAGGCAAATATTTAACACAAAGTTACCATCTCACAGGCATGGGTCGAGCTTGTACTCTGAACAGAATCTGAACTTGAACAGAAGGCATGAGCAGAACCTACACTTCTTTGTTGAATATTAACAGTACGCAAATCCCATGATAAGCGTGTGATTTTCAAAAACACGGTTCGATGCCACTAGGTTGATCGGATCGCTGGTGTGTCAGATGATGTTCTGCCTTCGCTTTGCCACAGCCAATGCCACATCTGTGCCTCTGCGGAGATCGTCCGCAATGCAAGCCTCTCCGCCACAAGTCAGTAGGTGGGCCGTTGTCTGTACCTCTCCACAGTTGCATTTGTCGGAGTTCTTCAGGTTGAGTCCGCAAAGTCCTGCTCCAGTGCAGAGGTGGTTTAGGGGTTTCCAGGTAGTATAAGGCAGGTGGTGTCTTGGTGCCATCTGTTGTTTGGTTTTGGTACCTGACACGGTTGCTCTAGTTCCATGAAGCTGTTCTGACTCTTCAAGCGTTTCTTGGCATGTTGGTGATTGTGCAAGGGCTGACGGGGGTCTGTGTCTGCATTGAAGCGTTCTACTGCAGCTGCCTGATCGTGTCTTCCAGATGGTTCGTCGAATGAGGTGAGGTGATTAGGAGGCCACTCTGGTTCCAGGTGGCCGTGGAATAAACAGCCTGGATTTAAGCTCCAGCATTATAACCTTTTTAAACACGTGTACTTGTGGTCCGTCCAGAGTCTCAACAAAGGTACAACAGATATCGGACCACGAAGTACAACTGTGTTCAATGCAGAGTCCACCTTGCGTGCATGTTTAGCATGGCTCCAGAAGGGTTGATGGCAATGCCTTAACCATTTGTGTGTTTTACTGAGCTGGATGATCAGCCATGATCACATTGAATGGCGGTGCAGACTCGAAGGGCCGAATGGCCTACTCCTGCACCTATTTTCTATGTTTCTCTGTCTACGTAAGGCCCCACCATCCTTGCCAAGGGGAGAGCTAACCTTCTCTCCTTTCATACAACACAACTCAATGCTCAATGGTGCATTATTCTCACATGGGCAAAACACAGTGAGATTATTTTTCGAGTCGCCGAAGTGCGGTCTGTGCGCTTGGTCGTATGGAGTGTGTGGGAGCTTATGCCTGAGATGCATTCTGCGTCCCCAAACATTCAGCAGCAGTTCATGGCACCAAAGCGTGATGAGAGAGAGATTCACAGAGAAGGATTACTTGTAAAACACTTATAGCTGTAGTTAACGAAAAAAAAATATTTTAATTTAAAACCTAGAACGGTAACTGTACTTTACAGTATTTGTACCTTGAGACTGTGCTGAACAGAATAAAATATACTAGTCCAGGCATCATCTGGCTCTCCTAACTCTTAGTTACAATACTCCGTTTATCCTTTAGTTTAGTTTAGAGATACAGCGCGGAAACAGGCCCTTCGGCCCACCGAGTCCGCACCGCCCAGCGATCCCCGCACATTAACACTATTCTACACACACTAGGGACAATTTACACTTATACCAAGGCAATTAACCTGCAAACCTGCACGTCTTTGGAGTGTGGGAGGAAACCGAAGATCTCGGAGAAAACCCACCCGGTCATGGGGGGAACGTACAAACTCCGTACAGACAGCGCCCGTAGTCGGGACCGAACCCGGGTCTCTGGCGCTGCAAGTGCTGTAAGACAGCAACTCTACCGCTGCACCACCGTGACCGCCCCCAATTACCCCAATTAGATATTAATTCCAAAGTTTTATGAACATTCACACCAATACTTATATTCCTTGAATTGTTTTGAGTCGGAGCTGTGCAGCAGGGAAACGTGCCTTTCAGCCAACTGACCAAGTTGGCATACTGGGCTAGTCCCATTTGCCCAAATCCCTCTAAACCCTTCCTGCCCAAATGTCTTTTAAAAGTCGTAATTGCATCTGCTTCCATAGCTTCCTCTGGCAGCTCGTTCCAGATACGGACTACCCTCTGAGTGGAAAAAGCTGCCCCTGAGGTCCCTCCTAAATCTCTCCCCTCTCACCTTAAGCCTATTGTTTTGTCTGCATATTTTTAATGATCGATTACATTTTTTTAAGCCTATTTTATTAAAAAAATATCCAGACCTATTGCTCACAGTTGTACAGAATCAAATACGTTTTTCAGGAAACCTGATGTAAAAAGTTTTTAAAAAGTACCTTACCGAAACATCTTAAAAAGCTTCCTGAACGATTAATGACTTTCAAAGATGATCTTTCTTACAACGCTGAGAACTATATTCTGCACTCTGTATCTTCCCCTTTGCTCTAACTGTTGTACTTGAGTTTGGCTTGATTGTGTTTATGTATAGTATTATCTGATCTGATTGGATACCATGCAAAAGAAAGCTGTTCACTGTACCTCAGTACACGTGACAATAATAAACCTAAACCTAAAGGTAGAGCGAAATCCACTAAAAATATAAATGATAAATAAAAAATATACAATAATTGCACATACATATTGCAAGACTAAAACGACAAAGAATGTGATGTTATGTTTGTGTGCCATTGTATGTTCATTTCTTAGTACCTGAACTGATGTACAGCACTTTGGTCAACGTGGGTTGTTTTTAAAAGTGCTATACAAATAGAATTGACTTGACTTGTGCAAAAACAAGACATTATTGTGTGAACATTTCTTCACACAGAGAGTGGTGAATCTGTGGAATTCGCTGCCACAGAAGGTAGTTGAGGCCAGTTCATTGGCTATATTTAAGAGGGAGTTAGATGTGGCCCTTGTGGCTAAAGGGATCAGGGGGTATGGAGAGAAGGCAGGTACAGGTTACTGAGCTGGATGATCAGCCATGATCATATTGGATGGCGGTGTAGGCTCGAAGGGCCGAATGGCCTACTCTTATACCTATTTTCTATGTTTCTATGTTTCTATTAGTGCAAAACATAATTTGGAATTGGTTCCGTGGTAGTGCAACAGGTATCCGCAGTGTTCCACTGTTGAGGAAGGATGAGGGGTGTGTGGGTCGGTTCCAGAACCTGATGGTTGCAGGGAAGTGGCTGTCCCTGAACCTGGTCATGTGGGACTTCAGGCTTGTGTAGTTAGATAATAATAATAATAATAATAATAGACAATAGGTGCAGGAGTAGGCCATTCAGCCCTTCGAGCCAGCACCGCCATTCAATGCGATCATGGCTGATCACTCTCAATCAGTACCCCGTTCCTGCCTTCTCCCCATACCCCCTCACTCCGCTATCCTTAAGAGCTCTATCCAGCTCTCTCTTGAAAGCATCCAACGAACTGGCCTCCACTGCCTTCTGAGGCAGAGAATTCCACACCTTCACCACTCTCTGACTGAAAAAGTTCTTCCTCATCTCCGTTCTAAATGGCCTACCCCTTATTCTTAAACTGTGGCCCCTTGTTCTGGACTCCCCCAACATTGGGAACATGTTTCCTGCCTCTAATGTGTCCAACCCCTTAATAATCTTATATATTTCAATAAGATCCCCCCTCATCCTTCTAAATTCCAGTGTATACAAGCCCGACGGTAGCGGTGGACAGAGGGCACGGCCCGGATGGTGGTTGATCGTTGATGGTCGATGCCGCCTCTTTGAGGCAGCGCCTGGTGTAGATGCTGCCGATGGTGGGGAGGGCTGTGAATGAACGCTGTCAACATACATTGCAAGATTTACAGGCAAAGGCTTACCGCAAAGTCTGACGTGAATCTCCACTGTTGTTCCGGGTGGTTGTAGCTGTGTTCGCTGCGAACTAAGCTCAGTGTGAAGGTGAGGCCCGGATGGTCAGCACATACCACCATGGAACTCAGGGCAGAGGCTGCAGAGAACAGAGGTCATATTAGAGCAACTCAAAACTATTAAGCAGATTCTTTGTACTGTATTGCAAAAACTAAAGCTATAAAAATTAAATTTCTTTTCTCAAAATGTAAAGAATGCTTTAAATTCTCTCCTTATCTGACACCCTTTTCACCTCCAGCCTTTGTCACTTACGCCACCCATCTGCCAATCCTTCCCCCTCGCCTGTATCCACCTATCACTCGCCAGGCTTTGTCCCGCCCCCACCTCTTTTCCAGATTTCTAGTCCCCTAATCCATCAGTCTCACTTCTGTACCTTTTGCCTCGGGAAAGCAGCCAACATAATCAAAGACTTGTCCCACCCAGTCATTCCTTCTTCTCCCAGCTTCCAGTCCGGCAGAAGGTACAGAAGCTTGAAAGCGCGCACCACCAGACTCAGGAACAGCCTCTTCCCCTCTGTTATCAGGCTTCTTCCATGAGCTAGGGCACTGTCCGATTCACCTCCACCCCATTGCGTACATTGGACTTTGTCTCTGGAACTAATGGGAGAGTGTAGACCAGAGGTCATAGCGGCAGAATAAAAGGACGTTCCATTAGGAAGGAGATGAGGAGGATATTTCTAAGGCAGAGATAGCTATATTCTTGATTAGTACGGGTGTCAGGGGAGAAGGCAGGAGAATGGGATTAAGAGGGATATATAGATCAGCCACGATTGAATGGCGGAGTAGACTTGATGGACCAAATGGCTTAATTCTTCTATCACTTATGAACATGAACATGATGCACTACAATGCTGAGGACTATATTCTGCACTCTGTATCTTCCCCTTTGCTCTACCTATTGTACTGGAGTTTGACTTTATTGTATTTATGTCTGGTATTATCTGATTTGTTTGGATAGAATGCAAAACAAAGCTTTTGACTGTACCTCAGTACACGTGACAATAATAAACAGGCCTACAGGTGAACTCAAAGCCACAGAAACATAAATTATATATCAAAGATACATAAGTTCCACATAAATATTGCACGACATTAAAATGATAAAGACTGGGGTTGCAAAAACAGGCCATTAGTGCAAAACAATAGACAATAGACAATAGGTGCAGGAGGAGGCCATTTGGCCCTTCGAGCCAGCACCGCCATTCAATGTGATCATGGCTGATCATTCTCAATCAGTACCCCGTTCCTGCCTTCGCCCCATACCCCCTGACTCCGCTATCCTTAAGAGCTCTATCTAGCTCTCTCTTGAATGCATTCAGAGAAAAACACAAGTAGAAAACAAGTCTATGGTAGTCTGAGGTGGTCCGCAGTGTTCTGTTGCCGAGGTAGGTTTAGGGGTGTGCGGGCTAGTTCAAGAACCTGGAGGTTGTAGGAAAGTAGCTGTTCCTGAGCCTGGTGGCGTGGGACTTCAGACGTGTACAGCCGCTGCCCGACGGCAGCAGTAAGAGGAGGGCATGGCCCGGATAGTGGGATGAGTGCAGGTGGTTCACCGTGCACCAAACGCAGTGTGAAGGTGAGGTGTGGATGGACAGCCCAGGATGCTGCCAGAGCCACTGGCTTCCTGTGCCACCGTGCACGAGGAGAGGCACACGCACTAGGGTGCTGCGGAAACATGCGTGACCGCGTGCGAGGGGAGGCACGCTCACCGTGCGTTACCACGCGCAAGGAGAGGCACACTCATCGTGTATTACCGCGTGCGAGGGGAGACACACTCACCGTGTGTTACCGCGTGCGAGGGGAGACACACTCACCGTGTGTTACCGCGCGCGAGGGGAGACACACTCACCGTGTGTTACCGCGCGCGAGGGGAGACACACTCACCGTGCGTGACCGCGAGCAAGGGCCACACTCACTGTGCGTGACCGCGCACGAGGAGAGGCACACTCACCGTGCGTGACCACGTGCGAGGCGAGACACACTCACCAGGGTGCCACATGACAAACAGTCCCCGGAACCGCGCCTCGGTGCGGAAGTTGACGACGAGCCGGCCCTCAGTGTTGATCCGCATGCTGGTGGGATACAGCGCTCCTGTCAGCAGCACAGAGCGAAAACACCCATCAACCTCACTAGCAACGGCAGACCCACCGGCATAGTGTCACACTGACCCCACACCCACCAACCCATCACCCACCAGCCCCTCAACCTCACCAGCCCATCAACACCACCAGCATTGGCAGACACACCGGCATAGTGTCACACTACCCACACCCACCAACATGCCCCATCTCCACTGGTCCCACACGTCAAGACATGTCCCATCCATGCACCTGTCCAAATGTTCTTACACGTTACAATAGTACCCGCCTCAACTACCTCCTCTGGCAGCTCATTCCATACACCCACCACTCTCCATGTGAAAAGATTATCCCCCAGGTTCCTATTACATCCTTTCCCCCTCACCTTAAACCTATGTCCTCTGGTCTTCGATTTCCCCACTCTGGGCAAGAGGCTCCGTGCATCTACCCGATCTATTCCTCTCATGATTGTGTACACCTCTGTAAGATGTTATGGATCGGGACCCTACTTTGGACTCTATGGACAAGTGACATTACAGGTCAGGACCCTTCCTCGGAGTCCATGAACAGATGATGATGTGGGTGGGGACCCTACTTCAGACACTATGAATAGGTGATTCCACTTCAGACACTATGGATAGACGACCTTTATGGGTTAAGACCCTTCCTCAGACTATAGACAGCTATTGTTACAGGTCTAGATCCTATTTCAATCTCGATGAACTGGTAACATTCAAGTCAGACCCTCCCTCAGACTCTATGGACAAGTGATGTTCTGGGTTGGGACCCTACTATAGACTGTGGACAGGCGATGTTCTGAGTCGGGACCCTACATAGACTCTGTGGACGGGTGATGTTCTGGGTTAGGACCCTACTTTAGACTGTGGACGGGTGATGTTCTGGGTTGGGACCCTACTTTAGACTGTGGACGGGTGATGTTCTGGGTTGGGACCCTACTTTAGACTGTGAACAGGTGATGCTCTGAGTTGGGACCCTACTATAGACTCTGTGGACAGGTGATGCTCTGAGTTGGGACCCTACTATAGACTGTGGACAGGTGATGTTCTGGGTCGGGACCCTTCCACAGACTCTGGACTGGTGGCATTAGGAGCGAGGACCCGCCCTGGTACACTGCCCCCCACCCCCCAGCCCCCAGCCCACACTCACCCTGCAGCTCGGCCTCGGGGGGGCTGCCAACGCCGTCCCTCCACAAGATGGCCGTGTCGTAGACAAAGGTAAGGCGCAGCTCGGACTGCAGGTCAAAGTGCTGCCAGCCGCCCACCCCCACCGGGGAGTGGAACACGTAGGACACGTACAGCGGCACCCGCAGCGTCACGTACGACTGCACCAGGTTGAGAACCTGCAGGGGCAACGAGCAACACATCACAGCACCAAGCACGCAACAGTCTCGTGATCAACGGAGGTGCCAGAACAGAAGTCTCCTCTTTGGAGATATCATTGGCGGAACTCAGCAGGATCCTTCCTAAGACTGACGGAGAGTGAGGGGAAAGCTGGAGAAGTGGGCAATGCTGGAGTAACTCAGGCCTGGAGTCATTTAGTTGAGTTTAGTTTAGAGATACTGCGCAGAAACAGGCCCTTTCGGCCCACCGAGTCCGCGCAGCCCAGCGATCCCCACACACTAACACTATCCTACACACACTAGGGCCAATTTTTACATTTACCACGCCAATTAACCTACAAACCTGCACGTTTTCGGAGTGGGAGGAAACCGAAGATCTCGGAGAAAACCCACGCAGGTCACGGGGAGAACGTACAAACTCCGTACAGACGGCGCCCGTAGTCAGGATCGATCCCGGGTCTCCGGCGCTGCATTCGCTGTAAGGCAGCAACTCTACCGCTGCGTCACCGTGCCGCCCAACAGGTCCTGCTAACATTGTGGTAATCTTCTCTGCACTCTTTCCTGCTTAAAGCTTTCCGACAGCAATGTGACAAAACCGAACTCAATGCCTTCTACAACTTTAACATGACATCCCACTGTCTGTGCCGCACAAGGAACTGCAGGTGCTGGAGTCTGGAGCAAAGCACAAGGTGCTGGAGGGACTCAGTGGGTCAGGCAGCATCTGTGGAGGGGATGGACAGGTGACGTGTCGGGCCGGGATCTTGCTTCAGACTCCCTGCCTCTCGTTCCCAGCTTCTCTCCCCTACTCCATCAGTCTGAAGAAGGGCCTTGATGGACTCTCGTGGTGAGAGTCAACAACATCAAATTCCTGAAGTTCATAAAACCTTGTGGTTTCCAGCATTTCCCAGGACTTGCCTGCACCTCCATCTTTTACCTCATGGTTCCAGCATTTCCCAGGACTTGCCTGCCCCTCCATCTTTTACCTCCTGGTTCCCAGCTCCGGTTCCAGACATCCCAGTTTGGACCCAACCCAATTCCAAATAGTCCCTGCTTTCCCTCTCTATCCCCTCCCCCTTCCCAGTTCTCCCACCAGTCTCCCTGTCTCTGACTACATCCTATCTTTGTTCCGCCCCCTCCCCCGACATCAGTCTGTAGAAGGGTCTCGACCCGAAACGTCACCCATTCCTTCTCTCCAGAGATGCTGCCTGACCCGCTGAGTTGCTCCAGCATTTTGTGTCCAACTACAAATTCCTGGGCGTGCATATCTCTGAAGATCTGTCTTCAGATCTGCTGGGCCCAGCACACTGATCAAATCACAAAGAAAGCCCATCAATGTCTCTACTTCCTCGGCAGATTGAGGAGATAAGGTCTATCAACGAATACTCTACAACCGCTCCAGCTGTACAGTGGAGAGCACACTGACTGGTTGCATCACGGCCTGGTTCAGCAACTCAAACGCCCAGGAATGAAGGAGACTACAGAGAGTGGTGGACACTGCCCGGTCCATCACAGGTACTGACCTCCCCACCATCGAAGGCCCATCACAGGTACTGACCTCCCCACCATCGAAGGGATCTACAGGAGGCGCTGCCTCAAAAAGGCAGCCAGCATCATCAAAGACCCACACCACCCTGGCCACGCTCTCATCTCGCTGCTACCATCGGGAAGAAGGTACAGGAGCCTGAAAACCGTGACCTCCAGGTTCAAGAACAGCTTCTTCCCAGCAACCACCAGGCTCTTAAACACGACAAACTCCAACTAAACTATGAACAAGGGACCATGGACTGCCTTGGTTGCACTCGGAACTTTAGGCCTTTTTTGCACTAGTACTGGGATTTAAAATAGTTATTGAACTTTGTATTTTTTTGATTTATTGCGTGATCTATAAGTACTACATTTACAGACCTGCTGAGCTGCAGCAAGTATGAAATTCATTGTAGAAACAAGAAACTGCAGATGCTGGTTTACAAAAAGAAAAGACCCAGGGTGCTGGAATAATTTAGTGGTCAGGCAGCCTTTTGGGTCGGGACCCTTCTTTAGACCTTAGATGTAACAATGAAATACTCCTTGTTCCCAGAATTTGGGAGAAGAGTCCCGACCTGAAACGTCACCCATCCACGTTCTCCCGAGATGCTGCCTGGCCCTCTGAGTTACCCCAGCACTTTGTGTCTTTTTAATCATTTTTTTACCAAGAGAGTTTATTTTAGCCATATGTCTCGAAATGGTACAATGAAATTCTTACTCGCAGCAGCACAACAGATGTGTAAACATAGTACTCTGTAAATACCATAATAAACAACATGATAGACAGACAGACAGATAGACAGATGGATAGATGGATAGATGGATAGATGGATAGATGGATAGATGGATAGATGGATAGATGGATAGATGGATAGATGGATAGATGGATAGATAGATAGATGGATAGATGGATAGATAGATAGATAGATAGATAGATAGATAGATAGATAGATAGATAGATAGATAGATAGATAGATAGATAGATAGATAGATAGATAGATAGATAGATAGATAGATAGATAGATAGATAGATAGATAGATAGATAGATAGATAGATAGATAGATAGATAGATAGATAGTATAAGAAGATAACTGCAGATGCTGGTACAAATCGAAGGTATTTGTTCACAAAATGCTGGAGTAACTCAGCAGGTCAGGCAGCATCTCGGGAGAGAAGGAATGGGTGACGTTTCGGGTCGAGACCCTTCTTCAGATTGATGTCAGGGGGGCGGGACAAAGGAAGGATATAGGTGGAGACAGGAAGATAGAGGGAGATCTGGGAAGGGGGAGGGGAAGAGAAGGACAGAGGAACTATCTGAAGTTAGATAGATAGATAGATAGACAGATAGATGAATAATACAAATGAACAAATTAATAAACAATAATAGTGCAAAGTTAGAAAATATAATTCCCCGTGTCGATGTGGTTCAGAGCCTATTTGAAGGTTGTAGTGTTTAACAGCCTGATGGGTGTTGGGAAGAAGCTGTTCCTGAACCTGCTGAATCTTTCAGCAAAGATACTAGAGGAGCAAGATGAACCACTCCGTTGAAATCGCCTATACTGAAGTGTAGAACGCAAAGGAGCGT
This sequence comes from Rhinoraja longicauda, assembly GCF_053455715.1. NCBI lineage: Eukaryota > Metazoa > Chordata > Chondrichthyes > Rajiformes > Arhynchobatidae > Rhinoraja > Rhinoraja longicauda. Next base: position 72,537,419 of record NC_135959.1, on the reverse strand, counting down.
AACGTCCGCCATTTTAGTAAGCAAAACCCGCCGTTCGCTCTGCCTCTCGCAGTGTAATCAGTGTTTTGGGGGAACAGTATGTGTGATGATACCGCTAAAATGCAGAATATATCTCATCTAACAATTCACAGATTTTTGTTTTTTCTCTTTTTAAACGTTTCTGCACGTTTCTGCCGACTAAAATGGCGCCGTGACGTACTACGTCTTTTAGGGTCGAGCGGTCTATCTTGCTCTGCTCTATTATCGTTGGTTTTCAGGCTCCTGTGCCGTCTGCCCGATGGCAGGGGTGAAATGAGAGAGTAGAATAGCGAGAAGGGGTGGCAGGGCCAGGGAGAGCGTGTTGGGAGGAGCTGCAGATGCTGGTGTACAGTGAAGACAGGCACGAAACTCAGCGCAACGGGCAGCATCTCTGGAGAGAAGGGATGGATGACGTTTTGGGTCGGAACCCTTCTCGGCAATGACCAAAGAGATGGTTGTCAGGAGCACACATTGAAGTGGAAGGGCAGTGCGATGAGAGCGCGGATGTGATAAAGGTGCAGTCGTTATCTCACACTCTCACTCACCAGGATGTCTCCTCGGCTCAGAGACGTTCACCGTCGATAGAGCAAGGTTTGTTTTGTCTGAGGAGCCTCCAGGAATGTGCCCAGATTACCGATGGCAGTATCAAAACCTGCCACGGTCAGCAAAGGAACACAAATCTCTCTTTCATAGAACACAGTGCAGGAACAGGCCCTTCGGCCCACAATGCCTGTGCCGAACATGATGCCAAGTGAACTGATCTCCTCAGCCTGCATGTGATCCCAATCCCTCTACTCCCTGCATATCAATGCCCCTGTCTAACAGCCCTTTAAACACCATTATCATTTAATGTCAGGTGGAAAGATTTAAGAGGAACCTGAGGGGCATTTTTTTTCACACAGAGGGTGGTGGGTGTATGGAACGAGCTGCCAGAGGAGGCAGTCGAGTTCCTCCAGCACTTTGTTTTGTGCTCACGATTGCAGCATTTCTTGTGTCTCTGAAAACACCAAGTGCTGGAGGCACTCAGTGGGTCGGGCAGCATCTGTGGAGGCAGAGAGACGGTCAATATCTTTGTGGTTCTGAGGCCGGGTCGTAGCCTGAAACGTTCACCACTGCGACCCCAGGGGATCCCTCCGGGTGCTCCGGTTTCATCCCACATCCCAAAGACGTGCGGGTTTGTGGGTTAATTGGCCCTCTGTAAATTGCCCCCAGTGTGTAAGGAGTGGATGAGAAAGTGGGATAAGACAGAACTAGGGTGAACAATGGTCGGTGTGGCTCGGTGGGCCGAAGGGCCTGTTTCCATTCTCTATCGCTAAACTAAACTAAACTAAACTAAACTAAAGAATGCATAGAAACAGGAATGCAGCTGATGGCAAGAGATTCAAAGTAAGAGGCTATCTCATCTCTCAGCCACACTTCCTCATGTGGGCTCAATGTAAATAATTAGCAGGCAAAACGATTCAGCCTCGGCCTGTCCACGCATGTCTCAGCCTCCTGCATGCTGTTATGTTACAGAGAACATCACTCCGACACCCAAAAAGCACTCTGTAAGACTATGACTCAAACATCACGTGGGTTAGAAGTCCATCACGGTCTTGTTCTGTAGGGCAAATGTCCAGTGACAGAGAGTGGTGTCCATCACAGGTACTGACCTCCCCACCATCGAAGGCCCATCACAGGTACTGACCTCCCCACCATCGAAGGCCCATCACAGGTACTGACCTCCCCACCATCGAAGGCCCATCACAGGTACTGACCTCCCCACCATCGAAGGCCCATCACAGGTACTGACCTCCCCACCATCGAAGGCCCATCACAGGTACTGACCTCCCCACCATCGAAGGCCCATCACAGGTACTGACCTCCCCACCATCGAAGGCCCATCACAGATACCGACCTCCCCACCATCGAAGGGATCTACAGGAGGCGCTGCCTCAAAAAGGCAGCCAGCATCATCAAAGACCCACACCACCCTGGCCACGCTCTCATCTCGCTGCTACCATCGGGAAGAAGGTACAGGAGCCTGAAAACCGTGACCTCCAGGTTCAAGAACAGCTTCTTCCCAGCAACCATCAGGCTCTTAAACACGACAATCTCCAACTAAACTATGAATAAGGGACCATGGACTACATTGGTTGCACTAGGAACTTTAGGCCATTTTTGCACTAGTACTGGGATTTAAAATAGTTATTGAACTTAGTATTTTGACCTCCAGGTTCAAGAACAGATTCTTCCCAACAACCATCAGGCTCTTGAAACAGCACTACACTGATGTCCCCACCATCGAAGGCCCATCACAGGTACTGATGTCCCCACCATCGAAGGCCCATCACAGGTACTGATGTCCCCACCATCGAAGGCCCATCACAGGTACTGACCCCCCCCACCATCGAAGGCCCATCACAGGTACTGACCTCCCCACCATCGAAGGCCCATCACAGGTACTGACCTCCCCAACATCGAAGGCCCATCACAGGTACTGACCCCCCCCACCATTGAAGGGATCTGGAGGGGGTGCTGCCTCAATAAGGCAGCCAGCATGGTGAAAGTATACTCTGGAGGTCCTCACCTGTCCATCGGTGCCGATGGTCCCCCCACAGTCAGTGAGGAGCTCCGACATGTCGTAGAAACTCTGGAACTGCCAGAGGCAGGCGTCCAGGTTGAGGTTGCGGTAGAAGCGGAGGGTGGAGGAGCCTCGCAGAGCGTCGCTGTATTGGTACGGAGACGTCTCGCCGATGGCCTGCGGGCTCCTGGTGGAGGGGGACAGGAAGCCATGGTGGGTCTTCACCTCATGGTGGTCCAGGAGGTTGGAGCAGCGGTGGTTGCCAACACGGGTCCCGTCGGGGCTGAGCGCCAGCTCGAAGTTGAACAGCTGGCGTGTGGAGATAACGGGGAGCATTCCTGAAACGCGGAGAAACCCTGTCACTCAGACAGCGCTGGCACCTCAGGACAACAATTGCTCCTTTTCTAAACGTGGACACAACGTGCCGGAGTAACCCAGGAGGACAGGCAGCAAGATGCGGCCCAACTCACCTGGATTCCAGTTCCCAACCAAGAGTTTGAAGGAGAAACGTCACCCGGAAATTCTCTCCGGAGATGCTGCCTGACCCGCTGAGTTACTCCGGCATTTTGTGTCTGGCTTTACGTCTCTGGTGATGTTTAGGGTCTGTCTACCCTATCTGTGGCTCGACCCAATGCCGCATAAAGGCATTTAAATGCCACTATCGTATCTGCCTGACCCACGCTGGCAGGGTGTTCTAGGCACCCACCACCCTCAGTAAAAATATTTGGCCCACACATCTCCATTAAACCTTGCCCCTCTCAGCTTAAAGCTGTGCCCTCTAATGTCGGGCATTTCCACCCTGGGAAAACCACCATTGCCACCTCTCCGTCACTCACTGAGTTGGTGACCATTATGGGCGCACAGCGCCAGAGACCCGGTTCGACCCTGACTTCGGGTGCTGTCTGTGTGGAGCTTGCATGTTCTCCCTGTGGCTACGTGGGTTTCCTCCGGGTGCTCCAGTTTTCTCCCACGTCCGAAAGACATGCGAGTTTGTCGGTTAATTGACCCTCTGTAAATTGCCCCGGGTGTGTAGGGAGAGGACGAGAAAATGGGATAACATGGAACTAGTGTGAATAAGTAATCATTGGTCAGAGTTGGTGCGATGGGCCAAATGGTCAGCTTCCACGCTGTATCTCTTAAAACTAAAATGAAACACTAAAACCTGTTTCTGCGCTGTATCTCTAAGCTGAACTACAGTAAATAAACTATAACATTTACTTTAATGACAAGTTGAATTACGTCCTGTAAGCAGTGTAAGAAAGTTCCATAGAACTTAAAAATATATTGTGTAATCTTATCGAAACATATAAGATTATTAAGGGGTTGGACACGTTAGAGGCAGGAAACATGTTCCCAATGTTGGGGGAGTCCAGAACCAGGGGCCACAGTTTAAGTAGGCCATTTAGAACGGAGATGAGGAAAAACTTTTTCAGTCAGAGAGTTGTAAATCTGTGGAATTCTCTGCCTCAGAAGGCAGTGGAGGCCAATTCTCTGAATACATTCAAGAGAGAGCTCATATGGATAGCAGAGTCAGCAGGTATGGGGTGAAGGCAGGAACGGGGTACTGATTGAGAATGATCAGCCATGATCGCATTGAATGGCGGTGCTGGCTCGAAGGGCCGAATGGCCTCCTCCTGCACCTATTGTCTATTGTAAGAAGGAAATGCAGATACTGGTTTACAGCGAAGATAGACACAAAAAGCTGTAGTAAGTGGGACAGGCAGCATCTCTGGAGAGAGGTGCAGTTGTACAGGGCCCTGGTGAGACCACATCTGGAGTATTGTGTGCTGTTTTGGTCTCCTAATTTGAGGAAGGACATCCTTGCTATTGAGGGAGTGCAGCGTAGGTTCACGAGGTTAATCCCCGGGATGGCGGGACTGTCATGTGAGGAAAGATTGGAAAGACTGGGCTTGTATTCCCTGGAATTTAAAAAGATGAAACGTATAAAATTATAAAAGGACTGGACAAGCTAGATGCAGGAAAAATGTTCCCAATGTTGGGGGAGTCCAGAACCAGGGGCCACAGTCTAAGAATTAAGGGGAGGCCATTTAAAACTGAGATGAGAAGGAACTTTTTCACCCAGAGAGTTGTGAATTTGAGGAATTCTCTGCCACAGAAAGCAGTAGAGGCCAATTCACTGGATGAATTTAAAAGAGAGTTAGATAGTCTGTGGAATTCTCTGCCACAGAAGGTAGTTGAGGCCAGTTCATTGGCTATATTTAAGAGGGAGTTAGATGTGGCCCTTGTAGCTAAAGGGATCAGGGGGTATGGAGAGAAGGCAGGTACAGGTTACTGAGCTGGATGATCAGCCATGATCATATTGAATGGCGGTGCAGGCTCGAAGGGCCGAATGGCCTACTCCTGCACCTATTTTCTATGTTTCTATGTTTCTATAGAGCTCTGGGGGCTAGTGGAATCAAGGAATATGGGGAGAAGGCAGGCACAGGTTACTGATTGTGGATGATCTGCCATGATCACAATGAATGGCGGTGCTGGGTCGAAGGGCCAAATGGCCTCCTCCTTCTATGTTTCTATGAAGGGGTGACGTTTCGGGTCGAGACCATTCTTTAGATCTATTTTCTTCAAAAATATATTGAGAGGGAAAAGTGTAACGCAGGCACCCGGCCTCCAGGTGGTGCTACCTACCATCAATGTGAGGCATCGTTACAGTCAACTTGACCAGGTTGGTATGGGCTGGATCTTCAGTGCCAGTGTATCGCAGCTTGGCAGAGAACGGTTCTGCTCCCACTGTTCCTTGCACTCTGGGCTGGCATAAACCTGAACACAATGAAAGTGCACACATATCACTCGTACAGTCACACAGTGCTGAAAAAGGCCTTACAGCCCAACTTGCCCACTGTTGCTCTTGTACAGAAAACTTAGCGAGGCTGCATTTGGAGTTCTCATGAACACCTTATAGAGTCACACAGCACGGAAACAGGCCCTTCAAACAAACTTTGCCCATGCCGACCAACTATCATCTAAACTGCCCACCTGCCTGCGTTTGGCCCACATCCTTCCAAACATTTCCTATCCATGTAGCTGTCCAAATGTCTTTAGTGCTGTTGGAGTATCTGCCTTAACTATTTCCTCTGGCAGCTCGTTCCATACACCCACCACCGTCTGTGTGGGAAAAGTTCCCCCTCAGGTTCCCATTAAATCTTTACCCTCTCGCCTTCAACCTATGCCCTCTGGTTCTTGATTCCCCGACCCTGGGTAAAAGACTGTGAATTCACCATAACTATTCCCCTCATGGTTGCTAGTTTATAACAAAACTCTTCAAAGCTTCCTCCTTTGCGAGAGTGAGGCCACACGCAAACTGGAGGAACAGCCCCTCGTAGTCTGCTTGGATAGTTTACAACCCAACGGTATGAACATTAAATTCTCCAGTTTCAGGCAACAAATCTGCAAGCAATTCCCCCCTCTTCTCTCGTCCCTGTCTCCCAGCTGGACTCAAGCCCATTTCTCCTTTTCGCTTTCCTCCCCCCCCCCCCCCCCACCCTTCCACCTACATTCCTCCCTCTGGCTTCACATCTTGGGCCTCCTCCATCCCCATCTCACTTCACTATCTTTACTCTTTTCATCTCCGGCCCCCTGTTAAAATCATCTGACAAACAACCCCCCTCCCTCCCCTCACCTGTACCCACCTATCACTGGCCTGACGTTGTCCCAACCCCACCTCCCTTCCAGTTTTCTCCCCCCTATTCCATCCGAAGAAGAGTCCCAACTTGAAACATTGCCTATCCATGTTCTCCAGAGAAGCTGCCTGACCTGCTGAGTTACTCCAGCACTCTGTGAAACGTCACCTTTCCATGTTCTCCAGAGATGCTGCCTGACCTGCTGAGTTACTCCAGCACTCTGTGAAACGTCACCTATCCATGTTCTCCACAGATGCTGCCTGACCCGCTGAGTTACTCCAGCACTCTGTGAAACGTCGCCTGTCCATGTTCTCCACAGATGCTGCCTGACCCGCTGAGTTAGTCCAGCACTCTCAGTCATTCTGGTAAACCTCCTCTGCACCCTCTCCAAAGCCCCCACATGCTTCCTGCAACGGGTCGACTAGAAATGCACGCAACACTCCAACTGGGATCTAACCAAAGTCCGATAGGAGTGGCATCGTGACTTCTCGACTCTTACACCCAGTGCCCCGACCGATGAAGGCAACCATACCATGTGCTCCCTTCACCATTCCATCTTGGTGTCGCCACTTTCAGGGAGTTATGGACTCAGACCTCAAGGTCCCTCTGCACATCACAAGTCTTCTGTACTCGTGTGTCTGCAGCAGAATCAAGGACCAGTCTCACCCCGGCCTCTCCCACTTCTCCCCTCTCCCATCAGGCACGAGGTACAGAAGTGTGAAAATACGCACGCCTCCAGATTCAGGGACAGTTTGTTCCCAGCTGTTATCAGGCGACTGAACCATCCACTCACCAACTGGAGCGATCCTGAGCTACCTCACTGGAGTCCCCCAGGCTGTCTTTAATCAGACTTTATCTTGCAGTAAATGTTATTCCCTTTATCCTGTACCTGCACACTGTGGACGGCTTGATTGTAATCATGTGTAGTCTTTCCACCGAGTATTTAGCACACAACAAAAAAGATTTTCACTGTACCTCAGTACACGTGACAATAAACTATCAAGCTATCTATGTCTTTTTTTTTGAAACCATCATCTACAAGTCCTTGTGTCTGACATGTGTACAGAGTTAGACTGCACGGAAACAGGCCCTTCGTACCAACCTGCCCATTCTGACCAAGATACCCCATCTACACTGGTCCCACCAGCCTGCGTTTGGCCCACATACCTCCAAACCTTTTCATTCACAAAATGCTGGTGTAATTCAGCAGGTCAGGCAGCATCTCGGGAGAGAAGGAATGGGTGACGTTTCGGGTCGAGACCCTTCTTCAGTCTGAAGAAGTCTGAAGAAGGGTCTCGACCCGAAACGTCACCCATTCCTTCTCTACCGAGATGCTGCCTGACCTGCTGAGTTACTCCAGCATTTTGTGAATAAATCGATTTGTACCAGCATCTGCAGTTATTTTCTTATACTCCCTCCAAACCTTTCCTATCCATGTACCCGTCTAAATGTTTCTTAAATGGTGGGATAGTTCACAAGTTATAGGAGTAGAATCAGGCCATTCGGCCCATCGAGCTTAGACCGCCGTTCAGTCATGGCTGATCTCTGACTCGTATTTCCGTTTTCCGGCCTTCTCCCCGTAACCCTTGGCGGCCAGAAGACGGACAGTAGCTGCCTCAGCCATCTATTCCATGATATGTAGTCGATCTTCCATGTGTGCGTTACCTTCTGTGGTGCTGACGGTGATGATGGGGCTGGATAGTTCAAGGCCCTCATCGCCATTGGCATTGACAGCGCGGGCCGCGCACTGCACTCGGGAGCCCGCCTGGAAGTAGATGGAGTCGAGGGTGATCATCTTGGAGGAGGTGAAGAAGGTGTTGGAGTCCACCTCCCTCAGGGGGCTGGTCACCCCGTCGTGGCCCGTCGGAGCGCTGACCAGCCACCGGTAACGGCTCAGAGTGTCGTTGATGTTCTCACTGCCGCAGATCGACCCAGTTCTGTCGTAATCAGCATATTTAGGATTGCACGCCTGACGGGGAGAAATCCAATGAGGAGACCGACCATTCAAGAGCATTTATACAGACTCTAGACTTTAGGCTTCAGCCCACCGAGTCCAGCGATCGCCCTGTACACTTGCACTATACCACACTCCAGCGACAATCTACAATTTCACCAAAGCCAATTAACCTCCAAACTTGTACGTCTTTGGAGTGCGGGAGGAAACCAACGCGGTCACAGATAGAAGGTACAAAATCCGTACAGACAGCAACCGTAGTCAGGATCGAACCCGGGTCTCTGGCGCTGTGAGGCAGCAGCTCTACTGCTGCGCCACTGGGCCCCCTATAGTCATTGTCATGCAGCATAGAAACAGGCCACTCGGCCCATTCCATCCATGCCAACCGAGATGCCCCATCCACACGAATCCCACCTGCCTGCATTTAGGCAATAGACAATAGGTGCAGGAGGAGGCCATTCGGCCCTTCGAGCCAGCACCGCCATTCAATGTGATCATGGCTGATCATTCTCAATCAGTACCCCGTTCCTGCCTTCTCCCCATACCCCCTGACTCCGCTATCCTTAAGAGCTCTATCCAGCTCTCTCTTGAATGCATTCAGAGAATTGGCCTCCACTGCCTTCTGAGGCAGAGAATTCCACAGATTCACAACTCTCCGACTGAAAAGGTTTTTTTCCTCATCTCAGTTCTAAATGGCCTACCTCTTATTCTTAAACTGTGGCCCCTTGTTCTGTACTCCCCCAACATCGGGAACATGTTTCCTGCCTCTAACGTGTCCAACCCCTTAATAATCTTATATGTTTCGATAAGATCCCCTCTCATCCTTCTAAATTCCAGTGTATACAAGCCTAGTCGACCTAGTCTTTCAACATACGACAGTCCCGCCATTCCGGGAATTAACCTAGTAAACCTACGCTGCACGCCCTGGTGCATACCTCTCTAAATCTATCCTACCCATACACCTGCCGAAATGTGTTTTAAACGTGCAAACTCCACACAGACAGCACATTCCGACACAGGCACGTGTTTGGCGCCACCGTGGCGGCAGGAGCTCGGCGCTGTGGGCCGTTAGAGCGGCGATACGTACGGTGACACAGATGAGGGGGTAGCCAGCCGGAGGGCTGGGGCTCTCCTTGGCCCGGGAGGTATCGTCGTAGATGAGCAGGGAGACCACTTGTGGCACCGAGGGGAACATCACGTCAGCCATGCTGTTCATCTCCTCAATGTACACGATCGCTTTGTTTATCTGCAAGACAATGGTGGAGACGGTAAGCTGCCCTCCCTCCGGGCAAGCCGCACACAACCGAGGGAAAGATCTGCCTCGCCCCTCCTCTCCTCCTCTCTCCGATGAGAGTTCTGCAACGTCAATAGTCATTTATTTGTCACGCACACATAAATGTGCAGTGAAATGAAAAATTACCCGCAGTTCAACAATAAGACCAATAAGAATAATCAATAAAAATGCAATATGGGCGGCACGGTAGCGCAGCGGTAGAGTTGCTGCTTTACATCGAATGCAGCGCCGGAGACTCAGGTTCGATCCTGACTACGGGCGCCGTCTGTACGGAGTTTGTATGTTCTCCCCGTGACCTGCGTGGGTTTTCTCCGAGATCTTCGGTTTCCTCCCACACTCCAAAGACGTACAGGTATGTAGGTTAATTGGCTGGGTAAATGTAAAAATTGTCCCTGGTGGGTGTAAGATAGTGTTAATGTGCGGGGATCGCTGGGCGGCACGGACTTGGAGGGCCGAAAAGGCCTGTTTCCGGCTGTATATATATGATATGATGATGATATGATGATAATAATAATAATAATAATATTCATTTATTGTCATTGCAACGAGTACAACGAAATTAAAAAATAGCCAATCCTGACGGTGCGTAAAAACATATATGCAATAAATGCAAAACAAATAAATACAAATATATTAAGTACAAAAGTTTTAACAGTGTTGCCTAGTGCAGAAGGTAGTGTTCAGTTCTCGTATGGCCCTGGGGTAAAAACTGTTCTTAAGTCTCTTTGTTCGGGATTTGATCGACCTGAAACGTCGACCAGAAGGCAGATGAACAAACAGACGGTGGCCGGGGTGGGATGGATCTTTTATTATTTTGCCTGCTCTACTGAGGCAGCGTAGGCTGAACAGGTGCTCCAGGGAGGGCAGTGAGCAGCCGATGATCTTCTGGGCCGTCGTGATGACCCTCTGAAGGGCCTTCCTGTCCTTTTCTGAGCAGCTGGCATACCATGTGGTTATACAGTATGCCATACAATCATAAACTAACACCAAACAAAAGAAACATCCATCACAGTGAGTCTCCTCCAGTCCCTCCTCACTGTGATGGAAGGCCAGGATGTATTTTTCTCTTCCCTGCCGTCTTCTCCCGCGGTCAGGCTGTTGGAGTTGCCTCTCCCTCTGCCGCTCCCTCTCTGTAATTCCTCCTGCTCTCCGACCACGCTTTGACCCAGACTCTCTACCACAGCCACATGTGTTTCCTCGATGCCTGCACCTCCATCTTCCACCTCAGGGATGGTCTTGTCTGTATTCGTTTCCACCTGGCCCACAGCTAACAATGGCCGGTTCCCTTGATCGTCGTTGCTTTTTTTGCATATCTTTCATTCTTTTGTCCTACATCACCGACTATATCTCTCGTTTCCCTTTCCCCTGACTCTCAGTTTGGAAAGGGTCTTGAACTGAAATGTCACAAATTTCTCTGCTCCAGAGAAGGGAGACACAAAATGCTGGAGTAACTCAGCGGGTCAGGCAGCATCTCAGGAGAGAAGGAATGGGTGACGTTTCGGGACCCGAAACGTCACCCATTCCTTCTCTCCTGAGATGCTGCCTGACCCGCTGAGTTACTCCGGCATTTTGTGAATAAATACCTTCGATTTGAACCAGCATCTGCAGTTATTTTCCTGCCTTTTCTCCAGAGATGCTGTCTGACCCACTGAGTCACTCCAGCTTTTTGTGTCTATCCTCAGATCATAGGTTTAGGTTTATTGTCATCACATGGCGGCACGGTAGCGCAGCGGTAGAGTTGCTGCTTTACAGCGAATGCAGCGCCGGAGACTCAGGTTCGATCCTGACTACGGGCGCCGCCTGTACGGAGTTTGTACGTTCTCCCCGTGACCCGCGTGGGTTTTCTCCGAGATCTTCGGTTTCCTCCCACACTCCAAAGACGTACAGGTTTGTAGGTTAATTGGCTGGGCAAATGTAAAAATTGTCCCTAGTGGGTGTAGTATAGTGTTAATGTACGGGGATCGCTGGGCGGCACGGACTTGGTGGGCCGAAAAGGCCTGTTTCCGGCTGTATATATATGATATGATATGATATGTATCGAGGTACAGTGAAATGCTTGGTTTTGCATGCTAACGGGTCAAATAACACTAAGGATAAATACAATCAAGCCAAACTCAAGTACAATAGGTAGAGCAAAGGGGAAGATACAGAGTGCAGAATATAGTTCTCAGCATTGTAGCCCATCAGTTCCAGAGATAAAGTCCAATGTCCGCAATGGGGTAGAGGTGAATCGGACAGTACCCTAGCTTGAACACCAGGGGAGCTATGTGAGGATGCTCTTCCTCGACTTCAGCTCTGCCTTTAACACGGTCATCCCGAGCAGACTGGTCACCAAACTTTCCGACCTTGGATTTTCCCAAACCATCTGCCAATGGATCAAGGACTTCCTGACCAACCGCCCCCAGACCGTCAAAATAGGCCCTCACCTCTCCTCCACCATTACACTGAGCACCAGCTCACCACAGGGCTGTGTGTTGAGCCCCATCCTTTACTCCCTCTACACTCACGACTGCGCCCCCACCCATCCCACCAACACCATCATCAAGTTCGCGGATGACACGACTGTGGTTGGACTCATCTCAGAAGGAGATGAGACAGCCTATAGGGATGAAATCCAAAGGCTGGCAGCATGGTGTTCAGTGAACAATCTGGTCCTGAACTCCTCCAAAACAAAGGAACTTATAATTGACTTTAGAAAAACCAGTGTAGACTACGACCCACTCTACATCAATGGGGTCTGTGTGGAAAGGGTACCAGCTTTCAGGTTCCTGGGTACGCACATCGCAGAGGATCTTACCTGGTCTACCAACACCATCACCACAGTAAAGAAGGCACAGCAGAGACTCCACTTCCTGAGGATCCTCAGGAAAACCAACCTGCAGGAGAAGCTCATGTTGTCCTTCTATCGCTGCTCCATCGAGAGTGTGCTGGCATACTGTATAACCACATGGTATGCCAGCTGCTCAGAAAAGGACAGGAAGGCCCTTCAGAGGGTCATCACGACGGCCCAGAAGATCATCGGCTGCTCACTGCCCTCCCTGGAGCACCTGTTCAGCCTACGCTGCCTCAGTAGAGCAGGCAAAATAATAAAAGATCCATCCCACCCCGGCCACCGTCTGTTTGTTCATCTGCCCTCTGGTCGACGTTTCAGGTCGATCAAATCCCGAACAAACAGACTTAAGAACAGTTTTTACCCCAGGGCCATACGAGAACTGAACACTACCTTTGCACTAGGCAACACCGTTAAAAAATCTTGTACTTAATATAATTGTATTTAATTGTATTTATGTATTTATTTGTTTTTGCATTTATTGCATATATGTTTGTACGCACCGTCAGGATTGGCAATTTTTTAATTTCGTTGTACTCGTTGCAATGACAATAAATGAATATTATTATTATATTATTATTATTATAGAAGGACTGTTTAGAAGCCTGATTTTTTTTTTAGATTTAGAGATACAGCGCGGAAACAGGCCCTTCGGCCCACCGAGTCCGCGCCGCCCAGCGATCCCCGCACACTAACACTATCCTACACACACTAGGGACAATTTTTACATTTACCCACGTCTTTGGAGTGTGGGAGGAAACCGAAGATCTCGGAGAAAACCCACGCAGGTCACAGTGAGAACTTACAAACTCCGTACAGACGGCGCCCGTAGTCAGGATCGAACCTGAGTCTCCGGCGCTGCATTCGCTGTAAGGCAGCAACTCTACCACCGCGCCACCGTGCCGCCCTCTGATAATAGAGGGGAAGAAACTGTTCCTGAGTCTGGTGGTGCGCGCTTTCAAGCTTCTGTACCTTCTGCCGGACAGGAGAGAGGAGAAGGAGGAGCTGTTCATGGTGCATGTCCTGTGGCAGCAGGTAACAGTTTCCTCACTAATAACGATCTTCAACATTGGCACTGAATCTGTCACTGGCCCTGCTGCTACTGCTGCCACACACACACGTGTCCCCCACACACACACACACGTGTCCCCCACCATCGTACCTGTATTTCTGCCACCATGTTCTCATCAGGTTTCAGGTGAACAGTGAACGCCTCCCGCATTTCTCTCAGCCCATCGTACAGGACCTCGACCTCCACAAAGTGCTGAATGTCACCTTCCTTAAACTGGACATCTGGAACAAATCAAGAACAGTCAGCTCGTCACACGCCAGGCCTGCCTACTTGTGCTGCCTCTTTCAGGGAGCTGTGAGCTGGGAAGATTCACGAGGATGTGGCCAGCTCTCAAGGGGCTGAACTACAGGGAGAGGTTGGGCGGGTTAGGACTAGTTTAGTCCACTTTATTGTCACGTGTAACATAGAAACATCGAAAGATAGAATATAGGTGCTGGAGGAGGCCATTCGGCCCTTCGAGCCAGCACCGCCATTCAATATGATCACGGCTGATCGTCCAAAATCAGTACCCCGTTCCTGCTTTCTCCCCGTATCCCTTGATTCATTTAGCCCGAAGAGCTAAATCTAACTCACTGGGGTACCAGTGAATAGATTTTGTTGTGTGATAATCAGTCAGCAGATAGACTGCACATGATTATAATCGAGCCGCCCACAAGGTACAAATACATTATAATACATGACAATACAACATATATATAACATATAACAACTACAGCATGGAAACAGGCCTGTCCGGCCCTACCAGTCCACGCCGACCAGAGATACATGATTAATCCCTGGAGCACAGGAGGCTGAGGGGTGATCGTATAATTTTGTACATGATCATGAGGGGAATAAATAGGGTGAATGCACAGTCTTTTACCAGCGTAGGGGAATCAAGAACCAGATGACACAGGTTTAAGCTGAGAGGGGAAAAATGTAATTTGAACCTGAGGGGCAACTTTTTCCACACAGAGGGTGATGGGTGTATGGAACGAGCTGCCAGGTAGTTAAGGCAGGTACAATGATGACAGTTAAAAGACATTTGGACAGGTACATGGATAGTATTTATTCACAAAATGTTGGAGTAACTCAGCAGGTCAGGCAGCATCTCGGGAGAGAAGGAATGGGTGACGTTTTAGGTCGAGACCTTTCTTCAGACTGAAGAAGGGTCTCGACCCGAAACGTCACCCATTCCTTCTCTCCCGAGATGCTGCCTGACCTGCTGAGTTACTCCAGCATTTTGTGAATAAATACCTTCGATTTGTACCAGCATCTGCAGTTATCTTCTTATGGTACATGGATAGGAAAGGTTAGAGGGATGTGGGATAAAAACGGGCAGGAGGGACCAGTGTAGATGGGGCACCTTGGACAGCATGGATGAGTTGGGCCGAAGGGCCTGTTTCTGTGCTGTGTGATTCTATGGATCTGGGCCCCACGATCCCTCCGTACAATGGATCGTTCTGCAGAGATAGTACTGCCCAAGATGGATACTTCACGTGTGAGCATGATAGCGCAGTTTTCTCAAATGTTTAAAGACAGTAATGGACTTTAGTTCATTGTGCTACATTGCCATTGGCCTCGTATACCGAGGGATGATGGGGTTCAAGACTCCCTGAAATTGGCAGCCCAAGTAGATACAGAGGTCCAAAGGGCATTTGGTGTGCTTGCCTTCGTTGGTCGTGGCATTTATTTATTTATTCGTGTCATCACACAGCTGTTTGCCAACAGCGAGCAAATTTTAGTGGCACGTGGTTGGCATCTGCAAGATCCTTTACAGTGCGTGTGTCATGCAGCACGTCACAGCTCAGGAGATGTTCCATAGTCTGGAGGCCCCGTCCACACTGGCAGTCTGCCGCATCTTCAGTGTATCCCCACTTCAGCACGTTCGATTTACTCCTCCCCACGCCTGTCCGCAGTCTGTTGAGACGGCGCCAGGTTACCCACGGTTGGTCGGAACCTGGTGGGAGTTTCTCAGAGGGATCGATTGCCATGTGAGTGTCTTCGGGAGATTTCTCCAGTCTCTCTTCCCAGAGTCTGAGCCTTCTGGACGATGCACTGCAGTCCAGGGGATGGACAGAAGAGAGGAAACTTCTGCGTGATTTCAAACGCTGAGGTAGCAAAGGGTTGGTCATGAAAGGGGTGTCTTTGAGTGTAAGAGTCAGGAAGTCATGATGCAGCTTTATTGGACTTTGGTTGAGCTCCTTTTGGAGCATTGCTTGCAGTTGTGGTCAACCCCATTCCAAGAAGGACGTGGAGGCTTGGTAGACAGTGCAGAGCTTTACAAGAACGCTGCCTGGATTAGGGAGTATTTGCTACAGGGAGAGGTTGGACAGACTTGGTTTCTCTGAAATGGCATAGGTTGAGGGGAGATGCATGTAAAATTATGAGGCATCGACAATAGACAATAGGTGCAGGAGGAGGTCATTCGGCCCTTCGAGCCAGCACCGCCATTCAATGTGATCATGGCTGATCATTCTCAATCAGTACCCCGTTCCTGCCTTCTCCCCACACCCCCTGACTCCGCTATCCTTAAGAGCTCTATCTAGCTCTCTCTTGAAAGCATCCAACGAATTGGCCTCCACTGCCTTCTGAGGCAGAGAATTCCACAGATTCACAACTCTCTGACTGAAAAAGTTTTTCCTCATCTCAGTTCTAAATCGGGTAGACAGTCACAACCTTTATCCTGGGTGGAAATGTCAAAGACTGGAGGGTATAGGTTTAAGGTGAGAGGACAAATTTCAAAGGAGATGTGTCGAACAATTTTTTTTTTGTTGCAGTTTTTTTTTTCCTGCAGAAGCCAGAGAACGTACAAACTGTACACAGACAACCCCGAGGTCAGGATTGAACCCGGGTCTCTGGCGCAGTGAGGCAGCAGCTCTACCCGCTGCACCTCTGTTCCGCCCCCTCAAAACAAAGCTTCATATCTCTTTGTTTTCATATCTCTGTCCCGCCCACCCCCCCCCGACATCAGTCTGAAGAAGGGTCTTGACCCGAAACGTCACCCATTCCTTCTCTCCAGAGATGCTGCCTGTCCCGCTGAGTTACTCCAGCATTTTGTGTCCACCTTCATATGCACATCCGTTGTGTGTTATTACTGTGGTTAATATTCCCGGATATTTACTCCAAACCCGACAGCAGTCAAAACGCACAAACGTCATGCTCGACGGGTTGAATACCACAAACTACATGGAGATTACCAGCTTAATCTCACCATAAGTACCTAAAACACAAGAGGAGGTGGTTGAGGCAGGTCCTATAACAACAATTTGAGGAAGGACGTCCTTGCTATTGAGGCAGTGCAGCGTAGGTTCACGAGGTTAATCCCCGGGATGGCGGGACTGCCACATGAGGAAAGATTGGAAAGACAGGGCTTGTATTCACTGGAATTTAGAAGGATGAGAGGGGATCTTATAGAGACGTGTAAAATTAAGAAAGGACTGGACAAGCTCGATGCAGGAAGAATGTTCCCAATGTTGGGGGAAGTCCAGAACCAGGCGACACAGTGTAAGAATAAAGGGGAGGCCATTTAAAACTGAGGTGAGAAGAAATTGTTTCACCCAGAGAGTTGTGAATTTGTGGAATTCTCTGCCACAGAGGGCAGTGGAGGCCAATTCACTGGATGAATTTAAAAGAGAGTGAGATAGAGCTCTAGGGGGTAGTGGAATCAAGGGATATGGGGAGAAGGCAGGCACGGGTTACTGATTGCGGATGGTCAGCCATGATCACAATGCTCGAAGGGCCGAATTGCCTCCTCCTGCATCTATTTTCTATGTTTCTATGTCTATGTTTCTAACATTTAAAAGACATTTGGACAGGTACATGGATAGGAAAGGTTAAGAGGGATATGGACTAAATGTGGTCAGGTGGGACAAGTGTAGATGGGGCATCATGGTTGGCATGGACGAGATGAGCCGAAGGACCTGCTTCTGTGCTGTGCGACTCTATGACCAGATGTACAGTAATTCTAGTACAAGGTGAGCCACTGCCAATAGCCATACCTTCAGACAGGGGGTTATAGTCTTCTCCAGAGACGGCCGACCCATCTTTTGTGTGGACTCGCACAATGGACACCTTGGACACGTCTCCTTGGCGTAGCACGGGGATTTTGACAACTGCGATCTGCCCGGGCTCCTTCGGTTCGCTGATACTAAACTTGGCCTCTCCAAATTTGATGACGGCTTCTGTAATCAAGAAGCAGAAGAGCAGTTCAGATAGTCCAGGGCAACACGGGGAGAGAAAGGGCCGGAGGATGCAGCGCCGGGAATAAAGGAGGACCTGGAGCGCCGTGAGGGGGGGAGAATCAAGGAGGACCTGGCGTGGGGGGACTGTCATCAGGGGGGGGGGGGGGGGAGAATCAAGGAGGACCTGGCGTGGGGGGATCGGCATCAGGGGGGGAAGAATCAAGGAGGACCTGGCGTGTTGGGGACTGTCGTCAGGGGGCAAGAATAAAGGAGGACCTGGCGTGGAGGGGATTGTCGTCAGGGGGGGGGAGAATGAAGGAGGACCTGGTGTGGAGGGACCGTCGTCAGGGGGTAAGGAAGAACAAAGGAGGACCTGGCGTGGGAAAGGCGTCATGAGTGGGGTCAAAGAACAAAGGAGAACCTGGCCTGGGGGGGGGACCCAAAAGTGGGGGGGCGGGGGGAGAATAAAGGGGGGCCTAGCGCGGGATACTTTGTAGCTTTGTGGGCACCCTTTATGTGGCGACTCTTTGCATACCGTGGGTATCCACAACAAAAAATATCACTGTCACTTGTCACATGTGACAATGAAGTATTCATTCACTCATTCATTCACTCATTAATTAATTAATTAATTGATTGATTCATCCATCCATTCACTCATCCATTCATTCAATCATCCATTCATTCACTCATCCATCCATCCATTCATTCACTCATCCATTCATTCACTCATCCATCCATCCATCCATTCGTTCACTCATCCATTCATTCACTCATCCATCCATCCATTCATTCACTCATCCATTCATCCATTCATTCATTCATCCAACCATCCATTCATTCACTCATCAATTCACTCATCCATTCATTCATTCATTCATCCATTCATTCACTTCATCCATCCATTCATTCACTCATCCATCCATCCATTCATTCACTCATCCATCCATCCATCCATCCATCCATTCATTCACTCATCCATCCATCCATTCATTCGTTCACTCATCCATCCATTCATTCACTCATCCATTCACTCACTCACATTCATTCACTCATCCATCCATCCATTCATCCATCCATTCATTCACTCATCAATTCACTCATTCATTCATTCATTCATGACTGGGGTCGTCTGCCGTGAAACTCACTGTCAGCTTTGTCCGTGATCTTTATCAGAGTTTCGTTGATGCCACCAATCGAGGCACCAAATGAAGACTCACTCTTCGGCGAGCCGAGAACCAACCTCAACTCCTCAACTTCTTCATGTACGGAGTCGTCACTCAGAGTCACGGTGCACGGCTTCTCAATCTCACCTGTGTAACATCACAGAAAGTATTTGGAGACTTCAAGGTGAGCAGTTCATGCTGCTTGCTTTAAAACGAATCACACACAGCAAAAGGAATCTTCCAGAAACATAGCAATAATCAAAGATACTAGGGGAACAAGATGGCCCACTCTGTTGAAATCGCCTATACTGAAGTGTAATACGCAAAGGAGCCATTTTAGTAGGCAAAACCCGCCGCTCGCAGTGTAATCAGTGTTTTGGGGGAACAGTATGTGTGATGATACCGCTAAAATGCAGAATATATCTCATCTATCAATTCACAGATTTAAAAAAATGTTTCTGCAAATTTCTGCCTACTAAAATGGCGTCATGACATACTACGGTTTTTAGGGTCGAGTGGTCTACCTTGTTCCTCTTGTATCTTTGGTAATAATGGAGGGTATTGGCAATAAGAAGGGGTTGGACAAACTTGGAGACACAAGGAACTGCAGATGACGGTTTACAAAAAAAACCAGAGTGCTGGAGTAACTCAGCATCTCTGGAGAACATGGATAGGTGATGTTTCAGGTTGGGAGCTTTCTGCAGACTGATGCCGTGGGGGGGTTGAAAGGTTGAAAAGAGAGGTGGGGGCATGACAAAGCCTGTTAAGTGATACAGTGCCCTCCATAATGTTTGGGCCAAAGACCCATCATTTATTTATTTGCCTCTGAACTCCACAGTTTGAGATTTGTAATAGAAAAAAATCACATGTGGTTAGAGTGCACATTGTCAGATTTTAATAAAGGCCATTTTTATAGTCAAGTCAAGTCAAGTCAATTTATTTGTATAGCACATTTAAAAACAACCCACGTTGACCAAAGTGCTGCACATCTGACTAGGAAAAAAAAGAAACACACAGTGGCAGGCAGCCAAACACAACGGCGCGGCCATCTTGAACAAAATGTTAATTCAATCACCCACAGTCCAACAACAAAGCATTAAATAAGCATCAAAATTACACCCCCAAAAAACCCCCAAAAACACAGTCCAACAATAAAAGCACTAAACAGGCACCCAAATTACCCAACCCCAAAAACCCCCAAAACACAGTCCAACAGTAAAAGCATTAAATAGGCATTCAAATCACACAACCCCAAAACCCCCAAAAACACAGTCCAACAATAATTATAGATTTTGGTTTCACCATGTAGAAATTACAGCTGTGTTTATACATAGTCCCCCCATTTCAGGGCACCATAATGTTTGGGACACACGGCTTCACAGGCGTTTGTAATTGCTCAGGTGTGTTTAATTGCCTCCTTTGCCAAGAAGTATTTAAAAGAGCAACCACAGTTCTGGAAAAAGGTCTTGTGAACAGATGAGACGAAGATTAACTTGTATCAGAGTGATGGCAAAAGCAAAGTATGGAGGAGAGAAGGAACTGCCCAAGATCCAAAGCATACCACCTCTTCTGTGAAACACAGTGTTATGGCCTGGGCATGTATGGCTGCTGAAGGTACTGGCTCACTTATCTTCATTGATGTTACAACTGCTGGTGGTAGTAGCAAAATGAATTCTGAAGTGTATAGACACATCCTATCTGCTCAAGTTCAAACAAATGCTTCAAAACACATTGGGCTGGCAGTTCATTCTACAGCAAGACAATGATCCCAAACATACTGCTAAAGCAACAAAGGAGTTTTTCAAAGCTAAAAAATGGTGAATTGTTGAGTGGCCAAGGCAATCACCCGATCTGAACCCAATTGAGCATGTCTTTTATACGCTGAAGAGAAAACTGAAGGGGACTAGCCCCCAAAACAAGCATAAATGGAAGATGGCTGCAATACAGGCCTGGCAGAGCATCACCAGAGAAGACACCCAACAACTGGTGATGTCCATGAATCACAGAGTTCAAGCAGTCACTGCATGCAAAGGATATGCAACAAAATACTAAACATGACATTGCTGTGTCCCAAACATTATGGTGCCCCTGAAATGGGGGGACTATGTATAAACACAGCTGTAATTTCCACATGGTTTAGATTTAGATTTAAAGGTACAGCGCAGAAACAGGCCCTTCGGCCCACCGGGTCTGCGCCGCCCAGCGATCCTCGCACACTAACACTATCCTACACACACTAAGGACAATGTTTACATTTGCCCAGTTAATTAACCTACATACCTGTACGTCTTTGGAGTGAAACCAAAATGTATAAAAGTGGCCTTTATTAAAATCTGACAATGTGCACTTTAACCACATGTGATTTTTTCTATTAAAAATCTCAAACTGTGGAGTGCAGGGGCAAATAAATAAATGATGGGCCTTTGTCCCAAACATTACGGAGGGCACTGTGGGTGTATACAGGTGAGGGGTGATTAGCAGATGGCTGGACAAAGGGATGAAAAGATTAAAGGCTGTAAGATAAGGAAAGAGGAAGCGTGGTGTTATCTCTGAAGAAGGGTCTCGTCCTGAAACATCACCTATCCATGTTCTCCAGAGACGCTGCTTAACCCGCTGAGTGTTGTTTAATGCTGATTACAAATCAGAGAGTATTTCGGACTCTGACAGCGTTTGGATCTGTGATGATATGTGCTGGCACCTCCACAAATTTAAAAACCACATTGGGACCCTTCTTCAGACTTCAAAAGGCCCATTGTGCGGGAAGGAACTGCAGGTGCTGGCTTACTGCGAAGAGAGACACAAAGTGCTGGAGTAACAGCGGGTCAGGCAGCGTCTCTGGAGAACGTGGATGGGTGACGTTTCAGGTCAGGATCCCTCTTCAGACTGAAAGTACGGGCGTGGGGGGGGGGGGGGGGGGGGGGTGTCGTAAAATGCCAGAACAAATCAGGGAAGGCAACAGATGACCAGGGAAGGGTGGAGCCCAAAATGGTCCATTGTTGGGTGGGGAAGAGGTGAAAACAAAGGGGATACCAGGATGCGAACAGCGGAATCTAGTAGAACGACAAGGGTGGGGATTTGGGGGATTTTGGGGGGGGGGGGGGGGGAGAGAGAATGCAGGAATTACTTGAAATTAGAGGAATTAACATTTGTTGTAAGCTGCCCAAGCGTTATATGAGGTGCTGTTCCTCCAGTTTGCGCTGGGCCTCACTCTGACAGTGGAGGAGGCCCAGGACAGAAAGGTCAGTGTGGGAATGGGAGGGGGTGTTAAAGTATTTGGCAACCGGGAGATGCTGCAGTGACCTGCCGAATTACTCCAGCACTTTGTGGCCTTTCTTAGTAAACGAGCATTTGCAGTTCTGACCTGCTGAGATTGGAAACTAGGGGCGGCACAGTGGCGCGGCGGTAGAGCTGCCAGGGACCCCAGTTCGATGCTGACTACGGGTGCTGTCTGTGTGGAGTTCTCCCCGTGACCATGTGGGTTTGACATCCCAAAGACGTGCGGGTTTGTAGGTTAATTGGCTTGTGCTCTCCAGTTTTATTTGCGTCTGTCTATGAACTAAACGAAAGTTCCTTGTGCCTCCAATGGAGGGCAGATGTTGGCCATGAAGTGGTTTATGAACAGGAAGGTGCAGTATGGCTTTCTCCGGAGTGTGGAGCTGGAACGAGTGTGTACCTGGGAGAAAGGTGATGACAGACTCATCTGTATTTGGCCGCTCAGCAAAGTCCATCATGACCTGGGCAGAGGCTTGGCGGGTGTAACACCGCACGCTGGACTTGTAGTTGATATCCCCACTCCGGTAAACCACCACTGTGACTTGGCCATCACTTTCCTTCACCACGTACGTCGACTCTTTGAACTGCACCTTCGGCACTAAAAGGTAAAGGAAATCATTAATATATTGTTCTCCACACAAACCAGTGGCCCAACCACCCCATGTTGACCAACATGCCCCATCTACGCTCGTCCCAACTGCCCATGCTCGGAACCATCCTACCATCAACTAGAGAACAGTCCTGAGCTACTAATCCTCCAATCTACCTCATTGGAGACCCTCGGACTATCTTTGTTCAGACTTTACTGGACGTTATCTTGCACTAAACGTTATTCACGTTATTCCCTTTTTTGTTTATCTTTCATTCATTTGTTCTACATCTCTCTGTATCACCATCTATATTTCTCGTTTCCCTTTCCACTGACTCTCAGTCTGAAGAAGGGTCTCGACCTGAAACATCACCCATTCCTTCTCTCCAGAGATGCTGCCTGACCCGCTGAGTTACTCCAGCATTTTGTGTCTACCTTCTGCTAAATTTACTTATTTGCAGAGTTAAGCTTTTACTAAGTGTGAACAAAAAAATTGAATATCTGTTAATATTTTATACAGTTTACTTTAGAAAGTGCAGATATTTTAAGGGTGGGGGGTATCAGTTTATGAAAATATGTCGGAAGATAAAGACAGAATTCCTCTGAGAAAATTGTTAAAATAATATTCAAAGTAAATGTTAACTTGTGTCATGCCCACTCTTTAGCATAAGAGTAATGGAAACAGGCCTTTCAGCCGAACACCAGAGGATTAGAAAGGGTTTATGTGCAGAGTCTTTTACTCAGAAAAGGGGAATCAAGAACCAGAGGACATAGGTTTAAGGTGAGAAGGGAAAGATTGATAGGAACCTGAGGGGCAACTTTTAAACATGGAGTGAGTTGCCAGAGGAGGTAGTTGAGGCAGGTACTATAATAGTAGTAAAAAGACAATTGGACAGGTACATGGACAGGAACGGCTTACAGGGATATGGGCCAAATGCAGATAAGTTTAGTGGGGCATCTTGGTCAGCATTGACAGCCATGATCACATGGAATGGTGGTGCTGGCACGAAGGGCCAAATGGCCTAATCCTGCATCTATTGTCTATTGACAAGTTGGGCTGAAGGGCCTGTTTCCGTGATGTTCGACTCTATAACTTGCTCATGAGAACACCACACTCCGCCAACTTCTCGTACAACAGTAACATAACGCCTCAACCTTAAACCGCACCAGAAATGACTGGATTAGACATCTCAGCATGAAATGTTGAGATTGATCGTGGCATGTTATTGGGTGTTAATACCGAATGCTGAGGCTTTATAAGGCCTTGGTGAGGCCGTATTTGGAGTATTGTGAGCGGTTTTGTACCCATGTCTGAGGAGCGATGGGCTAGCGCGTTGGAGAGGGTCCAGAGGAGGTTTACGAGAATGATCCCAGGGATGAGTGGGTTAACATACGATGAGCTTTGAATGTCTCTGGGCCTGTACTCGCTGGAGTTTAGAAGGATGAAGGGGGATTTACTGAATAGTGAAAGGCCTGGATAGAGTGGATGTGGAGAGGATGTTTCCCCTAGTGGGAGAGTCTAGGACTAGAGGCCGAAGCGTCAGAATAAAAGGAGGTGAGGAGGAATTTCTTTAGTCAGAGGGTGGTGAATCTGTGGAATGTATTGCCAGAGATGGTTGTGGAGGCCAAGTCATTGGGTATTTTTAAAGCGGAGATAGATAAATTCTTGATTAGTACGGGTGTCGGGGGTTATGGAGAGAATAGACAATAGACAATAGGTGCAGGAGGAGGCCATTCGGCCCTTCGAGCCAGCACCACCATTCAATGTGATCATGGCTGATCATTCTCAATCAGCACCCCGTTCCTGCCTTCTCCCCATACCCCCTGACTCCGCTATCCTTAAGAGCTCTATGCAGCTCTCTCTTGAATGCATTTGAGAGAATTGGCCTCCACTGCCTTCTAAGGCAGAGAATTCCACAGATTCACAGAAAAGGTTTTCCTCATCACAGTTCTAAATGGCCTACCCCTTATTCTTAAACTGTGGCCCCCTGTTCTGGACTCCCCCAACATTGGGAACATGTTTCCTGCCTCTAATGTGTCCAACCCCTTAATAATCTTATACGTTTCGATAAGATCCCCTCTCATCCTTCTAAATTCCAGTGTATACAAGCCTAATCGCTCCAGTCTTTCAACATATGACAGTCCCGCCATTCCGGGAATTAACCTAATAAACCTACGCTGCACGCCCTCAATAGCAAGAATATCCTTCCTCAAATTTGGAGACCAAAACTGCACACAGTACTCCAGGTGCGGTCTCACTAGGGCCCTGTACAACGGCAGAAGGACCTCTTTGCTCCTATACTCAACTCCTCTTGTTATGAAGGCCAACATTCCATTGGCTTTCTTCACTGCCTGCTGTACCTGCATGCGAATAGGGTGGAGAGGGAGAGATAGACCAGCCATGATTGAATTATGGAGTGGACGATAGGCCAAATGGCCAAATTCTGTCGCTGTGAGTTGTGAGCTTGTGAACGTCCACATGCCAGATACTTACGGTCAGAGACAGAGTCGTTGATGAGCACGGTGACCTTGCTGGGCTCTCCCAGGGCTCCGTTCATGGGCATCCTCAGCACCAGCTCAAACCTCTCCGTGCCCTCCAGCACCGGCCGCCCCAGGTCGTCGAGGATGGTCACCCGCAGAGCCTGCACACTCACACCCGGGGCAAAGTCCAGGTTGCTGCTGATTCCCACGTAATCCACACCAGCTAGCCCAGCGGCCCACGTTTGGAAAGACACAAAATTCATACGTCAGTATTCATGAGCATAGAACAGAACAGTAGAGTTGCTGCCTTACAGCACTTACAGCGCCAGAGACCCGGGTTCGATCCCGACTACGGGCGCTGTCTGTACGGAGTTTACACGTTCTCCCCGTGACCGCGTGGGTTTTCCCCGAGAACTTCGGTTTCTTCCCACACTCCGAAGATGTACAGGTTTGTAGGTTAATTGGCTTGGTATAAGTGTAAATTGTCCCCAGAAGTGTGTAGGGTAGTATTAAGGCTAGATGAAGGAAAAATGTTACCCATGTTGGGGGAGTCACAGTTTAAGAATAAAGGGTAGGCCATTTAGGACTGAGGTGAGGAAAAACCTTTTTTACCCAGAGAGTTGTGAATCTGTGGAATTCTCTGCCACAGAAGGCAGCAGAGGCCAATTTACTGGATGTTTTCAAGAGAGAGTTAGATTTAGCTCTTAGGGCTAACGGAATCAGGGGATATGGGGAGAGAGGAGGAATGGGGTACTGAGTTTGGATGATCAGCCGTGATCACATTGAATGGTGGTGCTGGATCGAAGGGCCGAATGGCCTACTCCTGCACCTATTTTCTATGTTTCCATCATTGATTGATCAATTAATTAGTTAATTTACCATCATAATCATCATAATCGTAATCATACTTTATTAGCCAAGTATGTTTTGCAACATACGAGGAATTTCCCGAGCAAGGCCGCCAGCTCCACGATGTTGGGCCGCAGAGCGACCGGAGATACGATCCGGAAAACAATCGCATCTCCGGCAAGGTTAGAGATTGAAAAAATGGTTTCCCCCAACCCCCCCCCCCCCACACATAAAACAAACGAGAGGACACTAACACAGACTTTCTAGACACGCCAAAAATAACAACAAGTAAAAGACAAAAAAGACAGATCGACTGTAGGTGAGGCAGCCATCGCGGCGCCACCCGGTGGATATAACTCATCCTCCAATTTGACGACATTGAAAAAATCATACACTGGGATCAGCCAATCATCCCTGTCCCGCCTGCAATTGGTCCAAAACGCCGCAGCGAGACTCCTGACGGGTACCCGTAAAAGGGACCACATCACCCCGATTCTGGCCTCTCTCCACTGGCTCCCAGTACGGTACAGAATCAACTTCAAGCTCCTCCTATTCACATACAAAGCCCTAAATGGGCTTGCCCCCCCCCCCCCCTATATCAAAAATCTTCTAACCCACCACTCTATCTCCAGGTCCCTCAGGTCGGCCGACTTGGGGCTACTGACTATCCCGCGGTCTAGGCTTAAGCTCAGGGGTGACCGCGCTTTTGCGGTTGCAGCTCCTAGACTGTGGAACAGCATCCCTCTCCCCATCAGAACTGCCCCCTCCATCGACTCCTTTAAGTCCAGGCTCAAAACCTATTTCTACTCCCTAGCCTTTGAGGCCCTCTGAGGGGGCGCTGTGAACTGTTTATGTATGTGCTGTTATGTTTGTGTGCCATTGTATGTTCGTTTCTTAGTACCTGAACTGATGTACAGCACTTTGGTCAACGTGGGTTGTTTTTAAATGTGCTATACAAATAAAATTGACTTGACTTGACTTGACATTCATTCATTCATTCATTTATCCATTCATTCATTCATTCATTCATTCATTCGTTCACCGAGGCGTGCTCACCTTCAGCAGAGGCTGGCTGTGTTTTGCGGGATCGGACAGTGACGGTCGCAGTCTTGGATAGGTCTGTCCCTGTTCTCCACACTTGGACCTCCACGTAGCCATCGCTCTCATCCACCCAATACTCCGTGTCGCCAAAGTAAAAGACTGGCTCTGGAACAGACATCGCATCAAGACCGTGAGCTACGTGTACACGAGCCAGCGTACGGATTTGATCAAAAATTACTGTGGCACGGTGGCGCGGCGGTAGAGTGGCTGCCTTACAGCGAATGCAGCGCCGGAGACTCCGGTTCGATCCTGACTACGGGCGCCGTCTGTACGGAGTTTGTACGTTCTCCCCGTGACCTGCGTGGGTTTTCTCCGAGATCTTTGGTTTCCTCCCACAGACGTGCAGGTTTGTAGGTTAATTGACTGGGTAAATGTAAAAACTGTCCCTAGTGTGTGAAGGATAGTGTTAGTGTGCGGGGATCGCTGGGCGGCGCGGACTCGGTGGGCCTGTTTCCGCGCTGTATCTCTAAATCTAAACCTAAATCTAAATCTACTCGGAAGCAGCTTCAACTGCGGACTTTTACGAGGATGTTGCCAGGACTAGAGGGTGTGAGCTAAAGGGAGAGGTTGACTAGGCTGGGTCTCTATTCCCCGGAGCGCAGGAGGATGAGGGGAGATCTTAGTGAGGTGTATAAAATCATGAGAGGAATAGATTGGGTAGACGCACAGAGTCTCTTGCCCAGAGTAGGGGAATCGAGGACCAGAGGACATAGGTTCAAGATGAAGGGGAAAAGATTTAATAGGAATCTAAGGGGTAACATTTTTACACAAAGGGTGGTGGATGTATGGAAGAAGCTGCCAGAGGAGTTTGTTGAGGCTGGGACTATCTCAACGTTTAAGAATCAGTTAGACAGGTACATGGATAGGACAGGTTTGGAGGGATATTTGTCTAAGCGCAGGCAGGTGGGGCTAGTGTAGCTGGGACATGTTGGCCGGTGTGGGCAAGTTGGGCCGAAGGGCCTGTTTCCACACTGTATCACTCTATGACTCTATGACTCCATGCTGGTTTACACCAAAGATAGACACAGAATGCTGGAGTAACTCAGCAAGTCAGTCAGCATCTCTGGAGAACATGGATAGGCGACGTTTCCCAGTCTGAGGAAGAGTTTTGACTCGAAATGTCACATGTTCCTATTCTCCAGAGATGCTGGCTGCCCAGCTGAGTTTAGTTTAGTTTAGAGATATAGTGCAGAAAGAGGCTGGGCAGGATAGGTCTTTCTTTGGAGCGCAGTAGGATGAGGGGTGATCTTATAGAGGTGTATAAAATCATGAGGAGAATAGATAGGGGGAATGCAGAGTAGGGGAATCAAGAACCAGAGGACATAGGTTTAAGGCGAGAGGGGAAAGATTTAATAGGAACCCGAGGAGCAACTTTTTCACTCAGAAGGTGGTGGGTACATGGAACGAGCTCCCAGAGGAGGTAGTTGAGGCAGGTACAATAATAACATTCAAAAGACATTTGGACAGGTACATCAATAGGAAAGGTTTAGATGGATATGGGCCAAATGTGGCCAGCATAGATGAGGCACCTTGATTGTTAGCGGGGCAGGTTGGGCCAAAGGGCTGTACTTCGTTAGTCAACGATTACTTGGAGAAGGCAGGAGAATGGGGTTGAGAGGCAAGAAAAGATCAGCCATGAATGAATGGCGGAGCAGGCTGAATGGCCTAATTCTGCTCCCCTGTCTTCTGGTCTTATGGAATCTGAGGTCAATTGATGAACATCTCAAGAAAACATTTCTTAAAATAAGTTTCCATGCCAAACTTTCAATAGTGTTAGACATGTCAGAGACTTGTAAAAAGCCGATTGAAAGCTATGAGGGTGCTGTATTGATTGATCAGTGATGCAAGTATATGGGATTGTCCACAGTCTAGTTTACACAGAGCAACATTTCCTACTTACGGGGCAAACAAGAGAGGGTGCTATTTAGACACAAGGAACTGCAGAGGCTGGCATACAAAATAAGACACAAACTGCTGGAGTAACTCAGCGGGTCAGGCAGCATCTCTGGAGAACATGGATAGGTGACGTTTCACAGAGTGCCGGAGTAACTCAGCGGGTCAGGCAGCATCTCTGGAGAACATGGATAGGTGACGTTTCACAGAGTGCCGGAGTAACTCAGCGGGTCAGGCAGCATCTCTGGAGAACATGGATAGGTGACGTTTCAGATTGGGGCCAGTCTTTAGGCTGATTGTAGATGGGGGAGAAAGCTGGGAGAGCGATCAAAGGTGGGCGAGTGATGGGTGGATATGTGAGAGGGGGATGATAGGCAGATGGTTGGACAAAGGCCAGAGCTGAAAACACAAAAGGCTGTGAGATGTGAAGGAGGGAAGAGGCAAGGTGTAACCTAGGAACAAGGGTCCCGACCCAAAACCTGGCCCTCTGCTCCAGAGATGCTGCCTGACCCGCTGAGTTACTCCAGCAGAGTTATTTAATGCTGATTAAAACTATGAAATGATTTCTGTGCTGATGGAGCTTTCTTTCCGTGATGGCGCATGCCATCGTTGTGTAGTAGCGCCTCTACAAAGTTTAAAAACTTGATATTCACATTTTTAATGTTCAAAAAATTACTAAAGTTTAACAATTAAAATGTATTAATAAAATTAAGCAGTCGGGGCCCGTAAACGGAGTAATGCAAAATGCTGGGGGAACTCAACTGGTCAGGCAGCAGCTGTGGAGAGAGTGGGCAGACCACATTTCACGTTGGGACCCCTTTTCAGACTGAATCAGTTTAAAGAAGGGTCCCGACCTGAAACATCATCTGCCCATTCCCTCCAGCAGATGCTGCCTGACCTGCTGAGTGCCTCCAGCACTTTGGGTTTTGCTCAAGATTCCAGCACCTGCAGTTCCTTGAGCATCCTTAAACAGCTGAAGCATCAGAGTCACACAGCACTGAAGCAGGCCCTTCGGCCCAACTTGCCCATGCTGATCTTATAGGAGGATGCTCCTGGTTAGACGCCAGCAGCAAGGATCACTAGGACTTCCGGCACCATTTTGTCTCCAAACAAACCCCTGGTAATAATTAACCGCTTACCTCTTTGAAAAAAAGACACAAAGTGCTGGAGCAACTCAGCGGGTCAGGCACCTTGTGTCCTTTTTTTGCAAAGCGGCATCTCTAGTTCCTTGTCCCTACATTTATTTATTTTACAAAGTGCATTGGAATAAAGTGAGGCTTATGTCAGGCTGGGCTCTAATGCAGAGAGCCTGTTGAAACTCACTATTTAAAGTCGGCCCTAGTAGAAAGCGAGAGACAGCACCGATGGAAACATTCCTCAGATACCAGAAACAGGGAGCGACACAATGCACCAATAAGTCACTGATAAACACAATACACAGTTAACAGGATTTATTCTGTTGAAAAACCACTCGGGCATAAAAGTAAAATACAAACAACTAAGCAGTTTGAATTAAAGGCAGGCTGTCAAATATAATATCCATTTTACAGTAGCACAGCAGTAAATAGGTGGCACAGTGTCACAACAGTAGAGTTGCTGCCTTACAGCGCCAGAGACCCGGGTTCGTTTCTGACTACGGATACTGTACGGATTTAGAAGGATGAGAGGAGATCTTATCGAAACGTATAAGATTATTAAGGGGTTAGACACGTTAGAGGCAGAAAACATGTTCCCAATGTTGGGGGAGTCCAGAACAAGGGGCCACAGTTTAAGAATAAGGGGTAGGCCATTTAGAACTGAGATGAGGTAAAGCTTTTTCGGTCAGAGAGTTGCGAATCTGTGGAATTCTCTGCCTCAGAAGGCAGTGGAGGCCAATTCTCTGAATGCATTCAAGAGAGAGCTAGATAGAGCTCTTAAGGATAGCGGAGCCAGGGGGTATGGGGAGAAGGCAGGAACGGGGTACTGATTGAGAATGATCAGCCATGATCACATTGAATGGCGGTGCTGGCTCGAAGGGCCGAATGGCCTCCTCCTGCACCTATTGTCTATTAGACAATAGACAATAGACAATAGGTGCAGGAGTAGGCCATTCAGCCCTTCGAGCCAGCACCGCCATTCAATGCGATCATGGCTGATCACTCTCAATCAGTACCGCGTTCCTGCCTTCTCCCCATACCCCCTCACTCCGCTATCCTTAAGAGCTCTATCCAGCTCTCTCTTGAAAGCATCCAACGAACTGGCCTCCACTGCCTTCTGAGGCAGAGAATTCCACACCTTCACCACTCTCTGACTGAAAAAGTTCTTCCTCATCTCCGTTCTAAATGGCCTACCCCTTATTCTTAATCTGTGGCCCCTTGTTCTGGACTCCCCCAACATTGGGAACATGTTTCCTGCCTCTAATGTGTCCAATCCCCTAATTATCTTATATGTTTCAATAAGATCCCCTCTCATCCTTCTAAATTCCAGTGTATACAAGCCCAATCGCTCCAGCCTTTCAACATACGACAGTCCCGCCATTCCGGGAATTAACCTAGTGTCTATAGTTGTCTATTGTCTATTGAGAGTTTGTACGCTTTGTGCCCGTGACCACGTGGGCTTTCTCCGGGTGCTCCAGTTTGCTCCCACACTCCAAAGACGTGCAGGTTTGTAGGTTAATTGGCTTCTGTAAAGTTGTAAATTGTCCCTATTGTGTAGGGCAGTGGTAATGTACAGGGGAATCACTGGATGGCGCCATCTCAGTGGGACGAAGGGCCTATTTCCACGCTGTATCTCTAAAATAAAACTAAACTAAAACAATGAAGGCATGCATAACGTACGCCTTCTTAACTCAGAATAAATCTTTTCAATTTTATATTTTACGGTAATGTTCTAATAAATTTTTCAACCGATTGTTTAACCTTGAAAAACAGCAGTTCAATCATTTGCCAAGGAATTTCAAATATTTTCTCCCTTTCCAACAAATTCGTCGATTAAGGCTGGTTACTCTGAGAATCTATAATGATTTTCCCAATACTGATTCACATCAAACCCTCAAATGAATGTGTAGGAAGGAACTGCAGATGCTGGTTCACACCAAAGACTGCTCCTGTCCCACTGAATCCATTTCCATGTACCCCGACTCCAGTCTATCTCCCCCGGTCCAATCCCTCCCGACCTGTCCAAGGCATCTTACACACTCTTCGTCTCTTTCATGGCTTCTGTTTTCCATGCCTCCACTCCCTCATCTTTACTACGGTCACTCTACACCTCCACCCCCCACCTGGAAGGTCTTAAAGCCATCTGTTTCTTCCTCGGCCGCAGAACCAGCCAATTGCCCTCTACCAACACTCTCCTCCGCCTAGTCGTCACTCTCAACAACTTCTCCTCCAACTCCTCCCACCTCCTCCAAGTGTAAGGCGTAGCTATGGGCACCCGCATGGGCCCCAGCCATGCCTGCCTCTTTGTAGGGTA
Source organism: Rhinoraja longicauda (assembly GCF_053455715.1). Classification (NCBI taxonomy): domain Eukaryota; kingdom Metazoa; phylum Chordata; class Chondrichthyes; order Rajiformes; family Arhynchobatidae; genus Rhinoraja; species Rhinoraja longicauda. Next base: position 72,505,085 of record NC_135959.1, on the reverse strand, counting down.
CGTTGAACAATCCCTGTTCCAGGCGTACACTGGCCCTATCCCCGAACTCTACCTCCGCTACATTGATGACTGCATCGGTGCTACCTCCTGCCCCCATGCAGAACTCATGGACTTGCTATTGAGGGCGTGCAGCGTAGGTTTACTAGGTTAATTCCCGGAATGGCGGGACTGTCATATGATGAAAGACTGGAGCAACTAGGCTTGTATACACTGGAATTTAGAAGGATGAGAGGGGATCTTATCAAAACATATAACATTATTAAGGGGTTGGACACGTTAGAGGCAGAAAACATGTTCCCAATGTTGGGGGAGTCCAGAACAAGGGGCCACAGTTTAAGAATAAGGGGTAGGCCATTTAGAACTGAGATGAGGAAAACCTTTTCTGTGAATCTGTGGAATTCTCTGCCTTAGAAGGCAGTGGAGGCCAATTCTCTCAAATGCATTCAAGAGAGAGCTGCATAGAGCTCTTAAGGATAGCGGAGTCAGGGGGTATGGGGAGAAGGCAGGAACGAGGTACTGATTGAGAATGATCAGCCAAGATCACATTGAATGGCGGTGCTGGCTCGAAGGGCCGAATGGCCTCCTCCTGCACCTATTGTCTATTGTCCATTGACTTCATCAACTTCACCATCAATTTTCATTCTGCACTCAAATTCACTGGGACCATCTCCGACACCTCCCTCCCCTTTCTTGATCTCACAGTCTCCATCACAGGAGATAGAATATCGACTGGTGTCTATTATGGACCTACTGACTCCCACAACTATCTAGACTACACTTCTTCCCACCCTGCTTCCTGTAAAGCCTCTATCCCCTACTCCTAATTCTTCCGTCTACGCTGCATCTGAGCCCAAGATGTTGTGTTCCATACCAGGACATCTGAGATGTCCACGTTCTTTAGGGGATGGGGGTTCCCCTCTCCCATCACAGATGAGGCTCTCACTAGGGTCTCCTCGGTACCCTGCAGCTCCGCTCTTGTTCTCCCTCCCCCCAGTCACAACAGAGACAGAACCCCCCAAGTTCTCACTTTCCACTCTATTAGCCATCGCATGCAACACGTAATCTTCCGACATTTCCACCACCTCCAATGGGATCCCATCACGAGTCACATCTTCTCATCTCCACCCCTTTCCTCTTTCTGCAGAGACCGTTCCCACCGCAGCACCCCGGTTAACTCATCACTTCCCACCCAGTAACTGGATCGTTCCGAGTCAGCATGGATTTACGAAGGGGAAATCATGCTTGACTAATCTTCTGGAATTGAGGACGTAACTAGGAAAATTGACGGGAGAGCCGGTGGATGTGGTGTACCTCGACTATCAGAAAGCCTTCGACACGGTCCCACATAGGAGATTGGTGGGCAAAATTAGAGCACATGGTATTGGGGGTAAGGTACTGACATGGATAGAAAATTGGTTGACAGACAGAAAGCAAAGAGTGGGGATAAATGGGTCCCTTTCAGAATAGCAGGCAGTGACTAGTGGGGTACCGCAAGGCTTGGTGCTGGGACCGCAGCTATTTACAATATACATCAATGACTTGGATGAAGGGATTAAAAGTACCAATAGCAAATTTGCAGATGATACAAAGCTGGGTGGCAGTGTGAACTGTGAGGAAGATGCTATGAGGTTGCAGGATGACTTGGACAGGTTGTGTGAGTGGGCGGATACATGGCAGATGCAGTTTAATGTGGATAAGTGTGAGGTTATCTACTTTGGTGGTAAGAATAGGAAGGTAGATTATTATCTGAATGGTGTCAAGTTAGGAAAAGGGGACGTACAACGAGATCTGGGTGTCCTAGTGCATCAGTCACTGAAAGGAAGCATGCAGGTACAGCAGGCAGTGAAGAAAGCCAATGGAATGTTGGCCTTCATAACAAGAGGAGTTGAGTATAGGAGCAAAGAGGTCCTTCTGCAGTTGTACAGGGCCCTAGTGAGACCGCACCTGGAGTACTGTGAGCATGTTTTAGTCCCCAGGTGCTTTCCCCTACAACCGCTGGTGATGCAACACCTGTCCCTATACCTCCTCACTCGACTCCGTCCAAGGACCCCAACAGTCCTTTCAGGTGAGGCAGAGGCTCACTTGCACCTCCTCCAACCTCATCTATCTGCTCTTCCAGGTGCAGACTCCTATATATCGGTGAGACCAAGCGCAGACTCGGCGATCGTTTCGCTGAACAGTTCTGCTTAGTCCGCCTAGGCCTCCGCGTGCTCCCGGTTGCTAAACTCCTCTCCCATTCCCACACTGACCTTTCTGTCCTGGGCCTCCTCCACTGTCAGGGTGAGGCCAAATGCAAATTGGAGGAACAGCACCTCATATTTTGCTTGGGCAGCTTACAATCCAGTGGTATGAATATTGATTTATCTTACTTCAAGTAACCCTTGCTTTCCCTCTCTCTCTCCGTCCCTCCCCCACCCTAGTTCTTCGACTAGTTTCACTGTCCTCCTGTTTAATGTTACTGTTTGTTTGCGTCGTTCTCACCTTCCCCCAGCCAGCAGTGAACCATTCTACATTTCCTTGAGGATTGTCTGCTTTGATCTGTCATGTTCACACTTTACCTTTCCATATCTCTCCCTCTCCTCTGACTCTCAGTCTGAAGAAGGATCTCGACCTGCAACGTCACCCATTCCTTCTCTCCCAGAGATGCTGCCTGTCCCGCTGAATTACTCCAGCGTTTTGTGTCTGTCCTCAAATTCTATTCTTTAATTTCATTTAACGCACTTCAGAAATTGCGCAATTTGTGGTAAACGACATCTCTCCATTCCCTCCACAGATACTGTCTGAACCGCTGAGTTCCTCCGGCACTTTGTGCTTTGCTCAAGATTCCGGCATCTGCAGTTCCTTGTGCCTCTGTGTTTGCTATTAATTAAATCATATTTAAATGGCACACGCTGCCAATGTGGATTTATCTCCCTCATTAAACTTTGGAGTGAGACTGATCTCAGTCGTTTCTATAAACTCTTTACTCTTTTCTTGAAATCACCTGCCGTACACCATAAAATGTATAACTTTAACATTGTTTTATTGTTCTGTGATTTAGAACTTGTGAATCTGTCCCATACACAAAGATATAACAGCTGGTGAGATGGGCAAAGTTTCGAGGAGATTTGCGGGCCACGTTCTCCCACTTTATTCTAGATTCCAACAACCGAGACAAACGGTGGCGCGGCGGTAGAGGTGCTGCTTTACAGCGAATGCAGCGCCGGAGACCCGGGTTCAATCCCGACTATGGGCGCCGTCTGTACGGAGTTTGTACGTTCTCCCCGTGACCTGCGTGGGTTCTCTCCGAGATCTTCCGTTTCCTCCCACACTCCAAAGACGTACAGGTTTGTAGGTTAATTGGCTCGGTAAATGTAAAAATTGTCCCTAGTGGGTGTAGGATAGTGTTAGTGTGCGGGGATCGCTGGTCGGCGCGGACCCGGTGGGCCGAAGGGCCTGTTTCCGTGCTGTATCTCTAAACTAAACTCAACTAAATCTGCAATTCCTTGAGTCTGCACAGCGGTAAACATTCTCCAGTTGCAGCAGCTTTGTATCTGCCGGCAGTCACCATCAACCTTTCCTTCCTAAACTCCCCCATTCACAATTATTGTGCAGCTAATGTCAGACCTGTCAGACGATAATTACAGCCTGCCCCCAGCACCAAGACTGCAGGGTGCCACGAACATGCTGGGTAATTACAGCGTGAGAGGGCTTGACAGCCAGCTTCCTTTATCAATGTGGACACAGGAATGTGTGGTGGAAAAATGAGAAGCAAGCCAGCGTGGTCCTGCTCTCTCCCTCTGCCTCCAGATCCAACTATCTCCTGATCATTAACCCCTCTTTGCCAGAGGATTACATTAGGACATCGCTCACCAAACACAACAGCTAAACTACTGGAGTCGCTGGATATTTTACATTTAAAATGACAATAGACAATAAACAATAAGTGCAGGAGGAGGCCATTCGGCCCTTTGAGCCAGCACCGCCATTTAATGTGATCATGGCTGATCATTCTCAATCAGAACCCCGTTCCTGCCTTCTCCCCATACCCCCTGACTCCGCTATCCTTAAGAGCTCTATCTAGCACTCTCTTGATTGCATTGAGAGAATTGGCCTCCACTGCCTTCTGAGGCAGAGAATTCCACAGATTCACAACTCTCTGACTGAAATTGTTTTTCCTCATCTCCGTTCTAAGTGGCCTACCCCTTATTCTTAAACTGTGGCCCCTGGTTCTGGACTCCCCCAACATTGGGAACATGTTTCCTGCCTCTAACGTGTCCAACCCCTTAATAATCTTATACGTTTCGATAAGATCCCCTCTCATCCTTCTAAAGCATTTTTACTTCTAAAGTAAAAATGCATTTACTTTAGACTGCAGCGTGTTAACCTGGTCCACCAAACCCGCGTCAATCTGCGATCACACCAACACTAGCAGTGCCCTACACACCAACGACAATTTATAATTTCTAGTAGCCAGTTAACCTACAAACCTGCGCGTCTTTGGAGTGTGGGAGGAAACCGGATCACCGGGAGAAAACCCACGCAGGTCACGGGGAGAAGGTACAAACTTCATACAGACAGCGCCCGTAGTCAGGATAGAACCGGGATCTCTGGCGCTGTGAGGCAGCAACTCTACCGCTGCGCCACCGTGCCGCACTACAATAGTTAATCATTCTCAACAGGTCAGGCAACCTTTACGGGCAGAATGAACCAAAATTAACATTTCTCATTAATGCCAAGAAAAACCACCATTTTGAATTGTTATTCCTCATGCAGAACGACGAGTAAAATTAACCACCAATTTCTTTTTTAATCTTTCACATAACCCGTGCCAAGTTGAGTTTATTGTCATCCGTGCGGTGAGGTACAGGTTTCAACGACAATTTTGCTTGTGGTAGCATCGTAGGGCGGCACGGTGGCGCAGCGGTAGAGTTGCTGCTTTACAGCGAATGCAGCGCCGGAGACTCAGGTTCGATCCTGACTACGGGTGCTGCACTGTAAGGAGTTTGTACGTTCTCCCCGTGACCTGCGTGGGTTTACTCCGAGATCTTCGGTTTCCTCCCACTCTCCGAAGACGTACAGGTATGTAGGTTAATTGGCTGGGTAAATGTAAAAATTGTCCCTAGTGGGTGTAGGATAGTGTTAATGTACGGGGATTACTGGGCGGCACGGACTTGGAGGGCCGAAAAGGCCTGTTTCCGGCTGTAGATATATGATATGATGATATGATCACAGGCATATAGACTCAGACAACACACACCCCAAACATGAATTATACATAAGCCCACAATGGACCATTGTGGGCTCCTTGGCCATCGGTGCCAGCTCTGATTTGTTCTGTCCCTTTTCATACCTCCAGCTTCCCTCTCTCCCGACCCTCAGTCTGAAGAAGGGTCTCAACCCAAAAAGCCATCATTTCCTTTTCTCCAGAAATGTTGCCTGTCCCGCTGAGTTACTCCAGCATTTGGTGTCTATCTTCGGTGTAAACCGACACCTGCAGTTCCTTCCTGCACATTAATTATATGTACAATTCTGCTGCACAGTAACATGAACATAGAACAGTGCAATGTGTAGAAAGGAACTGCAGATGCTGGCTTACACTGAAGATAAGACACAAAATGCTGGAGTAACTCAGCGGGTCAGGCAGCATCTCTGGAGAAAAGGAACAGGTGGCGTTTCGGGTCGGGACCCTTCTTGAGACATCAAGCAGTCTGAAGAAGAGTCTCGACCCAAAACGTCAACTGTTCCTCTTCTCCAGAGATGCTGCCTGACCCGCTGAGTTACTCCAGCTCTTTGTGTCTATGGAAGGGTACAGCACAGGAACAGGCCCTTCGGCCCACAATGACCGTGCCGACCATAATGCCAAGTTGCACTAATCTCCTCTGTCTGCATGTGATCCCTATTCCTCCATTCCCTGCATATCCATGTGCCTACCCAAAAGCCTCTTAAACACCACTATATCCACTACCACCCCTGGCTTTGTGTTCCAGGCACCCACCACCCTCTGTGTAAAAAACCTGCCACGCACATCTCCTTTAAACTTGCCCCTCTCACCTGAGAGCCATGCCCTCTAGACTTTGACAATTCCGCCCTGGGTAAAATGTTCCGACTGTCTACCCTATCTATGCCTCACAACATTTTACAAGACTGTGTAAGCAAAAAGAACAAGGCAATTAGAAGAAAAACTTGGTGATGGAGGCATCCATGTGCTGATATTAAAATTTAACAACACATCATTTCTAGAGCGGACAGTGATTCTGTTTTAGACATAGGACTGCATAAACAGCCCAGGATTATTAATCCTACGATATTCTCTGCAAACATTGACTTCTAAACAAAGCCTACATTTCAATGGGACTCGAGGTTTCTCAGTGTGTCCTTTTATTATTTTGAAGTCATATAAATGACAACAAATTAGTGACTCCAAATTTTTAGTGCACTTTTACAGAGAAATAAATGGTAATTAATGAACGACCAGTTAGTTTGCACAGTAAGATGGTTGATTGATCTGGAAACATTTAGACAGGTAGGTTAGGTTTGGAGGGATATGAGCCAAACACAGGCATTTCCTTCCTGGGAGAAATATTCTGACTGTCTACCCTATCTATGCTTCACATATTGTTATATAATAGTGAAAGCAAAAAAAACAAGACAACTAGAAGAATTGGGACTAATGTAGATGGGACATATTGATCGGCATGGGCAATTTTGGGCCAATGCTGTATGACTATGATTGATTGATCGAAGGTATCACAAAATGCTGGAGTAACTCAGCGGGACAGGCAGCATCTCTGGAGAGAAGGAATGGGTGATGTTTCGGGTCGAGACCCTTCTTTAGACTGATGGAAGGGTCCCAAAACGTCACCCATTCCGTCTCTCCAGGGATGCTGCCTGACCCGCTGAGTTACTCCAGCATTTTGTGATACCTTCGATTTGTACCAGCATCTGCAGTTATTTTCCTACACATGATTGATTGATCGATCAATCGATTGATACAGCAAGGAAACAGGCCCTTCAGCCCACCAAGCCCAGGCCGACCATCGATCACCCGTTCACACTAGTCCTATGTTATCCCACGTTGTCATCCACTCCCTGCGCACGAGGGGCAACTTACAGAGGGCCAATTAAACTGCAAACCCGCACGTCTTTGGGACGTGGGAGGAAACTGGAGCACCCGGAGGAAACCCACACGGTCACAGGGAGAATTCCATGTTCATACCGTTGGGTTGTAAGCTAGCCAAGCGGAATATGAGGGGCTGTGGCTCCAGCTTGTGTGTGGGCTCACGCTAGCACAGTCTGTGCAGGGACCCTGCAATAGGTCAGCCTGGCAATACATCTGCTGGACAGACGGCACACGCCTTTAAGTCGAGTGACGAGGGAAGCTTAAAAAAAACGTGCAAAACTGATTAAAGTTTCAAAGTGGTTACAAGGCACAGACTTGCGCAGATCGTGGTCTCCTGGAGAATGGTCTTAAATCATCACCGGCTTTCTGCAAACCCCCGATTTATTTCCCTGCCCAAAAATGGTGGGAATTCTGCAGAGGACGTCCAATTTCATCTCAGTAAATCTCCATCTCAACAGCACAGAGCAACCCGGATGTCAAGACTGAGGGGTTAGTTAACTTTGAAAGTGTCCCTGAGCCCACTATTAGCTTCACACAGCCTGGCAGCAGGCCCTACAGCCCATCTTGCCCATGACGGTCAACATGCCCCATCCACACTAGTCCCACCTACCCACCCATATCTACCCTTTAACCCTTTCCTGTCCATTCACCTGTCACTTCATCAGCCATAATTGGATAATCAGGCAGGAACAGACGGAGTGAATGCACAGTCTTTGGTCCAGGGTAGGAGAATCAAGAACCAGAGGGTGTAGGCTTAAGGTGAGAGAGGAAAGATTTAATAGTAATCTGAGGGCCAACATGTTCATACAGCTGGTTGGTGGGTGTATGGAACGAGCTGCCAGAGGAGGTAGATGAGGCAGGTACTATCACAGCATTTATAAGACACTAGACCAAGTGGACCTGTTGGGCCCAAACCTCTCCTGCATTGGTGCAGCACCCTCTCCTCTCCCCCTCTCCTCTCCCCCTCTCCTCTCCTCTCCCCCTCTCCTCTCCCCCTCTCCTCTCCCCCTCTCCTCTCCTCCTCTCCTCTCCCCCTCTCCTCTCCCCCTCTCCTCTCCCCCTCTCCTCTCCCCCTCTCCCCCTCTCCTCTCCCCCTCTCCTCTCCCCCTCTCCTCTCCCCCTCTCCTCTCCCCCTCTCCTCTCCCCCTCTCCTCTCCCCCTCCCCCTCTCCTCCCCTCCCCCCTCCCCTTCCTCTTCCCCCCTTCCCCTCAACCCCCCTTATCCTCTCTCCACCCACTCCCTCCCTCCCCCTTCCCTAGGAGATAGATTTAAACTTTTTAAATGTGAATAAATTAAAAAATATAACACCGATTTCAATGAAACCTCTTCGATTAGCACCCATTAGCACTCAATGGCGGTGAGTAAGGTGGGCCTAAAATTGTTGCGCTATCGTGTACCGTTTTGGCTGTAGTTCAGGAACAAACAAACAAACAACAGAGAGTTTTAGTGTATAGATTTGGACAGGTTCAAGGAACAGTGGGATATGGATCACGTGCAAGTAGAGGAGGTGAGTTTAACGTGGCATCATGTTCAGCACTGACATTGTGGGCCGAAGGGCCTGTCCCTGTGCTGTTCTTTGTTTTACATGCTGTTCCATATTCTACGTTTCATGTTCTGTGTAGGAGCCTGTGTCTGTGGGAGGGATTAAACCTGTGGATTCTAGCTGAACAGCTTTTCAATTCTGAGTTATTCATTGGACTGTAATCTTGTGAGGGTGAATGACACAATCCATGGTTAGAAAACACACTCAAATGTGGAGGAAAGAGGCCAGGTAATAAACGTCAATGACTAATCCTATCCCTGCATTAAGACGGCAATGGATAATTTTGGCAGACTTCATGGTGGGAAGGAGAGGGCTTGAACTAAAACATCTCGCCCTCAAACTGGGCCCTAAAAAGTATGAAAACGCACAACTCCAGGGACAGTTTTTCTCCCCAGCTGTTATCAGGTAACTGAACCATCCTCTCACCAACTAAAGAGTGGTCCTGACCTCCCATCGACCTTGTTGGAGACCGTCGGACTGTCTTTAATCAGACCTTACTGGACTTTAACTTGCACTAAAGGTTATTCCCTTGTCATGTATCTGCACACTGTGGACGGCTCGATCGTAATCATGTATCGCCTTTCCGCAGAATGGTTAGCACACAACAAAAGCCTTTCACAGTAGCTCGGTACACGGGAGTATAAACTAAACTAAAGTAGACAGACACAAAATGCTGAAGGAACTCAGCGGGACAGGCAGCATCTCTGGAGAGAAGGAATGGGTGACGTTTCAGTTCGAGACCCTTCTTCAGACCTTGTGGGATTTTAGTTTAGTTTAGAGATACAGCGCGGAAACAGGCCTGTTCAGCCCACCGAGTCCGTGCTGCCCAGCGATCCCCACACACTAACACTATCTTACACCCAATTGGGGCAATTTTTACATTTACCAAGCCAATTAACCTATAAACCAGTACGTCTTTGGAGTGTGGTAGGAAACCGAAGATCTCGGAGAAAACCCACACAGGTCAGGGGGAGAACGTACAAACTCCGTACAGACAGCGCCCGTAGTCAGGATCGAACCCGGGTCTCCGGCACTGCATTCGCTGTAAGGCAGCAACTCTACCGCTGCGCCACCGTGCTGCCTTTTGTGCTGTTCTACGAAAGAGATTGTTTGTAGGGGGGAGGATTCATCCTGTAGATTCTGGTTGAAGAACTATTTAATTGTGAGCTATTACTTGGACTAATTTGTAACACAATCCATCGTTACGAAACGGGCTCAAAGTGGAGAAAGGAGGCTGGGGAAAGATTGTTAATAAAAGTCAATGACTAATCCTATTCCTGCATTAAGACGGCAATGAATAATTTGGCAGACTTCATGGTGGGAATGAGAGGTCTTGAACTGAAACATCTGGCGCTTAAACTGGGACCGAAATACATCCCAGTCTTCTCCTCTGAAGTACAATATGATTCCGGATATTGTTATGAGTGTACATGTGGGAATGTCACAGGCCACACCACACCAATGCTTACTTCTGAGCCGAGATTGTACTGTGACACTCGTGAGAAGGTACTATCGTCTCAAATCTCTTATTTTATGGAGTCTTTAATTGGAAACATCTGCAGCGTTCAGACTGACGATGATCGCACTGCATCGCGGCAGCACAAACACAACGAAACGAAAGGCGGGACACAACTGCATCTACTGGAGACAATCTCAGCTCCCAAAAACCACTCGCTGCACGGTGGCGCAGCGGGTAGAACCGCTGCCTCACAGCGCCGGAGGCCCGGGTTCGATCCTGACCTCAGTTGCTGTCTGAGTGGAGTTTGAATTCTCTCGGTGACTGCATGGGTTTCCTCCATGTACTATGGTTTCCTCTCACATCCCAAAGGCGTGCGTGTTTGCAGCTCAATTGGCCCCCTGTAAATTGCTCCGAGTGTGTAGGGAGTGGAAGATAAAGTGGGATAACATAGAACTAGCGTGAGCGGGTGATCGATGGTCGACGTGGACTCGGTGGGCCGAAGGGCCTGTTTCCATGCTGTGTCTCTAAAATGTAAAGCAGTAACTCAGCGAGTTAAACTGGCGCTTAAACTGGGACCGAAATACATCCCAGGCTGCATCTCTGGAAAACATGGAGAAGAATATGTTCAAACTTTCTCCCATTGCTATTGAGAATGATCAGCCATGATCACATTGAATGGCGGTGCTGGCTCAAAGAGCCGAATGGCCTCCTCCTGCACCTATTGTCTATTGTCTATTGTCTCCCCATACCCCCTGACTCCGCTATCTAGCTCTCTCTTGAATGCATTCAGAGAATTGGCCTCCACTGCCTTCTGAGGCAGAGAATTCCACAGATTCACAACTCTCTGACTGAAAAGGTTTTTCCTCATACCTGTTCTAAATGGCCTACCCCTTATTCTTAAACTGTGGCCCCTGGTTCTGGACTCCCCCAACTTTGGGAACATGTTTCCTGCCTCTAACGTGTTCAACCCCTTAATAATCTTATATGTTTCGATAAGATCCCCTCTGATCCTTCTAAATTCCAGTGTATACAAGTGCTAGTCGCTCCACATATGACAGTCCCGCCATTCTTATATTTCCAAAAAGTAAGCTATTAATTTTAGCTGGTTTCTTCACCTTTATATCTCATAATCATAGAGTGGTACGGTGTGGAAACAGGCCCTTTGGCCCAACTTGCCCACACCGGCCAACATGTCCCAGCTACACTAGTCCCACCTGCCTGCGCTTGGTCCATATCCCTCCAAACCTGTCCTATCCATGTACCTGTCTAACTGTTTCTTAAACCTTGGGATAGTCCCAGCCTCAACTACCTCCTCTGGTAGCTTGTTCCATACACCCACCACACTTTGTGTGAAAAAGTTACTCCTATTAAATCTTTTCCCCTCCACCTTAAACCTATGTCCTCTGGTCCTCGATCTCTCAAAACAATTCTGCGACCAGGAATTCCATTTCAAATTGTTTTCTATTTCCTGGCAATTCATTTAACTGCCCCCCGGGAATAATATAAAAGTCCTACTTTAAATGGTACCTATTACATGCACAACAGGATATCTGGTTTTAAGTACAATGTCTTTTAATGCTGCAATCATGTTAGGTGCAGTAGTCAAGAAAATTAAGTAGTCAGGAAGAAAGGTCTCGACCCGAAACATCAGCCATTCCTTCCATCTAGAGATGCTGCCTGGCCCGCTGAGTTACTCCAGCATTTTATGTCTATCATAAGATCATAAGAGATAGGAGTAGAATTAGGCTATTCAGCCCATCAGGTCTACTCTGCCATTCAAACAAAGCCGATCTACCTCTCCCTCCCAACCCCATTCTCCTGCCTTCTTCCCATAACCTTCGACACCCGTACTAATCATCTATCTACCTCTGCTTTAAATATATCCACTGACTTTGCCTCCACAGCCTTCTGTGGCAAGGAATTCCACAGATTCATCACCCTGTGACGAAATAAATTCCTCCTCATCTCCTTCCTAAAAGAACGTCCTTTAATTCTGAGGCTATGACCTCTCGTCCTGGACTCCCACTAGTGGAAACATCCTCTCCACATCCACTCTATCTTCAGTATAAACCAGCATCTGCAGTTCCTTCCTACAAATTCATGGCAAGTTTTGAAGACACACTTCATAAACGAAGAGACCAAAACGGAGCTGGATAGCTGGTGCATTTTTACAGGTGGAAATCCATTCTCAATCTACGTGAAAGCATTTATTTACAAGATAACCTTACACAGTGGAACTTCTCAAGTGGAACGTATAAAGTCATCTCTCAGAGGTAGCCTGTGGATTGGGTTGGGTGAGTCTCTGTCACCTGGGAATAATTGTCTCGATTAAAGTGCCAACCTTTCCCAGTGTTACAAATTTAGAGAAGAGCCAGAGTGAACACACAGTCAGAACAACGTACAAACCCCACACAGACAGCACCCATAGTCAGGTGAACGCACACCCAGAATAGGGGAATCGGGAACCAGAGGACATAGGTTTAAGGTGAGAAGGAAAAGATTCAATAGGAACCTGGGCAACGTTTTCACACAGAGGGTGGCGCGGGTGTATGGATCGAGATGCCAGAGGAAGTGGTTGAGGAGGAACCTATAACAACAGTTAAAAGACTCTTGGACAGGTACATGGAGAGGACAGGTTTAGAGGCATATGGGGCAAACACAGGCAGGTGGGACTAGTGTAGATGGGGCATCTTGGTCAGCATGGACATGTTGGGCCGAAGGGCCTGTTTCTGTGCTGTATGACTCTATGATTGTCATCTACATCCTATAAAGAGTGCAGAAAACCCTTGATTTTCTGAACAACTGTACCAAAATGAATGGTATTACTTTTGCCCGGAGTCAGAGTGGTGTACAGCACAGAGACAGTCCCTTCGGCCCATCTTGCCCATGTTGACCAATTTGGAATGCTGGGCTACTATTTGCCATATCCCTCTAAACCTTTCCTGTCCATGTACCTGTCCACATATCATTGAATGCTGTGGTAGTACCTGCCTCAATTACCTCCTCTGGCAGCTCGTTCCAAACACCCACCACCCTCCTAAATATACAAATAGCAGTCCACAGATAATGAGCATTCACCTCTCCATACAATTCCTATTGAGTACATTGTATTTATCACACATGCTATGCTATATGTAATTAGAACATGGAACATAGAACAGCACAGAAGCAGGCCCTTCAGCTTACAGTGTCAATAGACAATAGGTGCAGGAGGAGGCCATTCGGCCCTTCGAGCCAGCACCACCAATCAATGTGATCATGGCTGATCATTCTCAATGTCCATGATAAGCATGATGCCAAGTTAAATTAATCTCCTCTGCCTGTGTGTGATCCATATCCCTCAATTCCTCGCATATTCATGCGCCTAGCTCTTTCTGTCATGGGCCTCCTCCATTGCCATAGTGAGGCCCACCGCAAATTGGAGGAACAGCATCGCATATTTCGCTTGGGCAGCTTACAGCCCAGCGGTATGAACATTGACTTCTCCAACTTTAGATAGTTCCTCTGTCCCTCCCTTTCCCCTCCCCCTTCCCAGTTCTCCCACTGTCTTCCTGTTTCCTACTACATCCTATCTTTGTCCCGCCCCCTCCCCTGACATCAGTCTGAAGAAGGGTCTCGACCCGAAACGTCACCCATTCCTTCTCTCCTGAGATGCTGCCTGACCTGCTGAGTTACTCTAGCATTTTGTGGCACCTTCGATTTGAACCAGCATCTGCAGTTATTTTCCTACTCAAAGCCAGTTAAACGCAGTTATCTGCCTCCACCACCACCCCCAGCAGCAAGTTCCAGGCCCTCACACCACCCTCTGTGTAAAAAAAACATATCCCCCACACTTCCTTTAAAAATTCTACTTATACCGGTGGATAAAAGTGAACATATGAACCACAACCTATCTCCTACCATTAAGAACATAGAGTAGGACAGCACAAGGAACAGGCCCTTCGGCCCACAATGTCTATGCTGAACATGATGCCAAGACAAACTAATCTCCTCTGCTTGCACATGATCCACATCTCTCCATTCCCTGCATTAAAGATCACTAATGTTTGGTAACCAGAAATATTAGTTTTAATTCTTGTCAGACAATGAGGAAATTGTATCTGTGTAATTGGTCGAGTTTTTCATAGTAGTCCCAGCTTTAAGGTGAGACGGGCAAATGTAGATGACTACATTCGAAAGTTAGAGTCATTAATCTGGAGCCAAACCAATATCTTTAGATGATTGTCAGATTACCACACGTCAGATTATCACACTATGTACCAATTCATTTTCAAAGAGTTATCTGGATCGCATATACTGTTCAAAAGAATGCACAAACACCAGAATGAGATATGGGTGGGTGGGACTCATTTAACTTTCATCACAGTTCACAACTAACTTTATCACTTGTAGTTGTGTGCAAACTAACATTAAGTTAATCTTGGGAAGCCCATGGTAGCCAAGAACAAATGGGGCTGAAAGAGACAAATGTTGACATCTGTTCAGCGGCACGGTGGCGCAGCGGTAGAATTGCTGCCTCCCGGCGCCAGAGACCCGGGTTCCATCCTGACCACGGGTGCCGTCTGCGCGGAGTTTGTACGCTCTCCCCGTGACCTGTGTGGGTTTTCTCCGGGTGCTCCGGTTTCCTCCCAACCTCCGAAGTCGTACAGGTTTGTAGGTTAATTGGCTTGGTGTAAATGTAGATTGTCCCCAGTGTGTGTAGGATAGTGTTAGCGTGCGGGGATCGCTGGTCGGTGCGGACTCGGTGGGCCGAAGGGCCTGTTTCCGCGCTGTGTCTCTAAACTAAACTGAGCAAAAATCTGTGAAATAAGGGCGGCACGGTGGCGCGGCGGCAGAGTTGCTGCTTTACAGCGAATGCAGCGCCGGAGACTCAGGTTCGATCCTGACTACGGGCGCCGTCTGTACGGAGTTTGTCCGTTCTCCCCGTGACCTGCGTGGGTTTTCTCCGAGATCTTCGGTTTCCTCCCGCACTCCAAAGACGTACAGGTTTGTAGGTTAATTGGCTGGGCAATTGTCCCTAGTGGGTGCAGGATAGTGTTAGCGTGCGGGGATCGCTGGTCGGTGCGGACTCAGTGGGCCAAAGGGCCTGTTTCCGCGCTGTGTCTCTAAACTAAACTGAGCAAAAATCTGTGAAATACATGTACACAATGATTTTTTGGGTGACAATACCCACTGCTTATCACCACTTCTAAAATATTAAACAACATTATTTTGTTTTCCAGCACGTGACACATATATTTATTATTCATTTGTATAGTAAAGAAAGCACAGCAATTATGTTCAAATAAGCACTCCCCAATGATCTAGTATTGCTGATCAATTACTCAAGGCAGGTGAAGATTTTTTTAGATTTAGAGATACAGCGCGGAAACAGGCCCTTCGGCCCACCGAGTCCGCGCCGCCCAGCGATCCCCGCACACTAACGCTATCCTACACACACTAGGGACAATTTTTACATATTACCCAGTCAATTAACCTACATACCTGTACGTCTTTGGAGTGTGGGAGGAAACCGAAGATCTCGGAGAAAACCCACGCAGGTCACGGGGAGAACGTACAAACTCCGTACAGACGGCGCCCGTAGTCAGGATCGAACCTGAGTCTCCGGCGCTGCATTCGCTGTAAGGCAGCAACTCTACCGCTGTGCCACCGTGCCGCTGAAGTGTTAAGACATTAGGCCATTCAGCCCATCGAGTCCAACCCATTCAATCATGGCTGATCTATCTTTCCCTCTCAACCCCATTCTCCTGCCTTCTCCCCGCAACCCCTGACACTTTTACTAATGAAGAACCTGTCTCTCTCCTCTTTAAAAATACCCAATGACTTAGCTTCCATAGGCTTTCACTCACGATTATCTTATATCAGGAACTCAGCGGGTCAGGCAGCATCCATGGAGGGAAATTGACAGAGGTTCTTTTGGGTTGGGATCCTTATTCACGCTGTTCATTCCCAACCCAAATCATCGGCATCTACCATCAAGGATCCCCACCATCCGAGCTGTAGTGGTGGGTTGCAGGTACGTAAGCCTGAAGTCCCACAGCACAGACATGATGCCCGGACCAACTCTCCTCTGCCTGCACGTGATCCATATCCCTCCATTCCCTGCATATCTAAAAGCCTCGTAAACACCACTATTGCATCTGTCTCCACCACTCACCCTTGGCAGCGCGTTCCAGGCACCCACCACCCTCTGTGTAAAAAACCTGCCCTGCACATCCCCTTTATAGACAATAGACAATAGGTGCAGGAGGGGGCCATTCGGCCCTTCGAGCCAGCAACGCCATTCAATGTGATCATGGCTGATCATTCTCAATCAGTACCCCGTCCCTGCCTTCTCCCCATACCCCCTGACTCCGCTATCCTTAAGAGCTCTATCTAGCTCTCTCTTGAATGCATTCAGAGAATTGGCCTCCACTGCCTTCTGAGGCAGGGAATTCCACAACTCTCTGACTGAAAAAGTTTTTCCTCATCTCCGTTCTAAATGGCCCACCCCTTATTCTTAAACTGTGGCCCCTGGTTCTGGACTCCCCCAACATTGGGAACATGTTTCCTGCCTCTAACATGTCCAACCCCTTAATAATCTTATACGTTTCGATAAGATCCCCTCTTTTGCCCCTCTCCCCTTAAAGCCAAGACAATCGTCAAAAACTCGCCTCATTACACATAAACAATGTCCTCATTGTCCGACTAGCATTAAAGTTTGTTGAGGAAACTAATATTTCAGGCAACCAAAAGTGAGTGACCGTTAATGCGGGGAATGGTGGGATGGGGTTCATGTGCAGACAGAGGAGGTTAGTTTAACTTGTTCGGCACAGACACTGTGGGCTGAAGGGCCTCTGTTCCTGTGCTGTACCGTTCTTGGTTCCTCATGGTAGAAGCCAGGTTACGTACCTATCCTCACTGTCCTCGGCTTCACCATTAACACAAGTTTAATGCACCCACACAGGAGTGCTTTTCAATATAACCAGCTATTATATCACGATGAATGGCGGTGCTGGCTCGAAGGGCCAAATAGCCTCCTCCTGCACCTATTTTCTATGTTTCTATGTTTCGATTGCTCTGGATAGCATTCACCAGTAAAATTACATTGGTTCGGTCTCTGCGTAATATTGTGAAACTGCTTTCAAAGTTGCTATCAGGGCCATTGCTTCAATGTTTTTTATTGTTACACATGCTCTATTGCTTATCACGTAGGTTGTGGTTTAGACAAATTAACTTCTTTATTTCCTTTAATTTCCCAAGCAGTAAAAATCACGCAGTCATGCAAAGGTCAGTGATGACTCAACCCACGGAGATTCCGAGTGGGTCCTGTGGACATATTTGCTGATATCTCCCGCATGTGGCTGCTTTGTTCTAAGCGGCGTTCCTATTCTCCCTTTCATCCCTGCTACAAAACCCAGCAGAAAGTTACAGGGCCTTGGTGAGACCGCACCTGGAGTATTGTGTACAGTTTTGGTCTCCTAATCTGAGGAAAGACATTCTTGCCATAGAGGGAGTACAGAGAAGGTTCACCAGATTGATCCCTGGGATGGCAGGACTTTCATATGAAGAAAGACTGGATAGACTAGGCTTGTACTCGCTGGAATTTAGAAGACTGAGGGGGGATCTTATTGAAACGTATAAAATTCTTAAGGGGTTGGACAGGCTAGATGCGGGAAGATTGTTCCCGATGTTGGGGGAGTCCAGAACCAGGGGTCACAGCTTAAAGATAAGGGGGAAGTCTTTTAGGACCGAGATGAGAAAACATTTCTTCACACAGAGAGTGGTGAGTCTGTGGAATTCTCTGCCACAGAAGGTAGTTGAGGCCAGTTCATTGGCTATATTTAAGAGGGAGTTAGATGTGGCCCTTGTGGCTAAAGGGATCAGGGGGTATGGAGAGAAGGCAGGTAGGGGATACTGAGTTGGATGATCAGCCATGATCATATTGAATGGCGGTGCAGGCTCGAAGGGCCGAATGGCCTACTCCTGCACCTATTTTCTATGTTTCTATCAAGCAGTTTTTCTTATTATTTTTTCATAAACTTGCATGGTGCAGCGGGTAGAGCTGCTGCCTTACAGTGCCAGAGACCGGGGTTCCATCCTGCCCTCGGGCGCTGTCTGTGTGGAGTTTGCACGTTCTCCCTGTTGACCGCGTGCGTTTCCAGTTACCTCCCACATCCCAAAGATGTGCGGGTAACCCTCTGTGACAAAAAAACCCTTCCCCATCCATCTCCTTTAAACTTTACCCCTCTCACCTTAAAGATATGCCCTCTGGTTTTTTGATTTTTCCATCCTGGGATAAAAGGTTCTGACCTCTTAGAAGATCATAGTTGCTGAGGTTAGTATTGTTCTAACTATTGTTAGAATACTTGGGCAGTGTTCAAGAGCCTGATGGTTGCTGGGATGGTGTACAGGGTGACCGCTGGTCAGCACGGACTTGGTGGGCTGAAGGGCCTCTTTCCATGGTGTGGTCTACACCATGGAAAGAGGCCCTTCAGCCCACCGAGTCCGTGCCGACCAGCGATCACTCCGTCCACTAACACTGTCCGACACACACGAGGGCCAATTTACAATTTTACCGAAGCCAATTAACCGACAAACGTGTACGTCTTTGGAGTGTGGGAGGAAATCTGAGCACCCGGAGAAAACCAACACAGGTCACGGGGAAAATGTACAAACTCCGTACAGACAGCAGCCGAAGTCAGGATCGAACCTGGGCCTCTCACGCTGTATGGTAGCAACTCTACCGTTGTATCACGGTGCTGCCCAAGCTGTTCTTGAACCTGGAGGTCACGTTTTTCAGTCTCCCGTTCCTTCTTCCCGATGGTAGCAGCGAGATGAGAGCGTGGTTTTAAATGCGAGGCAATACATTTTGGCAAGTAATCATTTACTGTTGACAGCATATGATGTACAGCTGTTATAAGTGTAATCCTAACTGACAAAGAGTGCACCAATTAATGGCTTTAACTGTGGGTTGAAATGTCCTGTAGCTGCAGGAATGTACAGGAAAGGTGCACTCGAATAAAGGTGTCAGTTCGGGGAAGGAAGGAGATTAAGATTGGATTTTTTTCAACAACTGTGAAATGATTGCAGTTCAACATGCAGCCACACGGCACAGAAACAGTCCCTTCGGCCCAACTTGTCCGTGTCGAACAAGATGCCCCATCTGCGCTAGTCCCACCTACCCGCATATGACCCATATCCCTCCAAACCTTTCCTGTCCATGTCCCTGTCCAAACTGTCTTTTAAATGTTGTTATTGTACCGGCCTCAACGATCTCCTCTGGCAGCTTGTTTCACATACCCACCAGGCTCTGAGTGGAAAACATGCCCTCAGGTTCCGACTAAATCTTCTCCCACTCATCTTAAAACTCTGGTTCCTGATTCCCCCACTTGAGGTAAAAGCCTCTGTGCATTCACCCTATCTATTCCCCTCACGATTTTGTACACCTTGATAAGATTACCGTGCTCAAAGGAATAACATCTAGGACTAATTATTCCAATGATGTGAAATCGTATTGGAATCATTTTTGCAAAAGACTTTAAAAAGGGAAGTAACAAAGCCAATTCCAAAATTTGGGGAGCGTGAAATATCTGTGAAAAGTTTACCGAAATGCTGCCTGGATTAGAGGGTGTTAGTTATGAAGGGGGCAAAGTTTAAAGGGGATGTGGGGGGCAAGTTTTTTTACACAGAGGGTGGTGGGTGCCTGGAACGTGCTGCCAGGGGTGGTGGTGGAGGCAGATACGATAGTGGTGTTTAACTGGCTTTTAGATAGACACGTGGATATGCTGGGAATGGAGGGATATGGATCACATGCAGGCAGAGGAGATTAGTGTAATTTGGCATCATGCTTGGCACGAACATTGTGGGCCGAAGGGCCTGTTCCTGTGCTGCTCTGTTTGTTCTATGTTCTTATGTAGAATTGTATAATTAAATAAGCACATGTAACAACCAATTTCTGGTTTTAAATACCAACGAGATAAATGACTGGATTGATATAAGGGATACATTTTCTCAAGATACAGATATTCCTTGCTGTTCTTTGAAAACTGCCTCCTTAAAGTGAAGGGCTGCCAATTTGCAGTCTGCATGTGTGTGCATGTGGTTGATAGGCAGGGTGTGGAGTTGTATTATTTGCTTGTGTGTAATATTTGCTTGTGCCCTCAAATCTTCAAAAGAATGGAGGAACAGATGGAACCTCAGACTCCAGTAATTAGTTGTCTGGTGTGAGCCTAAAATACTGGAATGACAACATTTCTTCGGAAACCACAGTTGAAGAAAAGGATCTGAATGCAAGTGTGGAATTTGCCCACTTGCCAACAGTCGACATAGATCCCAATCACTTGTACACGAGAGACTTTAGAGATACAGCGTGGAAACAGGCCCTTCAGCCCACCGAGTCCACGCTGACCAGCAATATCATACACTAGCACTATCCTACACACCAGGGACAATTTACAATTTACAGAGAGCCAGTTAACCTACAGACTTGGTATTTATTTCACAAAATGCTGGAGTAACTCAGCGGGTCAGGCAGCATCTCAGGAGAGAAGGAATGGGTGACGTTTCGGGTCGAGACCCTTCTTCAGACTGATGTCAGACAAAGAGTCCCGCCTCCCTGACATCAGTCTGAAGAAGGGTCTCGACCCGAAACGTCACCCATTCCTTCTCTCCTGAGATGCTGCCTGACCTGCTGAGTTACTCTAGCATTTTGTGAAATAAATACCTTCGATTTGTACCAGCATCTGCAGTTATTTTCTTACACAACCTACAGACTTGCACGTCTTTGGAGTGTGGGATGAAACCGGAGCACCCGGAGAAAACCCATGTTGTCACAGGGAGAACACAGGGAGAAATTCCATACACGCAGTACCCATGGTGGGGATGGAACCAGGGTCTCTGGCGCTGTGACGCAGCAACTCCACCACTGCCTTTCACGTTTATCTTTACATTCTATCTTGAATCAGTCACAAAAGCATTTATTGGATTGAAATAATCCACTCCTCTGACCAAAGACGAGAGATCTGTAAAATATCTCATTTAACTTCAGCTGGTGAAGCTACTGCCTCACAGAGTCAGAGGCCCAGCTTCGATCCTGACCTCGGGTACTGTCTGCGTGGAGTTTGCACGTTCTCCCTGTGACTGCGTGGGTTTCCTCCGGGTGCTCCGGTTTCCTCCCACATCCCAAAGACAATAGACAATAGACAATAGGTGCAGGAGGAGGCCTTTCAGCCCTTCGAGCCAGCACCGCCATTCAATGTGATCATGGCTAATCATTCTCAATCAGTACCCCGTTCCTGCCTTCTCCCCATACCCCCTGACTCCGCTATCCTTAAGAGCTCTATCTAGCTCTCTTTTGAATGCATTCAGAGAATTGGCCGCCACTGCCTTCTGAGGCAGAGAATTCCTAACAGATTCACAACTCTCTGACTGAAAAAGTTTTTCCTCATCTCAGTTCTAAATGGCCTACCCCTTAGTCTTAAGCTGTGGCCCCTTGTTCTGAACTTCCCCAACATTGGGAACATGTTTCCTGCGTCTAATGTGTCCAACCCCTTAATAATCTTATACATTTCGATAAGATCCCCTCTCATCCTTCTAAATTCCAGTGTATACAAGCCTAGTCACTCCAGTCTTTCAATATATGACAGTCCCGCCATTCCGGGAATTAACCTAGTGAACCTACGCTGCATGCCCTCAATAGCAAGAATATCCTTCCTCAAATTTGGAGAACAAAACTGCACACAGTACTCCAGGTGCGGTCTCACTAGGGCCCTGTGCAACTGCAGAAGGACCTCTTTGCTCCTATACTCAACTCGTCTTGCTATGAAGGCCAACATTCCATTGGCTTTTGCAGATTAACTGGCCCTCTATAAATACTCCCAAGTGTGTCGGGAGTGGATGAGAAAGTGGGATTCCCTCTAAAACTGAGGGAAACAAAAGGCTGCAGCAACTCAGTGGGTCAGGCAGCATTTGTGGAGGAAAATGGACAGGTGATGTTTTGTCTCGGGACCCTTATTCTGAAGAAAGGTCCTGACTAGACCTATCTATCCATCCCCTCCACCGATGCTGCCTGACCTGTTGAGTTCCTCCAGCACTTTGCGTTTTGCTCAAGATTCCGGCATCTGCAGTTCCATGTGCCTACGTAAATAGTGAATAGCTGGGGCCTTGTGATAACCGGCTATTTGCAGCCTGCCATCCGAAGTTGGAATTGTTCCGAGAATCAATAGTGTTTAACTGTCATATGCACACGCAAACCAACAAAGAAATTCTTAGAGAGACAAGGAACTACAGATGCTCGTTTACAAAAAAAAGACACAAAGTGTTGGAATAACTCAGGCAACATCTCTGGAGAATATGGATAGGTGACGTTTTGGGTCGGGACCCTTCTTCAGACTGATTGTGGTGGAGGCGGGATAAAGCCTGGCGAGTGATAGGTGGATGCAAAATGCTGGAGTAACTCAGCGGGACAGGCAGCATCTCTGGAGAGAAGGAATGGGTGACGTTTCGGGTCGAGACTCTTCTTCAGACTGAAGTTAGGGCAGTGGGCGGAACAGAGATGGAATGTAATCAGAGACAGTAAGACTAGTGGGACAACTAGGAAGGGGAAAGGGATGGAGAGAGAGGGAAAGCAAGGGCTATCTGAAGTTAGAGAAGTCAATGTTCATACCGCTGGGGTGTAAGCTCCCCAAGCGAAATATGAGGTGCTGTTCCTCTAATTTGCACTGGGCCTCATTCCGACAATGGAGGAGGCCCAGGACAGAAAAGTCAGATTGGGAGTGGGAGGGGGAGTTGAAGTGCTGAGCCACCGGGAGACCAGGTACTTTTAGGCGGACTGAGCGGAGGTGTTGAGCGAAACGATCGCCGAGCCTGCGCTTGGTCTCGCTGATGTACAGAGGTTGACACCTGGAACAGCGGATACAGTCGATGAGGTTGGAGGAGGTGCAGGTGAACCTCTGCCTCACCTGGAAAGGCTGTCGGGGGTCCTTGGATGGAGTCGAGGGGGGAGTGATAGGTGGATACAGGTGAGGGGGGTGGGGGGTTATAGGCAGATGGGTGAATGGTGGCCAGAGATGTCAATATGCAAAGTGTGAGGATTCTTACTTGCTGCAGCTTAATAGGCCCTTTAATGCACTTACACATAATACATATATAAGAATCAATAAATTAATAATCATAGCACTCGGTCTGTATCTAATTTAATCTATATCTATTTGATATACCCGCAAAGAATTCCCATGTTAATTAAATATGCGTTTCTATTCATAAATACATGTTGACAGAGCTCAATCATAGTATTATTTTCCAGCTGTATTATCTCACTTCATTCATCACAGATTCCAGCATTTGTTAGCTCCGTTGTCAAGGTAACAGAACTGTGGCATTCCCTCCCTTCCTAAATATTGAGATCACATTAGCTACCTTGCAACCAGCAGCATTAGCTCCTCCACAATCTGTAAGATCTTAGCAGGCCGCCATCAAAGTATTCACGTCTTACATCAGCCCTTGGAATAGTCCATGGAACAGTAGACAATAGACAATAGGTGCAGGAGGAGGCCATTCGGCCCTTCGAGCCAGCACCTGCCATTCAATGTGATCATGGCTGATCATTCTCAATCAGTACCCCGTTCCTGCCTTCTCTCTGACTCTGCTATCCTTAAGAGCTCTATCTAGCTCTCTCTTGAATGCAATGAGAACAGGCCCTTCGGCCCACAACATCCATGCCCAAGTTACACTCCTCTGCCTGCACATGATCCATATCCCTCCGTTCCCTGCATATCCACATACCTATCCAAAAGCCTCTCAAACACCACTATCGTATCTGCCTCCACCGCCACCCCCGGCAGCACGTTCCAGGCCCCCACCACCCTCCGTAGAAGAAAACTTGCCCTCACACACCTCCTTTAAACTTTGCCCCTCTCACATTAAAGCCATACCCTCTAGTCTTTGATTTTTCCACCCTGGAAATAAGGTTCTGACTGTCTACCCTATCTACCCCTCTCATAAATTTATATACCTCTATCAGGTATTTCCCTTGTTGTTTTCACCCCTTCCCCGTTCTCTAAAGTAAAAATATGATAATTTTCTCAATCCTCCCATCTTCGACAAAAGGTCTTTAAAGTTAACTCTGTTTCTGTCTCTGATATTTCCAACCTGGGGAAAAGGTTCTGACTGTCTACGGTTCTTGAATTGATGTTTCCTGGGTCATTATCTTCTCTGAAGAAGGTCTCGACCCGAAACGTCACATATTCCTTTTCTCCAGAGATCCTGTTGAGAGGGCGGTTCGGTCGCCTGATGGCAGCTGGGTAGGAACTGTCCCTGAATCTGGCCGTGTGTGTTTTCACACTTCTATACCTCTTTCCTGATGGGAGCGGGGAGAAGAGAGAGTGGCCTGGGTGAGACTGGTCCTTGATTCTGCTGCTGGCCTTGCCGAGGCAGCGTGAGGTGTAGATGGAGTCAATGGAAGGGAGGTTGGTTTGTGTGATGGTCTGGGCTGCGTCCACAATTCTCTACAATTTCTTGTGGGTCTTGGATGGAGCTGTTTCCAAACCAAGCTGTGATGCTCCCCGATAACATGCTTTCTAACATGCATGACAAATGTTTAGTTTATTGTCATGTGTACCGAGGTACAGTGAAAAGCTTTTGCTGTGGCGTGCTGTCCAGTCAGCTGCGAGACTATACATGATTACAATCGAGCCGTCCACAGTGAGACTACCACACCAACTGTACAAGGTGTCATTTAGAGATACAGCATTGGAAAAGGCCCTTCGACCCACCAAGTCCCTGCTGATCACCGATCACCCGTTCACACTAGTTCTATTTACAGAGGGCCAATTCACCTATAAACATGCATGTCTTTGGAGTGTGCTTTTAATGAGGTAGAATTAAAGTCCCCGTCTATCGCTATATCAGAATCAGTCACAGATGCAGCAGTCCGAGGCACTTACAGGGTTAAAACCTCACAGTGTCAAAGACCAGAGTTCAATCCTGACCTCGGGTGCTGTCTGTGTGGAGTTTCCACCTTCTCCCTGAGGCCGTGTGGGTTTCCTTCCACACTCCAAAGACATGCGTGCTTATAGGTTGATTGGCCCTCTGTAAATAGAACTAGTGTGGACGGTTGATCGGTGGCCAGCAGGGACTCGGTGGGTCGAAGGGCCTTTTCCAATGCTGTACCTCCAAATGACAACTTGTCAGCCAGCATGGTGTGTGTTTACGATAGATTAGAGCTCAGCTGGCTACATTACAATCTCATTCATGAACAGGGCACACACCCTTATTGGCAGGGGCACCTGCAAGAGTTTCCAGATCATTTGTTTATGCTTGGACGTTTCCATCTTATAATGTGAAAGGATGTCTAAATTAAATAGCCGTCCGGATATCATATGTTCCACAGAAGGGAACACTTCATTCAACCGCCCCCTGCTTCCCCGACCTTCCATTCCTTACCCCCTCCCTCTCCTCCCTGCCCCACCCAGACCCACCTCTTATTGTACTGTATCTTTAAATTAAATTAAACTAAACTAAACTAAAAATGCAAACACAATTTGTCACTGTATCTCAGTACAGGTGACAATAATAAATCTATACCGCTACCAACTTGACTGAGACAGGGCAGGAATAGAAACATAGAAACATAGAAAATAGGTGCAGGAGTAGGCCATTCGGCCCTTCGAGCCTGCACCGCCATTCAATATGATCATGGCTGATCATCCAGCTCAGTAACCTGTACCTGCCTTCTCTCCATACCCCCTGATCCCTTTAGCCACAAGGGCCACATCTAACTCCCTCTTAAATATAGCCAATGAACTGGCCTCAACTACCTTCTGTGGCAGAGAATTCCACAGATTCACCACTCTCTGTGTGAAAAAAAACTTTCTCATCTCGGTCCTAAAAGACTTCCCCCTTATCCTTAAACTGTGACCCCTTGTTCTGGACTTCCCCAACATCGGGAACAATCTTCCTGCATCTAGCCTGTCCAACCCCTTAAGAATTTTGTAAGTTTCTATAAGATCCCCCCTCAATCTTCTAAATTCCAGCGAGTACAAGCCGAGTCTATCCAGTCTTTCTTCATATGAAAGTCCTGCCATCCCAGGAATCAATCTGGTGAACCTTCTCTGTACTCCCTCTATGGCAAGAATAGAGTTTGTAATTAATATAACGGTATTAAATTTATGCCTGTAATCACTGTCAATGGGTGGCGCGGTGGCGCAGCGGTAGAGTTGCTGCCTCACAGCGCCAGAGACCCGGGTTTCATCCTGACTACGGGTGCTGTCTGTACGGAGTTTGTACGTTCTCCCTGTGGCCGCGTGAGTTTTCTCCAGGTGCTCCGATTTCCTCCCACACTCCAAAGACGTGCAGGTTTGTAGGTTAATTAGTTGCTGTAAATTGTCCCTAGTGTGTTGGACAGAACTAGTGTACGGGGCGATTGTTGGTTAGCATGGATTCGGTGGGTTGAAGGGCCTCTTTAACTGCCACTGCTTTAGAAAAAGTTGCAAGAGTTGAAATCCATGAACCGACATATTATTTGTTGGAAAAATGTTCCCAATGTCGGGGGAGTCCAAAAGCAGGGGCCACAGTCTAAGAATAAAGGGGAGGCCATTTCAAACTGAGATGAGAAAAAAACCTTTTCACCTTTTCAGAGAGTTGTGAATTTGTGGAATTCTCTGCCACAGAAGGCAGTGGAGGCCAATTCACTGGATGAATTTAAAAGAGAGTTAGATAGAGCTCTCAGGGCTAGCGGAATCAAGGGACATGGGGAGAAGGCAGGCACGGGTCACTGATTGTAGATGATTAGCCATGATCACAATGAATGGCAGTGCTGGCTTGAAGGGCCTAATGGTCTCCTCCTGCACCTATTGTCTATTGTCTATTGAATGGTGGTGCTGGCTTGAAGGGCCAAATGGCCTCCTCCTGCACCTATTTTCTATGTTCCTATATTGTGGGAATAACTTGAAAAAGTAGTGTTGACATGGACAATACACCAGCAATCATTTTGATGAAACTGTGAGTGTATGTATTTGTGTTAGTAGCAGGGTGACTGACCATGTATCTGATGTTGATCTGATTAGGTGTAGGTGTTAGAGGGTGTGAGTTACTGGGGCTCTGCTTTACTTTGCATGTTATTGCTCGTACAAAATTAACTTTGAACCAGGGTCGTACAGAAAGTAAACCGTTGCACTCCGGTGAAAGCCTAGCTAAAAGACACACACAAAGTCACCCAGTCATGGAGTCGTACAGCAGGGGGACAGGCCCTTCAGCCCACTCTTCCATGCCGACCAAGATGCTCCATCCACACTAGTCACACCGGCCTGCATTTGATCCATCTATATACTAAAACTCTCGTTTGTTATCTTGTTTGTGACTGAACTTCAGCCAAAACGGTGCACGATAGCCCGACAATTTTAGGCCCGCCTTACTCACCATTGTCACTTTAGTGATAATGCAAGTAGTTTTATTGAAATCGGTGTTGTATTTTTTAAGTTATTCACATTTTAAAGTTTAAAAGGAGGGGAGGGGAAGGAGGGGGTCGGGAGAAGGGAGGGGGGGGGGGTTGAGGAGAGAGAGGATGGGGGGAGGAGAGGGTGCTGCACCAATGCAGGAGAGGTTTGGGCCCAACGGGTCCACTTGGTCTAGTATCCCCCTAAACCTTTCCTATCCATGTACTTGTCCAACTGTCTTTACTGTTGAAACAAGGAAATGCAGATTTTATACTTTAGACTTCAGACTTTAGAAATACAGCGTGGAAACAGGCCCTTCGGCCCATCAGGTCCGCACCGACCAGTGATCACCCCGTATGCCCACACTATCCTAGACACTCGGGACTACTTCCAATTTTTTTTTTTACCAAAGAGAATTAACCTACAAACCTGTACATCTTTGTAGTGTGGGAGATAAACCGGAGAAACCCCACGCAGGTCACGGGGAAAATGTACAAAACCCGTACAGACCCGCAGTCAGGGTCGAACGCGGTATTGTAAACTGTCCCCAGAGGGTAGGACAATGTTAGTGAACGGGGATCGCTGGTCGGCGGGGACTCGGTGGGCCAAAGGGCCTGTTTCCACACTGCATCTCTAAACTAAACTAACCTAAACACAATCAGTCTAAAGAAACGTCACCTATCCATGTTCTCCAGAGATGCTGCCTGACCCGCTGAGTTACTCCAGCACTCTGTGAAACGTCACCTATCCATGTTCTCCAGAGATGCTGCCTGACCCGCTGAGTTACTCCAGCACTCTGTGAAATGTCACCTATCCATGTTGTCCACAGATGCTGCCTGACCCGCTGAGTTACTGCAGCACTCTGTGAAACGTCACCTATCCATGTTCTCCAGAGATGCTGCCTGACCCGCTGAGTTACTCCAGCACTTTGTGTCTTTTTGTCTCAAGTATTGTTATTGTACTTGCCTCAACAAATTCTTCATTTCATATACCCACCCCCACCACCTGTGAAAAAGTTGCCCCTCAGGTTCCCATTAAACCTTTTCAAAATGAAGAGACCCATTCTGTCTACACAGGTCCCGGTAAACCACTCATGTACAAAGCCACAGAAGTGGATCGGAAGTTTTTAATACTTAAAAGCAGATCTGTAATGTCTGTGTCAACAAGCACAGGCAGACTCATTTCTTTTCCTCAGAACGTTTATATATGATTCACAGACCTGTTGGACATTAACTGATTTAGGAATGAATTATTGGCCCGCAGCAAAACAATGTCCAGTTTCAATATTACGCTCACGCTTTCAATTTTCCAAGTGATTAATTTTAATACACTCGATGGGAAAAACTCCCTGGTATTGAAAGTGTGCATGGAGGAGCAACTAATATTTTTGATGTTATTTAACTACCTTGTGGAAGTATATTGGTCAAGGTCGAGTCATTTAAGATCTGTTAAGGATAAAATTGAACGGTGGTTAACGGAAAAGCATGTGGAAGAAATGCCTTAACAAGGTGGCGCAGCGCTAGAGTTGCTGCCTCACAGCACCAGGGACCCGGGTTCGATCCTGACCTCGGGTGCTGTCTGTGTGGAGTTTGCTTGTTCTCTCTGTGACCGCGTGGGTTTTCTCCGGCTGCTCCGATTTCCTCCCACATCCAAAAGAGGTGGAGGTTTGTAGGTTAATTGGCCCCCTGTACATTGCCCCCAGGGTGCAGGGAGTGGATGAGAAAGTGGGATAACAGAGGACTAGTGAGAATGCGTGATCGACGGTTGGGGTGGACAAAGACTAATATTCTCTGCAACGTCTTAAGTGCAAACAGTTCAGCTTGGAGGTACAGCGTGGAAACAAGTCCTTTGGCCCACCGAGTCCGGGCCGATAGGTGCATGATAGAAGTGGTGTAAAGGGTGATCGCCGGTCGGCATGGACTCGGTGGGCTGAAGGGCCCGGTTCCACGATGTGTCTCGGATAACCAAAAGCAACCATCAGTGAAGCGTTAAGCAGTAATGTGAAGGGGGATGATTCTCACCGTCATTTGGGTCGGGCACGATGAAGACCTGGGTACTGGGGTGGTCTCCCAGCCGGCCCCCCATGGGCATGCTCAGGGTGACGTTAAAGGTCTCCTCACTCTCGTACAGGGAGTCGTCGATGATCACCACCTGGCAAAGCCTCTCCGTCTCGTCCTTGTCGAAGCGTAGCACACTCTTGTGGTCCTCAGGCCGCGTGATGTAATCAGAGTAGGACAGCACGCTGGATGGAACCGTACCCCTGGCAGTGCCTGCAACCAGAGAGTCAAGAGGTAGACAGTAGGCTAGTCTATTATTACTTTAGTTTAGTTTAGTTTAGAGACACAGCGCCGAAACAGGCCCTTCGACCCACCGAGTCCGCACCGACCAGTGACCCCGCCACACACTAACACCATCCTGCACACACGAGGGACAATTTTTACCAAAGCCAATTAACCTACAAACCTCGACGTCTTTGGAGTGTGGGAGGGAACCGGAGCTTCCTGAGGAAACCCACGCAGGTCACGGGAAGTCACGGCCACAGTTTAAGAATAAGGGGAAGGCCATTTGGAACTGAGATGAGGAAAAGCTTTTTCAGTCAGAGAGTTGTGAATCTGTGGAATTCTCTGCCTCAGAAGGCAGTGGAGGCCAATTCTCTGAATGCATTCAAGAGAGAGCTGGATAGAGCTCTTAAGGATAGCGGAGTCAGGGGGTATGGGGAGAAGGCAGGAACGGGGTAGTGATTGAGAATGATCAGCCATGATCACATTGAATGGCGGTGCTGGCTCGAAGGGCCGAATGGCCTCCGCCTGCACCTATTGTCGATTGTCTATTGAGAACGTACAAACTCAGTGCAGACAGCGCCCGGAGTCAGGATCGAACACGGTCTCGGAAACTGTAAGGCAGCAGCTTTAGTACCGCTGTGCCAATGTGCCACTCTGTACTGAGGTACAGTCAAAAACGTTTTTGTTGTCCAGTGTGCTATCCAGTCAGCGGAAAGACCGTACATGATCACAATCGAGCCGTCCACAGTGTAGATACAGGATAAAGGGAATAACGTGAACTGCTCTCTAGTTGGTGATAGGATGGTTCAGTTGCCTGAACACGGCTGGGAAGAGATTTCCCCCGAATCTGGAGGTGTGCGTTTTCACACGTCCGTACATCTTGCTTGATGGGAGAGGGGAGAAGAGGGAGTGGAGTTCCAGAGAAAAGAATCCAAGTCGGCCCAACCTCTCGCTGTAACTAATACCCTGTCACCCAGGCAGCATTCTGGGAAAGACAGACACAAAATGCTGGAGTAACTCAGCGGGTCAGGCAACGTCTCGAGATCATGGATGGGTAACCTTTCAGATCGGGGCCCCTCTTCACACTGAAATTGAGGGGGGGGGGGGGGGAGGGGTGGGGGAGAGAACTGGAGGTGGAAAAAGACACGGAGAAATCAGGGCCGGCAACAGGTGACTTCAGGCAGGCCATCTTCTCTGCACCCCTGGGTGATAATGAAGCACCCTTGGGAGAGATGGTGATGATAGACAATAGATAATAGGTGCAGGAGGAGGCCATTCGGCCCTTCGAGCCTGTACGCACCGCCATTCAATGTGATCATGGCTGATCATCCACAATCAGTACCCCGTTCCTGCCTTCTCCCCATACCCCCTGACTCCACTATCCTTAAGAGCTCTATCTAGCTCTCTCTTGAAAGCATCCAGAGAATTGGCCCCCACTGCCTTCTGTGGCAGAGAATACCACAGATTCACAACTCTCTGAGTGAAAAGGTTTTTCCTCATCTCCGTTCTAAATGGCCGACCCCTTATTCTTAAACGGTGGCCCCTGGTTCTGGACTCCCCCAACATTGGGGACACGTTTCCTGCCTCTGGCGATTGAGATGTTTACGCCACTTTGTCCTCTTACCTTGTTGAGTGAAGCACATGACCATCAGCTCCAGGCTCACGTCTCCTGTTCTCATCACTGGGATCAACAGTTCACCAATGTGTTCATCAATGGCGTAGGAGGACTGGACGATGAAGACAGTCGATTCTGAGGGGGGGGGGGAAGAGCGAAGATGCAGTGAAGGGCAAAATGAGTTGGTGCGGTGGCGAAGAACTTATTCTGGCCCTAATACACCTGTACACAAACCGATTACAGTAAATCCACAGAGTGCTGGAGTAACTCAGCGGGTCAGGCAGCATCTCTGGAGAACATGGATAGGTGACGTTTCACAGAGTGCTGGAGTAACTCAGCGGGTCAGGCAGCATCTCTGGAGAACATGGGTAGGTGACGTTTCACAGAGTGCTGGAGTAACTCAGCGGGTCAGGCAGCATCTCTGGAGAACATGGGTAGGTGACGTTTCTTCAGACTGATTGTGTTTAGGTTAGTTTAGTTTAGAGATGCAGTGTGGAAACAGGCCCTTTGGCCCACCGA
This sequence comes from Rhinoraja longicauda, assembly GCF_053455715.1. Taxonomy (NCBI): domain Eukaryota; kingdom Metazoa; phylum Chordata; class Chondrichthyes; order Rajiformes; family Arhynchobatidae; genus Rhinoraja; species Rhinoraja longicauda. Next base: position 72,473,151 of record NC_135959.1, on the reverse strand, counting down.
GTCCACGCCGACCAGCGATCCCCGTTCACTAACATTGTCCTACCCTCTGGGGACAGTTTACAATTTACAGAAGTCAAACCAACCTACAAACCTGCACGCCTTTTGAAATGTTGGAGGGAACCAGAGCACCGGGAGAAAACCCCACGCAGTCACGGTGAGAACGTACAAACTCCACACTGACAGCACCCTCAGTCAGGAGTGAACCCGGGCCTCTGGCGCTGTAAGGCAGCAGCTCTACCGCCGCGCCACCGTGCTGCCCGTGTGGGGAGATGGAGGGGGGTGGGGGGGTGAAGAAAGCTGGAAAAATAAGTGGAGAGAGGCCCAAGCCTGGCAAGTGATATGTGGATACAGGCAGGTGGTTCGATAAAGGCCAGAGAGGGGGGTGAGGCCTGGGTGAATTGTGAGGGAGTGTGCAAAAGGGTGGGTTCAAGGGATCGCAGGAAACGGGTACCAGTGTGCCAGAGACAGAACCTTCAGGATTTCTGAAAAATGAGACAGATAATTGGAGTGGAGCTAATCAGTCTGAAGAAGGGTCTTGACCCGAAACGTCACCCATTCCTTCTCTCCTGAGATGCTGCCTGACTTGCTGAGTTACTCCAGCATTTTGTGAAATAAATACCTCAGATAATTATTGGAGTAGGACTAGGCTTGTAATAGTAGAAAGATCATTGTTAGACATTCAGTGGAATTCAATTGTAAGGTCATGAGTTGTAGGAGCAGAATTAGGCCATTCGACCCATCGAGCCTACTCCGCCATTCTATCTCTCCCTCTCAACCCCATTCTCCTGCCTTCTCCCCATAACCATGACACCCGTACTGATCAAGAATCTGTCAATCTCCGCTTAAAAACATGCTTTGACTTGGCCCCCACAGCCGTCTGTGGCAATGAATTCCAGATTCACCACCCTTTCTTATCTCGATGATAATGTGTGCAGTGAAAACCCTTTCATCTTGTTGGCTTCCACAAGCTGGAATGGTTATGGTTTTGTTCAACACGGCTCCTACAGATATCTTGTTCTGGGAGACTGCAGAACGATCCACTTCAAAGAGGAAGGGTGCACTGCCCGATCCCTGAGAGAACGTGTTAGTTTGATCAAAGTCACTGATTTGACCTTCTCTTCAATTCTGATGCTGCAGATTCACATGTTTATCTCCCACTATAACAAGTATGGTTGTGTTTGTCCACACTCTCTCACACATATCCTCACACACACGCACACACACACACATATATTTTCTCACATACACACACATTCACACATTCTCACATCTGCACTCACACTCATACACCCACTCACTCTCACACACAGACACTCGTACGCGCATACCCACTGACACACATTTTATATCCTCTGACACACTCACTCTCACTCACACACACACATTCACATTCTCACATCTGCACTCACACTCATACACCCACTCACTCTCACTCACACACACACATAGACACACACATTCACATTCTCACATCTGCACTCACACTCATACACCCACTCACTCTCACTCACACACACACATAGACACACACATTCACACATTCTCACATCTGCACTCACACTCATACACCCACTCACTCTCACACACACAGACACTCGTACACACATACCCACTGACACACATTTTATATCCTCTCACACACACACTCACACAAACAGACACTCTACAACTACACACACTCACTCTCACTCACACACACACACAGACACACACAGGCACGGCCACACACACTCATATTCACTCACACTAACACACATGGACACACACACGGACACACACTCCCTCACAAACACACCCTCACTCACACAGACTTAGACACATAGACAGACACAGATACACATACACACATAGATGCACACAGACACACAAACACACACACAAACCCAAACACAAACACACATACATGCACACACACACACACACAAACGCATACACATACACACACGCAGACCTCTGGCAAATTATCAAAGAAACCCCTCCAATCCAAGACCCAGATTAATCGTGACGTTACAGGCCAAATAAACGAAATGCTTTGCAATTAACATATTTATATAAACTTAAGAGATAATTATAGTTTTCATTATATCAATCAAGGTAACTTGGGAGACATCAATGCACAAAATCGTGAGAGGAATAGATCGGTAGACGCACAGAGTCTCTATGACCATGCTTTTTAAATCTCTGAGGTATTTCTGGTAGTTAGATTAGATTAGGTGATTAGCTGCAACACTGAGGGGTTTTCTGAGTCACCAACTCTACCATTCAGGTTACTGAAGCACTGGAGAGATTCCTGAAGACCTGGTACCGGCACACCATCACTACCCAGCCACAACAGGCAACATTACAATATCCTCTCTAAAGTCCTTTTTTTTTGTTGGAGAAATGAAGTCACAATTTTTTTTATACGCATAACTATAATAACTATATCTGGTGAGTGAGAGTAACGCATAATGTCCTCAGAACCTACATGAACCATCTGGCAGGAATATTCACAGACGCCTATAACCTGTCCTTACTCCATTCTGATGTTCCCACCTTTAAGAAGACCACTATCATCCTGGTACCAAAAAACTGAAGAAGGGTCTCGACCCGAAACGTCACCCATTCCTTCTCTCCTAGATGCTGCCAGACCTGCTGAGTTACTACAGCCTTTTGTGATACCTGTGATTTGTACCAGCATCTGCAGTTATTTTCCAACACCAAAAAACTGGAAGGTAGTGTTTCTAAATGACTAGCGTTCAATGGCTCTGATATCCACCGTCATGAAGTGCTTTGGGAGGCTGGCCATTAACATCACAAGGATGTTGCCAGGACTCGAGGGCCTGAGATATAGGGAGAGGTTGAGCAGGCTCGGACGCCCTAGGACGTAGAAACAAGCAACTGCAGATGCTGGTGTACCAAGGGAAGACACAGAGTGCTGCAGTAACTCAGCAGGTCAGGCAGCACCTCTGGAGAACATGGATAGGTGACGTTTCAGGCTGGAGAACATGGATAGGTGACGTTTCACAGAGTGCTGGAGTAACTCAGCAGGTCAGGCAGTACCTCTGGAGAACATGGATAGGTGACGTTTCGGGCTGGAACTGAAGTCCAGAGTCTAAAGAAGGATCCCAACCTGAAACGCCACCTATCCACGTTCTCCAGAGATGCTGCCTGACCCGCTGAGTTACTCCAGCACTCTGTGAAACGTCACCTATCCATGTTCTCCAGAGATGCTGCCTGACCCGCTGAGTTACTCCAGCACTCTGTCCCTCGCTGTTGGAAGATTATTAGTTTTTTTCTCCCATTTACAGTACATCCACTATTATTGCTTTCTCTTCATTTTACCTACACGATCCCAAATCCTCTGTATAAACACTACACTCCCAAATGAATTCCTACGTCAGATAACGCACTCTGTTGGAGTGACGTTGTCCAACTCAAGTCGGGAGGTTATCTTCCTTGCACTGTTACAACGACATTGTTTTCGAGTCTGTGACGAGGAGATGATGTGTCCTGCTTTATATCAGAGGGAGTGTACAGAGAGGAGTGAACACAGTGGCATTAAATCACACAGTTTTCTACACTAGATTAGTCAGCTCATTAACTAAACTGACAGGTGCTGGGCTCCCCACGTCTCCACTAATCTGCTGCTTCACGCATTGCTCGTCCTTCGCTTAATTAACAAAGGTAAAGGGTTCACTGAAGCAGGGTCTCGACCCGAAACGTCACCCGTTCCTTCTCTCCAGAGAAGCTGCCTGACCCGCTGGGTTACTCCGGCGTTTTGTGTCTATCTTCGGTGCAGTTCCTTCCCACAGAAAAGGTTTGCTATCTTGTCACGCCCACGTACTAATACTTCTTTGGAGAAGGCTGTCGAGGGGATGAAGTAATTTTGGATACTACCCAACAGGGGGAATCTCAGGCCAAGCTGGTAAAGGGGGCAGAGAGAAATGCCTCACGTTATTTCTCTGGATTCAGTAACCTGGAAGTATCTTTTATGTGCGTTCAAAAGGTTTTAGTGACAGCACAATGAATGGCAGGGCTCTGGGAAGCCTGGTAGAGCAGAGGGATCGAGGAGTGCAGGTACATAGTTCCTTGAAGTTGGTGTCACAGGTAGATAGAGCGGTCACGAAGGCTGTTGGCACATTGGCCATCAGTCAGAGTATTGAGTATAGATGTTGGGAGGTCATGCTACAGTTGTGGAAGACGTTGGTGAGACCACATTTGGAGTATTGTGTTCAGTTTTGGTCACCCTGTTATAGGAAAGATGTGGTTAAGCTGGAAAGGATACAGAGAAGGATTACGAGGATGTTGCCAGGACATGAGGGACTGAGTTTTCGGGAGAGGTTGAACAGGGGTAGGACTTTATTCCTTGGTGCGTAGGAGGCTGAGGGTTGGTCTTATAGAGGTGTACTAAATCCGGAAAGGAATAGATCGAGTAGATGAGCAGTCTTTTGCCCAGTGTAAAGGAATCAAGAACTAGAGGACATAGGTCATGGATCTTATAGAAACTTACAAAATTCTTAAGGGGTTGGACAGGCTAGACGCAGGAAGATTGTTCCCGATGTTGGGGAAGTCCAGAACAAGGGGTCACAGTTTAAGGATAAGGGGGAAGTCTTTTAGGACCGAGATGAGAAAGTTTTTTTTCACACAGAGAGTGGTGAATCTGTGGAATTCTCTGCCACAGAAGGTAGTTGAGGCCAGTTCATTGGCTATATTTAAGAGGGAGTTAGATGTGGCCCTTGTGGCTAAAGGGATCAGGGGGTATGGAGAGAAGGCAGGTACGGGATACTGAGTTGGATGATCAGACATGATCATATTGAATGGCGGTGCAGGCTCGAAGGGCCGAATGGCCTACTCCTGCACCTATTTTCTATGTTTCTATATTTCTATGTTAAGGTGAGGGAGGAAAGGTTTAATGGGAACCTAAGGGGCAACCTCTTCACACAGAGGGTGGTGGGTATTTGGAACAAACTGTCAGGGGAGGTAGATGATGCAGGTGCTATAACGATATTTAAAAGACATTGGGACAGGTACATGGATATGAATGGTTTAGAGGGACGTGGGCCAAACGCGGGCAGGTGGGACTACCTCAGACGGGGCATCTTGGTTGGCATGTATGAGAGGGGCCGAAGGGCCTGTTTCTATGCTGTACGAGTCCGTGACAGTAAAATAACAATACTTACCATCACCCGGGTCAAGAATTTCCACGGTTGCGATCTCTGGGAATTCGAGAACAGCCATGACCGGCTCTGATAGAACAATCTGGAATGTTTCCGACTGTTCGTATTTGTGGTCTGTCAAAATCTGTACTCTCCAAGTTGCCGTTGATTGTCCAGGGTTGAACTGCACCTGTTTCTGTGATTTCCCCCTGAAATCCTTATCCTTCTGAGCCGTGACATCCTTGGTCCCAATCCCTGTCAACAAAACACAGAACGGCGGCCTCAAAATACAACCCAATCACACGTATATTATGAGTCTTAGACCACCAAAATCAATGGATGGATTCTTATCAAGCATCATTTTAAAGCACAATTTTTTAGATTTTTTTTTTAGATTTAGAGATACAGGCCCCTCGGCCCAACGAGTCCGCGCCGCCCAGCGTTCCCCACACATTAACACTATCCTACACACACTAGGGACAATTTTTTTAAACATTTACCCAGTCAATTAACCTACATGTGGGAGTGTGGTAGGAAACTGAAGATCTCGGAGAAAACCCACGCAGGTCACGGGGAGAACGTACAAACTCCGTACAGACGGCGCCCATAGTCAGGATCGAACCTGAGTCTCCGGCGCTGCATTAGCTGTAATCAGCAACTCTACCGCTGCGCCACCGTGCCGACAATCATATATATATATATATAGATTGTGCAATCTGGGCAGCACAGTGGTGCAGCGGTAGAGTTGCTGCCTCACAGCGCCAGAGACCCGGGTTCGATCCTGACTACGGTTGCTGTCTTGTACGGAGTTTGTACGTTCTCCCTGTGACCACATGGGTTTTCTCCGGGTGCTCCGGTTTCCACACATATTCTAAATACCTACAGGTGTGCAGGTTAATTGGCTTCTGTAAATTGTAAACAGTCCCGAGTGTGTAGGATGGTGCCAGTGTACAGGGATCGCTGGTCGGTGTGGACTTGGTGGGCCGAAGGGACTTATTTTCCGTGCTGTATCTCTAAATTAAAAGACTAAACTAAACTAAAAGTAAAGATGTACAAGATGTTGGTGAGGCAGAGAGGGACACCAGCCCAAAACGTCACCTATCCATCCCCTCCACAGATGCTGCCTGACCCGCTGAGTTCCTCCAGCACTTTGTGTTTGGCTCACGATGTTGGTGAGTGAGCTTGGAGAATTGTAGAGATACAAGGAACCACAGATGCTGTTTAAGACAAAAAAGACAGAAAGTGCTGGAGTAACTCGGCGGGTCAGGCAGCATCTCTGGAGGACATGGACAGGTGATGTTTCGGGTCAGGACCCTTTTTCAGGCCCTTCTTTGCCAGTTTATGAGAATGACCCTGGGGATGATTGGGTTAACGTATGGTGAGCATTCGATGGCTCTGGGCCTGTACTCGCTGAAGTTTAAGGGCCTGTCCCACTTAGGTGATTTTGTGGAATTCTTTGCCTCAGAAGGCAATGGAGGCTCTCAATGGATATTTTTAAGGCAGTGATAGATAGATTTTTGATCAGTCTGGCTGTCAAGGGTTTTCGGGAGAAGGCAGGAGAATGGGGTTGAGAGTGAAAGATAGATCAGCCATGACTGAATGGTGGAGTCGGCTCGATGGGCCACAAGGCCTAATTCTGCTCCTATGATTTATGAACATATTATGAACTTCTTGGAATATTGTGTTAGGTTTTGGTCACACTATTATAAGAAAAATGCCATTAAGCTGGAAGTATTCAAGAGAGAGTTAGATATAGCTCTTAGGGCTCATGGAATCAAGGGATATGGGGAGAATGCAGGAACAGGGTACTGAGTTTGGATGATCAGCCATGATCATATTGAATGGCGGTGCTGGCTCGAAGGGCCGAATGGCCTTCTCCTGTACCCAGTTTGCTATGTTTCTATGGTACAGGCGACAATTATGATCCTAAACTAAATATTTGGATAGGAAAGGTTCAGTGGGAGAAGGAACTGCAGATGCGGGTTTAAACCGAAGATAGACACAAAAAGCTGGAGTAACTCATCGGGAAACGTCACCCATTCCTTCTCTCCAGAGATTCTGCCTGTCCCGCTGAGTTACTCCAGCACTTTGTGTCTGTCTAAGGTTCGGTGGGAAATGGGCCAAATGCAGGTAAACGGGACTAGCTCAGTCTGCCAACTTGGTTGGCATGGACAAGGTGGGCCGAAGGGCCTGTTTCCGTGCGATACGGCTGTGTGATTCTAGGACTCTGTTTGAGCTGAGGGGTGTGTTTAATTGATGGGTTGCATGGAGGGTTTCCAAGCTGTGAATGGAGCCAGGGAGCGGTGAGGATGAGCTATCATGTTCCACACTTGGCACGGGCTTCAGTCTCACAGGCACTTTCACCTGCTGTCGTGTTGGGCTTATTAGCGTTAATAATCTGCTTCTCGATTGCCAAGTTTCATTGCAAACACCACACTGGCCCAGGATGATTCAACACTGATCATTTAGAGTCATAGAGTCACGCAGAACGGAAACAGGCCCTTCGGCCCAACCCGCCCGTGCCGACCAAGGTGCCCCATCTAGCCTAGTCCCATTCAGACCATTGAACAGTACGACCAAAGAACAGGCCCTTCAGCCCACAATGTCTGTGGAAGACATTAGGTAGGACAGGTATATGGATCGGAAAGTGCCACAGACGCAAAATGTATAAGATAAGGAGATAAGAATTGAAGAGGCACAAAATGTGAAGCCGGAGGAAGGAATGTCGGTGGAAGGGGTCAGGTGGGGAAAGGGAAAAGCATAAATGGGTGTGCATCCAGGTGGGGCATGGGAAAGAGAGGAGGGAAATGGGGGGAGTGGGGGAGGGGAAAGTGGGGGTGGGGGGTAAAATTGGAGAGTTCGATTAATTTACTAAAACACAGTCCGATGGTATTGCCTGCAGTCCGATGGTATTTCTAGGAGGGAAATATTGAAATTTAAGGTAATTCTTCAGGGCACCTTACCAACAAACGAGGTTTCTCCAAGATAGCCTCTGCGTTTTAGTATCACCACCAGAAACTTGGAATTCTCGTCTATCACGTAATATTCCTTCTCCAGAGAAATCCATGCCCAGTTCAGACGGAAGAGCTGGTTCGGCAGCTTATTACCTCCTGAAACAAACATGAGGGGAGAACACAACTTTAGACATTGTCCCATACAGTCGGTCAATAGATCATAGCTGTATTGAGTGTAGACAACGCTGGTGGTCTGCAAGGATGCGTTCTCGGCCCCCCGCTACACTCCCTCATGACACCACATTCATGACTGTGAGGCCAAATTCAGCTCTATAAGTTTGCAGATGGCACCAGTGCGGTGAGCCAGGTCACGAACACGAACAATGATGAGACAATAGACAATAGACAATAGGTGCAGGAGGAGGCCATTCGGCCCTTCGAGCCAGCACCGCCATTCAATGTGATCATGGCTGATCATTCTCAATCAGTACCCCGTTCCTGCCTTCTCCCCATACCCCCTGACTCCGCTATCCTTAAGAGCTCTATCTAGCTCTCTCTTGAATGGATTCAGAGAATTGGCCTCCACTGCCTTCTGAGGCAGAGAATTCCACAGATTCACAACTCTCTGACTGAAAAGGTTTTTCCTCATCTCCGTTCTAAATGGCCTACCCCTTATTCTTAAACTGTGGCCCCTGGTTCTGGACTCCCCCAACATTGGGAACATGGTTTGTACTGGGAAGCGTCATGTTTCCCGTCACTGGGGAACCTTCTTCAACCAAGTGTGTAATTTGGTTTTCATTCGTCAATGTTTCTGTAACTCCCACTTTTTTCCAGGGTGGGGTAGTTAACCCCACGCCCAACGCCCAACCCCCAACCTGGAGGACTAGGGACTGCTTCGTCTGCCTCCTCAAATACAAAATGCAGGTACAGATACAAATGCAGGAGAAGACGGACAGACTCTTACAAGCTGCAACAAAACTTGGTCTTGCACCCAATACAGCAAAGACACAGGTGGTGAAGATCCAGTCCAAAACCAGCAACCCTGTCCTCATGCCCAGCACTGCCCTGGAGGAGCTAGAAATATTCACATACCTAGGCAGTGTTGTGGACACCACCAGAGGGGCAGATGCAGACATTAAAAGCAGAATCAATAAGGCTAGGGTGGTGTTTAACATGCTCAGGAAGATCTGGAGCTCAAAATACATCTCAATCAACACCAAAATACGCATCTTTAACTCCAATGTGAAGCAGGTGATGCTGTATGGATCAGAGACATGGAAAACAACGGAACACACAACACACAGGCTGCAAACATTCATTAACACCTGCCTCAGGAGAATCCCGGGGCTCGGGTCGGCCCGCTGCGGACTTTTCACCGTCCGGCGCGGCCTGGAACGTGGCAACTCCAACAGCCTGACCGCGGGAGAAGACGGCAGGGAAAGAGAAAAGACATTCTGGCCTTCCATCACAGTGAGGAGGTGACTGGAGGAGACTCACTGTGATGGATGTTTCTCTTTTTTTTGTTTTGTGTTGGTTTGTGATTGTGTGTGTAATTGCTTATTTTTATTGCTCTTATTGTTGGACTGTGGGTGACAAAATCTCGTCCAAAAGACTTGGGGGTTTTTTTGGATGACAATAAAGGTTATTCTGATTCTGATTCTGATTCTGATACTGAACATCTGGTGGAGAGACAAAGTAAGCAATGCGGACCTGTGGACAAGAACAAGCCAGGATCCCCTTGACTTACAAATTCGAAGGAGAAAATGGAGTTGGATTGGACGCACCCTCAGAAAACCTGCCGCAAACATCGCCCGGCAAGCCCTGAAATGGATCCCACAAGGAAAAAGGAAAAGAGGTTGCCCCAGGAACAGCTGGAGAGGAGGTGTCCAGGCAGAAATGTCTGGGAGTGGGCGCAACTGGGGAGATCTCGAAAGAACCGCCAACAACCGAGTGAGGTGGAGGACATTTGTCAATGGCCTATGCTCCCCAGGGGAGCCAAGGGTTTAAGAAGAAGATGCTGTAGAGATTGACCACGTTACATTCATAACAACCCTTATAGAGACAGCAAATCATTCCCTTGGGTTTTACTCTCTACCAGCCAGTCACAGTTCTAATAGCACGGTTTGATACATAATTCTAATAATTCATCTGAACGATGGTGAGACCACACTTGGAGCACTGTGTACAGTTCTGGTCACCCAGCTACAGGAAGGATGTCGTTAAGTTGAAAAGGGTGCAGAAGAGATTCACCAGGATGTGACCTGGGCTTTGTAGGTTTGAGTTACAGGGAGAGTTTGGATACTTTTGTCTTTGGAGCGTGGGAGGCTGAGGGGTGACCTTATTGAGGTGTACAAGATCACGAGGGGCACGGATAAAGTGAACACTCACAGTCTTTTTCCCAGCCTTAAAACAAGAGGTGGGAGATTTGAGGGGCCTCAGTCCCTTTGTGACATAGAGGGTTTAGTTTAGACAATAGACAATAGGTGCAGGAGGAGGCCATTCAGCCCTTCGAGCCAGCACCGCCATTCAATGTGATCATGGCTGATCATTCTCAATCAGTACCCCGTTCCTGCCTTCTCCCCATACCCCCTGACTCCGCTATCCATTAAGAGCTCTATCCAGCTCTCTCTTGAATGCATTCAGAGAATTGGCCTCCACTGCCTTCTGAGGCAGAGAATTCCACAGATTCACAACTCTGCTTTTCATTGATCGTAGCGTCACAGATCGTAGTCATAGCATCACAGAGAGGAAACAATCCCTTGGGGCCACGGAAACAGGCCCTTCGGCCCACCGAGTCCATGCAGACCAACGATCGCCCGTTCACACTAGTTCTATGTTATTCCACTTTCTCATTCGCTCCCCCCACACTAGGGGCAGATTACAGAGGTCAATTAACCTACAAACCCACATCTTTAGGATGCGAGAGGAAACCGGAGCACCCGGAGGAAACTCAAATGGAAGTCCACATAAGAAAAGAACGTGTAAGATGGAAATGCAGATGCTGGCTTAAACTGAAAATAGACACAAAAAGCTGGAGTAACTCAGTGGGACAGGCAGCATCTCTGGAGAGAAGGACTGGGTGATGTTTCGGGTTGAGAACCTTCTTCTGAAGAAGGGTCTCGACCCAAAATGTCGCCCATTCCTCTCCAGAGATGCTGCCTGTCCCGCTGAGTTGCTCCAGCTTTTTGTGTCTATCTTAAGAAAAGAACGTGCTGGCTTAAGTTGAGTTAAGTTGCAGAATTGATTTATCAAGGACTTCCAGAGGACTGGCGGTGAACATCAATAATTCCATTGAAAATTAAACTGTGGTTAGTCAAGACAAGTGTAAGGAACATTAGTTGCCAATATCATATCATATCATATCATATATATTACAGCGCGGAAACAGGCCTTTTCGGCCCACCAAGTCCGCGCCGCCCAGCGATCCCCGTACATTAGCACTATCCTACACCCACTAGGGACAATTTTTACATTTTACCCAGCCAATTAACCTACAAACCTGTACGTCTGTACGCCAATGTTACACTCTTTTTAGATGACCGTGCCTCAACACACAAATCAATTTCATTCTTAGCTGAATGGTCAGTGGTCATAAGGTCATAAGTGATAGAAGCAGAATTTGGCCATTCGGCCCATCAAGTCCACTCCGCCATTCAATCATGGCTGATCTATCTCTCCCTCCTAACCCCATTCTCCTGCCTTCTCCCGAAAACCCTTGACAGCCGGACTGATCAAAAATCTATCTATCACTGCATTAAAAATATCAATTGAGAGCCTCCATACCCTTCTGTGGCAAAGAATTCCACAGATTCACCACCCTCTGACTAAAGAAATTTCTCCTTATCTCCTTCCTGAAGGAATGGCCTTTAATTCTGAGACTATGACCTCTGGTCCTGGACTCTCCCACCAGTGGAAACATCCTCTCCACATCCACACTATCCAAGCCTTTCAATATTCGGTACGTTTCAATGAGGTCCCCCCTCATTCTTCTAAACTCCAGCGAGTACAGGTCCAGTGTCGTGAAGCGCTCATCTTAAGTTAACCCACTCATACCTGGGATGATTCTTGTAAACCTCCTCTGGACCCTCTCCAGAGCCGGCACATCCTTCCTCAGATATGGGGCGCAAAATTTCTCAGTGGAAGAAAGTAATGAAGGGGAATGGGCATATTGTATGTAGGTTAATTGGCTGGGTAAATGTAAAAATTGTCCCTAGTGGGTGTAGGATAGTGTTAATGTACGGGGATCACTGGGCGGCACGGACTTGGAGGGCCGAAAAGGCCTGTTTCCGGCTGTAGATATATGATATGATATGATTCCACAAGGGGAGTTTGGTTGCTGCATCGTTCAATTCCACCCGTACACAAAGGGTTAAGTGGTGTCAGATTAGGAAACAGGGAAGTGCAACGAGACCTGGGTGTCCTTGTACACCAGTCACTGAAAGTAAACATGCAGATACAGCAGGCAGTGAAGAAAGCTAATGGAATGTTGGGCTTCATAACGAGAGGATTTGAGTATAGGAGTAAAGAGGTCCTTCTGCAGTTGTACAGGGCCCTGGTGAGACCACATCTGGAGAATTGTGTGCAGTTTTGGTCTCTTAATTTGAGGAAGGACATCCTTGCTATTGAGGCAGTGCCGCGTAGGTTCACGAGGTTAATCCCCGGGATGGCGGGACTGTCATATGAGGAGAGACTGGGCTTGTATTCACTGGAATTTAGAAGGATGAGAGGGAATCTTATTGAAACGTATAAAATTATAAAAGGACTGGACAAGCTAGATGCGGGAAAAATGTTCCCAACGTTGGGGGAGTCCAGAACTGGGGGCCACAGTCTAAGAATAAAGGGGAGGCCATTTAAAACTGAGGTGAGAAAAAATGTTTTCACCCAGAGAGTTGTGAATTTGTGGAATTCTCTGCCATGGAAGGCAGTAGAGGCCAATTTATTGGATGAATTTAAAAGAGCGTTAGATAGAGTTCTAGGGGCTAATGGAATCAAGTGATATGGGGAGAAGGCAGGTTACTGATTGTGGATGATCAGCCATGACCACAATGAATGGGGGTGCTGGCTCGAAGGGCCAAATGGCCTCCTCCTGCACCTATTTTCTATGTTTCTATGTGTCCCCAGGCCAGACTATTCTGCTCTCCTCCCCTTGAGAAAATGTTGTGTTGACTGAGGCCTTGTGAAGTTATAAATGGACCAGCTTTACAGGCCAGCCTCCTTCTTCAGACTGATTTACAGACTTACAGATGTGCAGAAGGAATCAGCCCCAAGAAGGGTCGGTAGAGTTGCTGCCTTGCAGCGCCATAGACCTTGGTTCCATCCTGACTACGGGTGCTGTCTGTACAGAGTTTATATGTTCTGCCTGTGACCTGCGTGGGTTTTCTCCGAGACTTTCGGTTTCCTCCAACACCAAAGACGTACAGGTTTGTAGGTTAATTGGCTTGGTGTAAGTGTAAATTGTCCCCGTAGGAAAATAACTGCAGATGCTGGTACAAATCGAAGGTATTTATTCACAAAATGCTGGAGTAACTCAGCAGGTCAGGCAGCATCTCGGAGAGAAGGAATGGGTGACGTTTCGGGTCACAAACATTATTGGCCAAAGGGCCTGTTCCTGTGCTGTTCTATGTTCTGTGTATCCCTAGGACTTACCTATGTATATCTATCAGTATTTCTATTTATAACCCAACGCCTTCTTTCAGGAGTGTCTGGCCTATTTCTCTGTGGGCTGTTACAGAGTTCACTGGGCTGTGTGGCATCGGTCACGGCACCAGAACAGCGATGAATGCACTGGCACATGCACACAGCTGTGAGCTCACTCGACAGGTTTTATTTCCATTGACAAAGGTCTAGAATCATCCCCACAGCTAGCTCTCTCTCTCTCTCTCTCCCTCCCTCCCTCCCTCCCCCCCTCCCCCCCTCTCTCTCTCCCCCTCTCTCTCTCCCTCTCCCCCTCTCTCTCCCCCTCTCTCTCTCCCCCTCCCTTCCTCTCCCTCTCCCTCTCTCTCTCTCTCCCCTCTCTCTCTCTCCCCCTCCCTCCCTCTCCCCCTCTCCTTCCCCCCACTCTCTCTCCCTCCCCCTCCCTATTCCCCTCTCTCTCTCTCTCTCTCTCTCTCTCTCTCTCTCTCTCTCTCTCTCTCTCTCTCTCTCTCTCTCTCTCTCTCTCTCTCCTTCTCTCTCCCACTCTCTCTGTCTCTCTCTTGCCCCCCCCCTCTCTCTCTCCCCCTCCCCTCCCTCTCCCCCTCCCTCCTTCCCCCACTCTCTCTCCCTCCACCCTCCCTATTCCCCCTCTCCCTCTCTCTCTCTCTCTCTCTCTCTCTCTCCTCTCTCTCTCTCTCTCTCTCTCTCTCTCTCTCTCTCCTTCTCTCTCCCACTCTCTCTGTCTCTCTCTTGCCCCCCCTCTCTCTCTCCCCCTCCCTCCCTCTCCCCCTCTCCTTCCCCCTCTCTCTCTCCCTCCCCCTCCCTATCCCCCTCTCCCTTTCTCTCCCTCTCCCTATCTCTCTCTTTCTCCCCCTCACTCCCCTCACTCCCTCTCCCCTCTCCCTCTCCTTTCCCCCCCTCCCTATCCCCCTCCCTATCCCCCTCTCCCTCTCCCTACCCCTCTCTCTCTTTCTCCCTCTCTCCCTCTCCCTCTCCCACCCTCCCTCCCTCCTCTCTGTACCTAGCCTGGCTTGGGTGTGGACGTGGGTTAGCCTGTGGCTGGGATTGGAGTGGACCTTGAAGAGGCTGTGTGTTCCCAGCTCCGGGGAGCTGCAGTGCGCTGTGTCTCCACCAGCTTTATCACACACACAGCGAGGACAGACGTGGAGACCAGTGGCTTCCACAGACCACCCAAGCAACAGAAAATCAGGCTGATGAAAGGGGCCGGGACAAGAAACCAGACTGCGACCAACTGCCACCGATGCATCCCGTTAGCATTAGCACAAAGCCTTTCCCCGCAATACAGTAGAGGATGTTTAAACTGCTAATAACACTTCAAAGGTTGGGGGATTTATACAGCGAGACTAAGGATTTTCACAAAGTGCCCACATGCAATACTGTGACAGGGCTTTGGGAATGTAGACACACTGGCTGGTTTGAAGTTTCTTCGATACACAGAACAGTACAGCACAGGAACAGGCCCTTCGGCCCACAATGTCTGTGCCGAACATGATGCCAAGATCAACTCTTATCTGCCTGCACATAATCCATATCCCGCCATTCCCTGCATATCAATATCCATCCAAAGACTCCTCAACGCCACTATCGTATCTGCCTCCACCACCATCCCTGGCAGCACGTTCCAGGCACCCACCACCCTCTGTGTAAAAAACCTGCCCCACACATCTCCTTTAAACTTTGCCCCTCTTGCCTTAAAGCTATGACCTCCAGTCTTTGACATATCCGTCCTGGGGAAAAATGGTTCTGACCGCGTACCTTATCTATCTATGCCTCTCATAATGTTATATATTTCTATCAGGTCTCTCTTCAACTGCCAGCGTTCCAGAGAAAACTACCCAAATTGGTCCAACCTCATGTTATACCTAATGCCCTCTAATCCATGCATCACTGTGGTGAGTCTCATCTGTACCCTCTCCAAAGTCTCCACATCCTTCCTGTAATGGAGCGACCAGAACTGCACGCAATGCTCCAATTCAAAGCAGAATTTCAACTCCTTTGATAGACACAAAATACTGGAGCAACTCAGCGGAACAAGCAGCATCTCCGGAGAGAAGGGATGGGTGATGTTTCGGATCAAGACCCTTCTTCAGTTCCTTTGGGCGTGCGTACATATGGTTGCGTTTAGGGTGCACGTTCTAATTCAGGGGGTATGGGGAGAAGGCAGGAACGGGGTACTGATTGAGAATGATCAGCCATGATCACATTGAATGGCGGTGCTGGCTCGAAGGGGCGAATGGCATCCTCCTGCACCTATTGTCTAATCCAGCTAGTCCACAAAAAAAAATAATGAAAGGAGTCGAGAGAATGTTTGGAACGCCATTGGACAGGACGGACGAAGCATTCAAAAGGAAGCCCATGCTATTCCTGCACTGGGCCACGTTATATTTAGCACGGTTGTCAACACAATGTAGTGCAGTGATCAGAGAGTGATGGGGACACTTAAAGAACACTCTCCCTGGCTGCCAGATAAGGCCACATTCTAGCCGGCGTCGAGAGAGAGTGATTTTAGATTTTTAGAGATATAGCGCAGAAACAGGCCCTTCGGCCCACCGGGTCCGCGCCGCCCAGCGATCCCCGCACACTAACACTATCCTACACCCAATTTTTACATTTTGCCCAGCCAATTAACCTACAAACCTGTACGTCTTTGGAGTGTGGGAGGAAACCGAAGATCTCGGAGAGAACCCACGCAGGTCACGGGGAGAACGTACAAACTCCGTACAGACGGCGCCCGTAGTCAGGATCGAACCCGAGTCTCCGGCGCTGCATTCGCTGTAAGGCAGCAACTCCACCGCTGCGCCACCGTGCCGCCCCGCTATCGCAGGGACAGTGAGAGAGGTCGCAGGGATCGCAGGGACAGTGAGAGAGGTCCCAGATGCTGGCAATCAGTGAGGGCCTGAGGGAGAGGTTGGGCACAGGCGACAACGTTAATCATTGGAGTGCAGGAGGCTGAGGGGTGAACCTATGGAGGTGTATAAAATCATGAGAATGAGAATGCACACAGTCTTGTACCCAGGGCAGGGGATGAAGGAACTAGTAGGTTTCAGGTGAGGCAGGAAAGATTTACTAGGAACTTGAGGGACAACCTTTTCACACAGAGTGTGGTGGGTATTTGCAGTTTGTTGAGGCAGGTACTATAACAACATTTAAAAGGCACTTGGACGGGTACATGGATAGGAAAGGTTTATGGTGTTGAAACCACATGACAAATTAGTGCTTCGTGGTGTGTTCAAGCAGGGCTTGTTGAAAAGGGCAACTAATCTTTGGAAATGAGAGCACAGGCAAAGCACAACACCCTGCTGTGGGACGTCAGCAAGAGCATGAAGATCCTATCCATGTACCTGTTGATATGGGCCACCCGTGGGCAGGTAGGACTAGTGTAGATGGGGCATCAGGGATCGCATGGACGAAGTTGGGCCGAAGGGCCTGTTTCCACACTGTGTGGCTCTATGACTCTATCTCTACTTGTGGTGAGAAACGTGCAGATCCTAATACAGGAGGGATCTGCCAGATTGGATATGCTGCTTGCTCCCAGGCCAGGAGATACACCATGATCACCATTAGAAAAACTTGTCAGGAATAGTCTAAAGGCTCCTACATTCTCCTGTGTTCAGGAGATTCGGTATCCAATCTACGGTGGAGAGCACACTGACTGGTTGCATCACGGCCTGGTTCAGCAACTCAAATGCCCAGGAACGAAGGAGACTACAGAGAGTGGTGGACACTGCCCGGTCCATCACAGGTACTGACCTCCCCACCATCGAAGGCCCATCACAGGTACTGACCTCCCCACCATCGAAGGCCCATCACAGGTACTGACCTCCCCACCATCGAGGGCCCATCACAGGTACTGACCTCCCCACCATCGAAGGGTTCTACAGGAGGCGCTGCCTCAAAAAGGCAGCCAGCGTCATCAAAGACCCACACCACCCTGGCCACGCTCTCATCTCGCTGCTACCATCGGGAAGAAGGTACAGGAGCCTGAAAACCGTGACCTCCAGGTTCAAGAACAGCTTCTTCCCAGCAACCATCAGGCTCTTGAACACTGCACAACACTAACCTCAGCAACTATGATCTTCTGTGGACTGTGTCTTTGGTTGCACTACGGACCTTGTTTTTTGTGAACAAGTATTATGTTATTAATTAAATGAAAATGTGTTTATTATATATAGAGTTACAGATTCATACAGCACGGATTTACACCCTTTGCTGCCAATCATCCATGCTGACCTAAGTGCCCCATCTAAGCTAGTCCCATTTGTCTACATTTGACCGATATCCCACTAAACCTTTCCTATCCATGTACCTATCCGAATGTCTTTTAAACGCTGCTATAGAACCTGCTTCAACTACCTCCTCTGGCAGCACGTTCCATACACCTACCACTCTCAGTGTGAAAAAGTTGCCCCTCGGATTCCTATTAAATCTTTTCCCTTTCGCCTTAAGCATATTTTTTAGTTTACTTTAGTTTAATTTAGAGATACAGCGCGGAAACAGGTCCTTCAGCCCTCCAAGTCCCCGCCGACCAGCGATCAACCCATACACTAACACTACTCTACACGCTCGGAACCATTTACCACTCTACTGAAGCCAATTAACCGTTAAACCTGTGCGTCTTTGGAGTGTGGGAAGAAACCGGAGCAACTGGAGAAAACCCATGGGGTCGCGGGGAGAACGTACAAACTCTGTACAGACAGCACCCATAGTCAGGATCGAACCTGGGTCTCTGGTGCAGTAAGGCAGCAACTCTACTGCTGCGCCAATGTGCTGCCCTGTGTCCCCTGGTTCTTGATCCCCCTCCTCTGGGTAAAAGGCTGTGTGCATTCACCCATATACCCTCCATGTGATGTGTGACGGGCTTGTTACGCTGCGGCAGATAAGCAGCTCACTGGCCCTGTCTGTACTGGTCTGTCTGTCTGTCTGTCTGCCTGTACTGGTCTGGACATATGACAATTCAACACTCACTTGCATCTCACCCTGCACCCGGCAGTTATGTAAGAGCTGGCAGCTGGAACAAGGGCACTGGGCAAGAACCCAACGCAGTTGGCAGCTGCAGATTACAGTCTTTATCGGCAGCTTAATGCTTGGAGTGAAAGGAGTCTCCAAGGTGATGCAGGTGGAATGATGGAGTGAAAGGATTAGGCTGGGAGCCAGGGGCGTACATGAAGGGAAGTGTGGTGGAGCAACATTAAATAAAATCATCCTGAACTTGCCTGGCCTTTCTGCTGCCTCCCACCAGATCTCCCTGGCAGATCACACCTCTCCGAGCTCCAAACGGAAGAGGAGTTGTTTACTTTAGTATAAGAAGATAACTGCAGATGCTGGTACAAATCGAAGGTATTTATTCACAAAATGCTGGAGTAACTCAGCGGGTCAGGCAGCATCTCGGGAGAGAAGGAATGGGTGACGTTTCGGGTCAAGACCCTTCTTCAGACTGTTTAGTTTAGTTTAGTTTAGTTTGGTTTTGTTTAGAGATACAGCGCAGAAACAGGCCCTTCAGCCCACCGTGTCCGCGCCGACCAGCGATCCCCGCACACTAACACTATCCTACACACACTAGGGATAATTAACACTTACACCAAGCCAATTAACCTACAAACCCGTATGGCTTTGGAGCATGGGAGGAAAACGAAGATCTCGGAGAAAACCAACGCAGGTCAGGGGAGAACGTACAAACTCTGGGCAGACAAGCACCCGTAGTCGGGATCGAACCCGGGTCCCTGGCGCTGTAAGGCAGTAGCTCTACCGCTGCGCCACCGTGCTGCCCACTGAGGTGACGTTCCTTGTTCTGTACACTGGCAGCCCAGTTAATGGAGACCTCCGTACAACGCAACTCTGTCTTTCCCAACACGAGCTTCTCACTTCTGCCCACTGAGCTCCAAGTAAATGTTTAACATTTTTGTTTTTAAATGCACAGAGTATCATGGGCTAATACAGCGTGGAAACAGGCCCTTCAGCGCAACCTGCCCTCACGTCCCAGCTACACTAGTCCCACCTGCCTGTGTCTGGTCCATATCCCTCCAAACCTGTCCTAACCATGTACCTGTCTAAATGCTTCCAAAACGTTGCAATGGTACCCGCCTCAACTACCTCCTCTGGCAGCTCATTCCATTCACCCACCACCCTCTGTGTGAAAAAGTTACTCCTCAGATCCCTATGAAATCTTTCCCCCCCCTCACCTCAAACCTATGTCATCTGGTCCTCGATTCCTCTACTCTGGGCACGAGACTCGGTGCATTTACCCGATCTATTCCTCTCATCGTTTTATACCCCTCTATAAGATCGCCCCTCATCTTCCTGGGCTTCCTAAGTTTAGAAACATAGAAACATAGAAAATAGGTGCAGGAGTAGGCCATTCGGCCCTTCGAACCTGCACCGCCATTCAATATGATCATGGCTGATCATCCAACTCAGTATCCCGTACCTGCCTTCTCTCCATACCCCCTGATCCCTTTAGCTACAAGGGCCACATCTAACTCCCTCTTAAATATAGCCAATGAACTGGCCTCAACTACCTTCTGTGGCAGAGAATTCCACAGATTCATCACTCTCTGTGTGAAAAAAAAACTTTCTCATCTCGGTCCTAAAAGACTTCCCCCTTATCCTTAAACCATGGCCCCTTGTTCTGGACTTCCCCAACATCGGGAACAATCTTCCTGCACCTAGCCTGTCCAACCCCTTAAGAATTTTGTAAGTTTCTATAAGATCCCCCCTCAATCTTCTAAATTCTTTGGTGCATGTACAGATGGGGTGAAGATGTCTCTGTTCAGAGCATACTGTACACCACTCTACACTGCACACTTGTGGTCAAACTATAAAAAAGCTAGCTTGCAGAGTCTTCCGGTAGCTTATAATGATGCCATGAGGGTATTACTTAAGAGACCTAGATGGTGTAGTGCAAGTGAAATGCTTGTGGCTGCAGGAGTTAATACCCTACAAGCCATGCTAAGAAATTTAATGTATACATTTATTTGCCGAATTAATGACTCTGAAAATTAGATCTTCTTGGCATTACCACTAATAAGGTTTAGTACTACACGCTACCAATCACAGTTGTGGAGACATTGGTATAGTTGTCTTGTTGTTGATCACTGATGGCTGATGCATTCTGCTTGTATGTAATATATTGTGCTTTTGTTAGTAATTTGTTAGTAACTGACTGTGCTTTTGTGTGTAACTTATTGTGTTTCTGTATGTTTATTATATGTAATGTCTTGGCTTTTACCTGGACCTTGAGTCCGTAATAAAGTATTGATTGATTAATTGATTGATTGAATAGAGTCCCAGCCTATTTACATTTATTTACATCGGCGAAACCAAACGCAGGCTCGGCGATCGGTTCGCTGAACACCTGCGCTCGGTCCGTATTAACCAAACTGATCTCCCGGTGGCCGAGCACTTCAACTCCCCCTCCCATTCCCAGTCTGACCTTTCTGTCATGGGCCTCCTCCAGTGCCATAGTGAGGCCCACCGGAAATTGGAGGAACAGCACCTCATATTTCGCCTGGGCAGCTTGCAGCCCAGTGGTATGAACATCGACTTCTCCAACTTTAGATAGTTCCTCTGTCCCTCTCTTCCCCTCCTCCTTCCCAGATCTCCCTCTATCTTCCTGTCTCCACCTATATCCTTCCTTTGTCCCGCCCCCCCTGACATCAGTCTGAAGAAGGGTCTCGACCCGAAACGTCACCCATTCCTTCTCTCCCGAGATGCTGCCCGACCTGCTGAGTTACTCCAGCACTTTGTGAATAAATACCTTCGATTTGTACCAGCATCTGCAGTTATTTTCTTATACTACTCAACCTCTCCCTATAGCTCAGGCCCTTGAGTCCGAGCAACATCCTCATAGAACTACTGGAATAAGTCAGCGGACCAGGCAGAATCTCTGTGGAACATGGACAGGTGAGGCTATGGGCCAGGAGCCTTCTTCAGTCTGGTTGTAGTAGGGGGGAAAGGCAGTTGTAAGAGAGCTGGGGTTGGACAAAACCTGGCAAATAATAGGCTGTATATGTGCAATATATTCCTCCCACTAATACACTATACATTCCACTGCTCTTAATATGGATGTCAGCAAGGAAATCTATATATGTGGATTGCCTAGTCTACTCAGAATGTCACTCTTTGAGTTTGTACCATTAACAAAGTGCTCCGCTCTATCGAAAGCATGATGCATGGTTCAAAATGCACGAATCAACTCTGTAAATCATTTCCTGCACTTTTACTCTCCAGTATTTCCTTGTAATTTAATTATTTCATTTACTCTTCCTCAAAGACGATCACAAATGGTAACTTTGTAATCCACAAATCTGGTATTGGTTTATAATTGTCACAAGTACCGAAATACATTGAGGGGCTTTGCTTGCGTGCTTAGTTTAGTTTAGATTACACATATAGCATGGAAACGCGCTCTTGGGCCCACAGAGTCCATGCTGACCATTGATCACCAATACACTAGCACTATCCTACACACAAGGGACAATTTACAGAAGCCAATTCACCTGCAAACCCGCACGTCTTTAGGATGTGGGAGGAAACCAGAGCACCTGGAGAAAACCCACACTTTCACAGGGAGAACGTGCAAACTCCACACAGACAGCACCCGAGGACAGGATGGAACCCGGGCCCCTGGCGCTGTAAGGCAGCAACTCCGCCGCTGCGCCATCGTGCCTCCCTAACCCTAACGCCAAGAATAGCTGGAGTCCGCATTTTGTATTGACTGTTCCTCTGAGATTGCTACCTCTGTTAATACCCACGTGATCTCCAGGAACCCAGCAGTGGTGCCGCCCAGAGGGGAAGGAGTGGGGCGGAGGGCCGGTGAGCGGGCAGGGTGCGGGAGGGGGCGCAGGGCCTCGGCGGGGGAGTGGGCCGCTGGAGGCCCTGAAACAGCCTGGGGCTCGGCTGGACCGGGCGCCCATCCACAAGGCCAAGCGCGTGGACTAGATGCGGCCCGCAGCAGTGGAGCGGCGGCGACGGAGGGCCCCGCGGCTACACGTGGCCAGGCCTGGGCTTTGAACCAAACATGGCGGCACCGACATTTGATGCAAAATGTGTAAATCACTGTGTGACGTTTAATTGCGGACGTGACAATAAACATCCATTGAACCGAAAAACATCTGCAGATGCTGGAAGTCTGAAAATGACCAAACTTTCAGCTTGCACCTGTGAAAGAGAACCAGGCACAAAATGCCGGAGGAACTCAGCGGGTCAGGCAGCATCTGCGAAGCAATGGACGGATGGCGCTTCAGGTCAGACACCTTCTTCAGACTGATGGGGGGATATTTGGACAGATAAGTACAAACAAGGACAATCGGTAAGGGGAAAG
This sequence comes from Rhinoraja longicauda, assembly GCF_053455715.1. Classification (NCBI taxonomy): domain Eukaryota; kingdom Metazoa; phylum Chordata; class Chondrichthyes; order Rajiformes; family Arhynchobatidae; genus Rhinoraja; species Rhinoraja longicauda. The sequence goes on along the minus strand of NC_135959.1, from coordinate 72,450,085 downwards.
CTGGGGCGGGACAAAGCCTGGTGAGTGATAGGGGGAAAGGAGTATCCCAGACTACCCCCTCACCTGTATCCACCCATCACTTGCCATGCTGGGTCCCACGCCCACCTCCCTTTTCCAGCTTTCTTCCCCCCCTACGACTTCTGAAGGATATTTGGACAGATAAGTACAAACATAGGCAATAGATGCAGTCGTAGGCCATTCGGCCCTTCGAGCCAGCACCACCATTCAATATGATCATGGTTGATCATCCAGAACCAGTACCCTGCTCCTGCCTGTTGTACTTCGTGGTCCGGTACCTGTTGTACCTTTGTTGAGACTCTGGACGGACCACAAGTACACGTGTGTAAAAGGTTATAATGCTGGAGCTTAACTCCAGGCTGTTTATTCCGTGGCCACCTGAAACCAGAGTGGCCACCTAATCACATCATTACCTTATATACACATTACTACTCAGGCAAACAAAGTAGTCCTTCTAATACAACAAAGTAGTCCCTGCAATATCACAACACTGCCTTCTCCCCATATCCCTTGATTCCGATATATGGATAGCCAAGGTGAAGAGGAATATGGAAAATGAGCTCACAATCCATGTTCTCCAGAGATGCCGCCCGACCCGCTGAGTCACTCCAGCACTTTGTGTCTTTTTCTGTAAACCAACATCTGCAGTTCCTTGTTCCCTCATGGGCTAAACGGGACTAGCTCAGTATGCCAACCCACTCAGCATGGACAAGGCGGGCCGAAGGGCCTGTGTCCGTGCTGTCTGGCTTCATGACTCTCCTGTAAATGCAGCTCTGGTTACAGCAGGTTTTGCCAAGTGCTTGCTACTAAATCAGACTGCGGGGTGTGTGAGTGCACTTTGATAAGACCTGAACAGCTGTTTCAATGGCCCACAAATAGGCAGTGTCCTCAGTTTGTTTGAACTTGTTCCTTTGTAATTGATACCCACACTAATGGCCAAGATTTAGCCTCACAGATCTGCTGCCGGGGGGGGGGGGGGGGGGGGGGGGGGTGGTGACGGGGTGTGTGTGCGGATCATTCTGGAATGTGAGGCAGCTCACACTGGCCGTGCCTGTGTGGAAACTGAGACATTGGCGAACGTACACTGAAAACTGGGGAAAACCTGCCGTTAGCAAACTCACAAATTGGTTCCTAGAAGGGTCTCGACCCAAAACGTCACCCATTCCTTCTCTCCTGAGATGCTGCCTGACCCGCTGAGTTACTCCAGCATTTTGTGAATAAATACCTCAGAACTGGTAATCACCACGTGTTATACAGGAGATGCTCCAATTACTGGGGCATTCTTGGTGATGGCCTGTCAAACGTTAAACGTACTGTAACACTCAGACACCAGAGTGCTCCTCACTCTTAACATTCAGTTTAGTTTAGTTTGGTTTAGTTTAGTTTAGAGACACACGCTCACCAGTGATCCTCGTACACTAGCACCACCGGACAATTTACAATTCTTTACCAAAGCTAATCAACCTCCAAACCCGCACATCTTTGGAGTGTGGAAGCAAACCAGAGCACCCATAGAAAGCTCACAGGGAGAATGTGCAAACTCCAAATTCTCTTTGGATTTCCCTTAATATTATCTGAGCTATTTCCTGTCCCCTCTGTGCCCCCCTGATTTCCTTCATTCCTTCATATGGTCCTTAGTTCCCAAAACTCCTCCAGGGAGTTGGTACCATCGATGGGTCCCCTTGGTAACTTAAAACCTGGGCATAGACTGGGTGAATGCACAGAGTCTTCTACCCAGAGGAGGGGAATCAAGAAGCAGAGGACATACGCTTAAGGTGAGAGGGGGAAGATTTAATAGTAACCTGAGGAGCAACTTAATAGCACGCCCTCAATAGCAAGAATATCCTTCCTCAAATTTGGAGAACAAAACTGCACACAGTACTCCAGGTGCGGTCTCACTAGGGCCCTGTACAACTGCAGAAGGACCTCTTTGCTCCTATACTCAACTCCTCTTGTTATGAAGGCCAACATTCCATTGGCTTTCTTCACTGCCTGCTGTACCTGCATGCTTACTTTCAGTGACTGATGCACTAGGACACCCAGATCTCGTTGTATGTCCCCTTTTCCTAACTTGACACCATTCAGATAATAATCTGCCTTCCTATTCTTACCACCAAAGTGGATAACCTCACACTTATCCACATTAAACTGCATCTGCCATGCATCCACCCACTCACACAACCTGTCCAAGTCACCCTGCAACCTCATAGCATCTGCCTCACAGTTCACACTACCACCCAGCTTTGTATCATCTGCAAATTTGCTAATGGTACTTTTAATCCCTTCATCCAAGTCATTAATATATATTGTAAATAGCTGCGGTCCCAGCACCGAGCCTTGCGGTACCCCACTAGTTACTGCCTGCCATTCTGAAAGGGACCCATTTATCCCCACTCTTTGCTTTCTGTCTGTCAACCAATTTTCTATCCATGTCAGTACCCTACCTCCAATACCATGTGCTCTAATTTTTCCCACTAATCTCTTATGTGGAACCTTGTCAAAGGCTTTCTGAAAGTCGAGGTACACCACATCCACCGGCTCTCCCCTATCCATTTTCCTAGTTACATCCTCAAAGAATTCCAGCAGATTAGTCAAGCATGATTATTTTTATATAACTGTATATAATTTTTATATATTTTTATATAACTTATATAAGTTATAAATTTCTATAACTGAAACCAGAGATCACGCCAAATCTCTAAGCCTGGGGATTGGATTATTATTTTTGACAACACATTACCGGAGAAATATAGTAAAATAACATAAAATCAACACTTTTTCCTCAGTATTGTTCAGATATAATTTTAACTAAATTTTCATGCTTAAGAAAAATAAAATTGAAAAACATGAAATTTTTTGAGAAAGTGGACGCTCACAGTCTTTTCCCCAGAGTTGAGGATTCTAAAACTAGAGGACACAGGCTTGAATTGAGAGGGTAAAGATTTGAGGGATCTCATGGGCAACGGGTAGGCCGTATCTGGAACGAGCTGCCACGGGAAACTATGGAAGCGGATAGAACTACAGGTTTACCACCGATTTTCCGTCATCTTTGGTTCCTAAGCCTTGCTGGATTAACGGTTTTGCCGTGCCAACAGAGGTCATGGCCTCGGGGAGCCGAGTCGCCCTTGGAGGTCGGCTAATGGGAACGGATCTGCCAACACTGGCCGGGCCGGAGTTCCAGAGCCCTGGCCACAGGGGGCTATTTCGACCCGCTGGTTGGCCGCGGAAGTCCCGGAATGGCGGGACTGTCGTATGTTGAAAGACTGGAGCGACTAGGCTTGTATACGCTGCAATTTAGAAGGATGAGACGGGATCTTATTGAAACATATAAGATTATTAAGGGATTGGACACGTTAGAGGCAGGAAACATGTTCCCAATGTTGGGGGAGTCCAGAACCAGGGGCCACAGTTTAAGAATAAGGGGTAGGCCATTTAGAACGGAGATGAGGCAAAACGTTTTCAGTCAGAGAGTTGTGAATCTGTGGAATTCTCTGCCTCAGAAGGCAGTGGAGGCCAATTATCTGGATGCTTTCAAAAGAGAGCTAGATAGAGCTCTTAAGGATAGCGGAGTCAGGGGGTATGGGGAGAAGTCAGGAATGGGGTACTGATTGAGAATGATCAGCCATGATCACATTGAATGGCAGTGCTAGCTCGAAGGGCCGAATGGCCTCCTCCTGCACCTATTGCCTATTGTCTGTCGATGAGGTTGAGATCGGCCGCTCACCCGGGCTAGGCCCCACATATTCGGGGAGACTTCCGGGGGGGGATTTCAAGTGAGCTCTCGTAATTTTGTCCGGATTAAAGGAGGTACCAGACCACCAGTTGCCAGAAAAATCCGTGGTGGACCACTACAACTTTCAAGAGACATTTGGACAAATACTTGGATGGGAAGGATTCAGAGAGATATGGGCCAAACGCAGGCAAATGGGACTAGCCCAGTATGTACAAGGTGGGCCGAAGGGCCTGTTTCCGTTCTGTACAGCTCTGTGACTCCACACAAAGAAAAATTATAGTTACAGAGTCATACAGTGCGGAACCAGGCCCTTTGGCCCAACTCGTCTACACTGACCAAGATCCCATTTAATCTAGTCCCACCAGCCTGTGTTTGGCCCATATCCCACTAAACCTTTCCTATCCATGTATCTGTCTAAATGTCTTCAGTGGTTGCTAGTTCTAACATTTCTGTAAATTGGAAACAAACTGCATGGGTTCTGATAGGGAGAAGACCGAGTTTTTTGGGGCGGCACGGTGGTGCAGCAGGTAGAGCTGCTGACTTACAGTGCCGGAGACCCGGGTTTGATCCTGGCCTCGGCTGCTGTCTGTGTGGAGTTTGCACGTTCTCCTTGTGACTGCGTGGGTTTCCTCTGGGTGCTCCAGTTTCCTCGCACATCCCAAAGACGTGCGGGTTTGTAATTTAATTGGTCCTCTGTAAATTGCCCCCTCGTGTGCATGAAAAAGTGGGAACTAGTGTGACACAAAATGCTGGAGTAACTCAGCGGGACAGGCAGCATCTCTGGATAGAAGGAATGGGTGACGTTTCGACCTGAAACGTCACACATTCCTTCTATCCAGAGATGCTGAATGTGCCGCTGAGTTGCCCCAGCATTTTGTGTCTATCTTCGGTATTAAAGCAGCACCTGCAGTTCCTTCTTACAATACATCATTTCTGTACTGTGAACAGGTGATCGATGGTCAGCATAGACCTGGGCCTGCTTTCACACTGTATCTGTGAACTAATCAACTGTCAATGAGAAACCCAGGTGACAGGATTGCTCAATCAAGAGCCAGTTTGAGAGAGGGAACTTACTGCCTGTCCACTGCGCGCTGAGTTACTGCAGCTTTGTGTGTCCACACTCACACAACCTGGTCAGGTATGTGAAGAATGCACTGCTGGAGGAGCTAACAACAACACTCTAAACAGGCTGAGCAAATATAGATGGGGAGTCAGAATGCTCAAGTGAACAGTTTCTGTGCTGCACGGATCAGAGGGTTTCAGGCACGGGGAGAGGTCAGTCAGATTTGGATTGCTTTCTCTGGAACACCAGACGTTGAGAGGGAGATGTAATAGAAGTATATAAAATTAAGAGAGGCAAAGAGTAGGCTACGGGCTACGGGCTACGGGCGCCGTCTGTACGGAGTTTGTACGTTCTCCCCGTGACCTGCGTGGGTTTTCTCCGAGATCTTCGGTTTCCTCCCACACTCCAAAAGACGTACAGGTATGTAGGTTAATTGGCTGGGTAAATGTAAAAATTGTCCCTCGTGTAGGATAGTGCTAGTGTGCGGGGATCGCTGGGCGGTGCGGACTCGGTGGGCCGAAGGGCCTGTTTCCGCGCTGTATCTCTAAATCTAAATCTCGACAGTCAAAACCTTTGCCCAGGGTCTAAATGTCCAACACTAGAAGGTACAGCTTCAGATGAGAGAGGCGTTATTTGCACACAGAGGGTGGTGGGTGATGGGAACGTGCTGCCAGGGGTGGTGGTGTAGGCGGATACGATAGTGGTGTTTAAGAGGCTTTTAGACAGGCACATGGATATGCAGGGAATGGATCATGTGCAGGCAGATGAGATCACTTTAACTTGGCTTCACGTTTGGCACAAACTTTGTGGGCCAAAGGGCCCGTTCCTGTGCTGTATGTTTCATGTTCTATGATAAATGGTAAAAATAATCAAGAAGATTTTTTTAAAAAACACCTCTGAATAGACATTTCAACCAGTTAAAATCTGCTTCAGAGCTTTGGAATTGAAACAAATCTAGACGGACCTTCCACAGCGTTGTAAGTCATCAAATGACAATGTAACACGTACCTGAACATTAACTACAAATGACACTCATCTCAAAAAACCACATCAACTTCTAATTCAATGCTTCAACTTTCTGGGCGTGCATATCTCTGAAGACCTGTCCTGGGCCCAGCACATTGATGCAATTATAAAGAAAGCCCATCAATGCCTCTCCTTCCTCAACAGATTGAGGAGATTCAGGATGTCAACAAATACTCTCTTGAACTGCTCCAGGTGTACTGTAGAGAGCACACTGACTGGTTGCATCACGGCCTGGTTCAGCAACTCAAACGCCCAGGAACGAAGGAGACTACAGAGAGTGGTGGACACTGCCCGGTCCATCACAGGTACTGACCTCCCCACCATCGAAGGCCCATCACAGGTACTGACCTCCCCACCATCGAAGGCCCATCACAGGTCCTGACCTCCCCACCATCGAAGGGATCTACAGGAGGCGCTGCCTCAAAAAGGCAGCCAACATCATCAAAGACCCACACCACCCTGGCCACGCTCTCATCTCGCTGCTACCATCGGGAAGAAGGTACAGGAGCCTGAAAACCGTGACCTCCAGGTTCAAGAACAACTTCTTCCCCGCAACCATCAGGCTCTTGAACACTGCACAACACTAACCTCAGCAACTATGATCTTCTGTGGACTTTGTTTGGTTGCACTACGGACTTCCGTTTTGTGTATTATTATGCTGATCTTGTATTAGTTATTAATTTATTTCATGCCTGATTATTTCACAGATTTATCCATGGGTTATTGAGTTTACGTCCCTTTTAAGCTGTTACAAATAAGAATTTAATAGTTCATCCGTCGGTACATGACAATTAAACCCTCTTGGCTCTTGACTTCATCAATTTTATACTATTATAGACTAAAGAATTGGGAATATTATGGTCATCAATGTACTATTAAATGATGTGTAGGATGAAACTGCAGATGCTGGTTTAAACTGAAGATAGACATAAAAAGCTGGAGTAACTCAGCGGGACAGACAGCATCTCTGGAGAGAAGGAATGTGTGACGGTCCTTCATAAGCTAGGGTACTGTCCGATTCACCTCTCCCCATCGCAGACATTGAACTTTGCCTCTTGAACTGATGCGCTACAATGCTGAGAACTATATTCTGCACTCTGTATCTTCCCCTTTTCCAATGGTACTTGAGTTTGGATTGATTGTATTTATGTTTAGTATTATCCAATATTGGACCGCAAGGTACACAAAGCTTTTCACTGTACCTCAGTACACGTGACAATAATAAACCTAAACCAATTGATGATTATACATTTATCTGTATAAGAAAATAACTGCAGATGCTGGTACAAATCGAAGGTATTTATTCACAAAATGCTGGAGTAACTCAGCAGGTCAGGCAACATCTCAGGAGAGAAGGAATGGGTGACGTTTCGGGTCGAGACCCTTCTTCAGACATTTATCTGCGGGTTATTATGTTTACAGGCAGGCTGAGCTGCAGCGAGTAAGAATTTATTTTGTTGCGTTGAGTGTACATATGACAATTGAACACTTTGGAATTATACGGCCCGTCGATAAGGGTGAGATAATTTACCACTCTTCAACCTGTGCTGTTTTATGCTGCAGTTATTTTCCGGTATTTACCCTAGACTTGATTCCTGATTCTTTAGCCTTTAGAGATACAACGTGGAAACAGGCCCTTCGGCCCAACGGGTCCGGGCCGACCAGCGATCACTCTGTACACGAGCACTACCAAATTAGGTTAGGTTAGGAGCACTAGGTTAATTCCCGGAATGGCGGGACTATCATATTTTGAAAGACTGGAGCGACTAAGCTTGTATACACTGGAATTTAGAAGGATGAGAGGAGATCTTATCGAAACGTATAAGATTATTAAGGGGTTGGACACGTTAGAGGCAGGAAACATGTTCCCAATGTTGGGGGAGTCCAGAACAAGGGGCCACAGTTTAAGAATAAGGGCTAGGCCATTTAGAACTGAGATGAGGAAAAACTTTTTCAGTCAGAGAGTTGTGAATCTGTGGAATTCTCTGCCTCAGAAGGCAGTGGAGGCCAATTCTCTGAATGCATTCAAGAGAGAGCTGGATAGAGCTCTTAAGGATAGCGGAGTCAGGGGGTATGGGGAGAAGGCAGGAATGGGGTACTGATTGAGAAAGATCAGCCATGATCACATTGAATGGCGGTGCTGGCTCGAAGGGCCGAATGGCCTCCTCCTGCACCTATTGTCTATTGCCTAAATACACACCAGGAACAATTTACAATTTTGCCGTAGCCAATTAACCTACAAAACCTGCGCGTCTTTGGAGTGCGGGAGGAAATTGTAGCACCCGGAGAAAACCCAAACTTTGTGCAGACAGCACCCATAGTCAGGATCGAGCCCGGCGCTGTGAGGCAGCAACTCTGCCGCTTGCCGACTCTTAACTTGCTCCTTGTATATTTGAGCAATCCTCTCTCCCTCCCCTTCACCTCTCTGGAGCAGAGGACAGGCCTGCCCAGAGGCCGACAGTATTAGACCTACACGACATCGGGCATTCTGAAGCTGTGGGGCCTGGGATAAAGTCCACGTCAGCCCACTGCTCATTAGCCTGCCCGGACACGCACCGGTTAGCCTGCCAGCAGCTGCCACTGCAGTCAACGTTAGTTCAATATTTCTGTTCAATGGGAAAAGAAAACAAAATAACCTCCGTGACATTCTAAATGCCCTGTTTTCTCGGTAATAGTTGTAGCAGTTTGGTGACCCAGCTTGGATCAATTGTCGACATTCAGTGTGTGGGCAAATTAGATTAGATTAGACGTTGTGATCCTGATGGATCTCTAGTTCAGTGTCACAGCACAGAAACAGGCCCTTTGGCCCAACTCGCCCACGCCGACCAAGTGCCCCATCTACACTAGTCCCATTTGACCATGTTTGGCCCATAAACCTTTCCTATCCATGTACCTGTCCAAATGTCTGTTTGGACAGGTACAAACAGCACCTGCTTCAAGTACCTCCTCTGGCAGCTCGTTCCACACACCCACCACACATGTACCACCCACATATGAAAACGTTGCCCCTCATTCGTCTATTAAATGTTTTCCCTCTCATCTTAAACCTATGCCTTCTTGATTCTGGGTCAAAGACCCTGTGCATTCACCCTATCTATTCCCCTCATGGTTTTGTACACCTCGAAAAGATCACTTCTCATCCTCCTGCGCTCCAAGGAATAGAGTCCCAGCATGCCCAACCTCTCCCTATAGCTCAGGCCCCTCGAGTCCTGGCAACATCCTCGTAAATCTTCTCAGCACCCTTTCCAGCTTTGTGCTTCTTCAAAAGACGGTGACATACTTTGAATGAAGCCACATTTGGAGCATTGCGTGCAGTTCTGGTGGCTCCCATTACAGGAAGGATGTGGGGGCCTTGGAGAGAGTGGGTGTAGAGGAGGATCACCAGAACGATGCCTGGATTAGAGGGTATTGACTACAGGGAGAGGTTGGACAGATTTCGATAATTTTCTCTGGAACGCCGGAGGCTGCGGGGAGGCCTGATAGAAGTATAAAATGACGAGAGGCACAGATAGGGTAGACAGTCAGCACCTTTTAACAGGACAGAAATATCAAAGACTGCAGGGCGTAGCTTTAACATGAGAGGGGTGGTGGAGTTGAAAGGAGATGTGTGGGAGTGAAAAATCTGTCCAGCTGCTCCCCACCCACCCTCCCTCCCACCTGCACATCCTCCCTCCCTCCCTCTCTCCCTCTCTCCTTCCTCGTGACCTTCCTCCCTCCCTCCCTCTCCCTCCCTCTCTTCCTCGCTCCTTCTCCTCCCCTCTCCATTTCTCCCCTACCTCCCTCCCTCCCTCCCTATCTCTCTCTCCCTCCCCTCTGCCTTCCTTCCTCCCTTTCTCCCTCCTTCCCCTCTCTCCCTTGCCTCCCTCTCCCTCCCCTTCCTCTCTCTCCCTCCCCTTCTCCCCTCCCATCCTACCTCCCTCTCCATCCTCTCTTTCCCTCTCTCCCTCTCTTCCCTCTCTCCTTCCTTCCCCCCTCTCTCTCTTCCTCCCCCCTACTCTCCCACCCATTCTCCCTCCCTCCCTCTCTCTCCCTCCCTCTCACCTCTCTCTTCCTCCCCTCTCCCCACTCTCTCCCTCTCTCCCTCCCACCTCTCTCTCTCTCTCCTTCCCACCCTCTCCCTCTCCCTCTCTCTCCCTCTGCCTAAAGGCATGCACATTTCCGGCAGCAGATTAAAGACCAGAAGACTTCCTTTGGTGAATCCAAACTATTTTCCCCATTAAGAATGTGAAACGGTTAATTTTTACACAGAGGGTGGTGGGTGCCTGGAACACTCTGCTAGGGGTGGTGGTGGAGGCAGATTATGATAGCGGTGTTTAAGAGGCTTTTAGAAGAGGCATATGGATGTGCAGGGAATGGATGGATGGATATGGACCGCACCTGGAGACCACACCTGGAGACCGCACCTGGAGACCGCACCTGGAGACCGCACCTGGAGACCACACCTGGAGTACTGTGTGCAGTTTTGGTCTCCAAATATGAGGAAGGATATTTTTGCTATTGAGGGCGTGCAGCGTAGGTTCACTAGGTTAATTCCCGGAATGGCGGGACTGTCATATGTTGACAGACTGGAGCGACTAGGCTTGTATACACTGGAATTTAGAAGGATGAGAGGGAATCTTATCGAAACGTATAAGATTATTAAGGGGTTGGACACATTAGAGGCAGGAAACATGTTCCCAATGTTGGGGGAGTCCAGAACAAGGGGCCACTGTTTAAGAATAAGGGGTAGGCCATTTAGAACAGAGATGAGGAAAAACTTTTTCAGTCAGAGAGTTGTGAATCTGTGGAATTCTCTGCCTCAGAAGGCAGTGGAGGCCAACTCTCTGTATACATTCAAGAGAGAGCTAGATAGAGCTCTTAAGGATAGCGGAGTCCGGGGGTATGGGGAGAAGGCAGGAACGGGGTACTGATTGAGAATGATCAGCCATGATCACATTGAATGGCGGTGCTGGCTTGAAGGGCCGAATGGCCTCCTCCTGCACCTACTGTCTATTGTCTATTGGATCACGTGCAGGCAGATATGAGATGGTCTTGGCATCATGTTGGGCATGGACATTGTGGGCCGAAGGGCCTGTTCCTGCGCTGCACTGTTCTAGGTTCTAAACGCGTGGTTGAAGGAAATCCTCTTTACACCAAACAGGCTGGAGCTTCCGTGATGAAGGACCAGGTTTAGTTAACAAATAGCACAGGACTTTTGCACCGACAATCCCCTGAGCACATCAAATACTACCGTGCTAATCTAATGGGCCAGACTGCCCAAGCAGTGCATTCCACGACAATCCTTGTGTTCAGCCCAAACTACAGACGTACAAAGAACATTTAACACCACACACCAGAGACATGGATAGCAGCCACGCAATGGTGGAAAATCTGTCCAGCTGCTCCCCACCCACCTCCCTCCCTCCCTCCCTCTCCCCCTCTCTCCCTCCCTCTCTCCTTCCTCATGCCCTTCCTCCCTCTCTCCCCCTCCCTCTCTTCCTCGCTGCTTCTCCTCCCCTCTCCATTTCTCCCCCTCCCCCTCCCTATCTCTCTCTCCCTCTCCTCTGCCTTCCTTCCTCCCTTTCCCCCACCTTCCCCTCTCTCCCTTGCCTCCCTCTCCCTCCCCTCTCTTCCTTGTTCCTTCCCTCTCCATTTCTCCCCTCCCTCCCTCCCTATCTCTCTCCCTCCCCTCAGCCTTCCTTCCTCCCTCCTTCCCCTCTCTCCCTTGCTTACCTCTCCCTCCCTCTCTCTCTCCCTCCCCCTCCCCCTCCCCCTCCCATCCTACCTCCCTCTCCATCGTCTCTCCTTCCCTCCCTCTCTCTTTCCCTCTCCCCCTCCCTTCCCTCTCTCCCTCCCTCCCCCTCTCTCCCTCCCCCCCCTCTCTCCCTCCTTCCATTCTCCATCCCTCCCCTCTCTCCCTCCCCCCCTCTCTCTTCCTCCCCTCTCCCCACTCTCTCCCTGTCTTCCTCCCACTCTCTCTCTCCCTCCCACCCTCTCCCTCTCCTCTCTCTCTCTCTGCCTAAAGGCATGCACATTTCTGTCAGCAGATTAGAGACCAGAAGACTTCCTTTGGTGAATCCAAACCATTTTCCCCATTAAAAATGTGAAACGGTTAATTTTGAACCTTTGCAAGCGGCTTTTTAGTTCAAATAATTAGAGGGAAAACATTTCCAAAGAAATTGCCTATTCCAATCCCCCCTCCCCCTCCCCCCCTCCCTCTCAACCCTCCATTTCACGTTACTTTCCTTGCATTAAGCACTCGCCTATCCTCCCATTTCAAACCATTCAGAGTCCTAGAGTCACACAGCAGGAAAACAGGCCCTTCGGCCCAACTCATCCATGCCAACCAAGAAGCCCCATCTACGCTGGTCCCACTTGCCCACGTTTGGTCCATAACCCTCTAACAAGACCATAGGGCCTGTTTCCAAGCTTGATGACTCTATTTACAACCATTCAAAACTTCTTAAAGCTTCGTAATGTTCTATACCTCATGGTGAACTAATTTCTGAAGTACAGCCATTAAAAACATAGAAAATAGGTGCAGGAGGAGGCCATTCGGCCCTTCAAGCCAGCACCGCCATTCATTGTGATCATGGCTGATCATCCACAATCAGTTACCCGTGCCCATTGTTGTAATCAGCAGCAAACTTACGCATTGAGTTCACAGGAGCAAAGTCATCTGAACTCATTACATTCAGCAATTGCTGTATAACAAACGACAATCACAGGTTTAAAGTCTTACCAGAGAAAAGAACAAATGGCAAGCATTGAATGTGAGCAGCATACAGCACAGAAACAGACCCTTTGGCCGAACCTGCCCATGCCGAACAAGATGCCCCATCTCCCTCCTGCCTGTGTTTGGCCCATATCCTTCTAAACCATTTCTATCCATGTGCAGTAAATTCCAAATGTCTTTTAAGTGTTGTTGTAGCACCTGCCTCAACTATCTCCATTCCATACATTCCATAAGTGCCGGCACGGTGGCGCAGCGGTAGAGTTGCTGCCTTACAGCGAATGCAGCGCCGGAGACTCAAGTTCGATCCTGACTACGGGCGCCATCTGTACGGAGTTTGTACGTTCTCCCCGTGACCTGCGTGGGTTTTCTCCGAGATCTTCGGTTTCCTCTCAAACTCCAAAGACGTACAGGTATGTAGGTTAATTGACTGGGTAAAATGTTTTAAAAAAATTGTCCCTAGTGTGTGTAGGATAGTGTTAATGTGCGGGGATCGCTGGGCGGCGCGGACTCGGTGGGCCGAAGGGCCTGTTTCCGCGCTGTATCTCTAAATCTAAATAATCTTTAAAAATCCACCACCCTCTGTGTGGAAATGATTCAGGATCCTATTAAATCTTTCCCCTCACACCTTCAACCTATGTACCCTGGTTCTTGATTCCCCAATCCTGGGAGAAAAAGGCTCTGTATATTCACCCTATCTTTAGTTTAGTTTAGTTCAGAGATACAGCATGGAAATAGAACGTATGGCCCATTGAGTCCGCTCGACCAATGATCACTGCGTACCATAGTTCCATCCTATACAATGGGGCCAATTCATCCCAATTTACAGAAGCCAATTAACCTACAAACCCGCACGTCTTTGGAGTGTGGGAGGAAACCAGAGCACATGGTGGAAACCCACGCCATCACAGGGAGAATGGACATGGTCTGGACAGACAGCACCCATAGTCAGGATCAAACCCGGGTCTCTGGCTCTGTGAGGCTGTAATTCTACTGCTCTGCCACCCTTATGATTTTATGCACGACTTTAAGATCACCCCTTATGATTTTATACACGTCTATAAGATCACCCCTCGTGATTTTATACACGCCTATAAGATCACCCCTTATGATTTCATACACGTCTATAAGATCACCCCTCGTGATTTTATATACGTCTATAAGATCACCCCTTGTGATTTTATACATGTCTATAAGATCACCCCTTGTGATTTTATACACATACGATCTCCCCTTATGATTTTATACACGTCTATAAGATCACCCCTTATGATTTTATACACATCTATAAGATCACCCCTCATGACTTTATACACCTCTGTAAGATCATAGAAACATAGGAAAAATAGGTGCAGGAAGAGGCCATTCGGCCCTTCGAGCCAGCACCGCCATTGATTCTGATCGTGGCTGATCATCCACACTCAGTAACCTGTGCCCAACGTCTCCCCACATCCCTTGATTCCACCAGCCCCCAACATTATACTGTGAAGCACACAACTCCTCTGCTCAGCTGTATTTAGGACCTTCTTGTGTATAATTGCAGGTGAAGAGATAAAGAGAGAGCCTTGTAGTTGTCATTACCAACAAAGATTCTTGTTACTGAATTACTCAGCTCTGTGCTCGGTTGTCAGATGTATGGTACACAAAGCATATTGTTCTGCCAACATCCCTCCCTTGCCTGCTCCAACCTGCCCTGCTCAAATGAAGCTTGGAATGGATTGCAGCAGCATTTTTGAATAATCTCCACGCATCGTAAAACTGATGGAAAGGTTGCAATGTAGCATGAAACTGTTACTTCAAACACAGCCAACATCCTCTGCCTACTGAAATTACGATATTTTTAATTGCAACAATCTCTCACTAATATAACATTGAAAATCTTAACTATTATAAAATATTCTTAAAAGATTTTTAGAGCAGGGGGACTTAGGAATGAAAATACATAGAGTTACACAGCGGGGAAACAGGTCCCTCAGCACAACTGGTCCATGCTGACAAAGAGGTCCCATCTACACCAGTCCCACCTGCCCCGTTTGGCACATTCCCCCTAAACCTTTCCGATCCATGTACCGATTCAAATGTCTTTTAAATGCCGTTATAGTACCTTATAGGCACGGTGGCGCAGCGGTAGAGTTGCTGCCTTACAGCGAATGCAGCGCCGGAGACTCAGGTTCGATCCTGACTACAGGCGCCATCTGTACGGAGTTTGTACGTTCTCCCCGTGACCTGCGTGGGTCTTCTCCGAGATCTTCGGTTTCCTCCCACACTCCAAAGACATACAGGTTTGTAGGTTAATTGGCTGGGCAAATGTAAAAATTGTCCCTAGTGTGTGTAGGATAGTGTTAGTGTGTGGGGATCGCTGGGCGGCGCGGACTCGGTGGGCCGAAGGGCCTGTTTCCGCGCTGTATCTCTAAATCTAAAAATGAAAAATCTAAAAAAATCTGGCGCTGTGAAGCAGCAACTCTACCTCCTCTGGCAGCTCGTTCCATACACCCACCACCCTCTGTGTGAAAAAGTTACCCCTCAGGTTCCTATTAAATCTTCCCCCTCTCACCTTAAACCCGTGTCCTCTGGTTCTTGATTCCCCTGCTCTGGATAAAAGACTGGGTACATTCACCCTGTCTATTCCATTCATGATTTTACACACCTCCATAAGATCAATAGACAATAGACAATAGGTGCAGGAGGAGGCCATTCGGTCCTTCGAGCCAGCACCACCATTCAATGTGTTCATGGCAGATCATTCTCAATCAGTACCCCGTTCCTGCCTTCTCCCCATACCCCATGACTCCGCTATCCCCCTCATCCTACTGTGCCGCAAGGAATAAAGTCCTCGCCTGCCCAACCTCTCCCTGTAGCTCAGGCCCTCCAGTCCTGGCAATACCCTCGTACATTTTCGCTGCCCTCTGTCAATCCTTCCCACAGCAGGGTGACCAAAGCAGAATACAACAAATGTCTCACCAACATTTTGTACAACTTTCTACCACAAAGATGCGCGAGTGAAACAAATTGCCTTAAAAGCTTAAGAGTGGCACGGTGGCGCAGCGGTAGAGTTGCTGCCTTACAGCACCAGAGACCCGGGTTCAAGCCTGACGTCTGTACGGAGTTTGCACGTTCTCCCCGTGACCGCGTGGGTTTTCTCCGGGTGCTCCGGTTTCCTCCCACATCCCAACAACGTGCAGATTTGTAAGCTAATTTGCTTCTGTAAATTGTCCCTAGTGTGTGAGATAGAACTAGTGCACAGGGTCGGTTGGCAGGGACTTAGTGGGCTGAAGGGCCTATTTCCATGCTGTATCTCTAAAAATAAAATTAAAATACTAGTATTTGATATTTTCACCCTGGGGAAAAAGGTTCCGACTGTCTACCCTATCTCTGCCTTGCCTCTCATAATTTTACATCCTTCTATCAGGTCTCCCCTCAACCTCCAACATGACAGAGGAAACAACGCAGTATAGGAAAATAGTTGCAGATGCTGGTTCAAATCGAAGGTAGGCACAAAATGCTGGAGTAACTCAGCGGGTCAGGCAGCATCTCGACCCGAAACGTCACCCATTCCTTCTCTCCTGAGATGCCGCCTGACCCGCTGAGCATTTTGTGCCTACCTTCGAGTAAATAATCCAAGTCTGTTCAACCTCTCCTTGTACATAACACCCTCAAATCCAGACAACATTTTCATGATCTATCCCCTGATTTTTTGTGCCCTTCCTAACTCTTCCTAAAGCAGGGAGTTTTTCCCTTTGCCTCCTCTGCACCCTCTCTCTCCAAAGCCTCCACATCCTTCCTGTAATGGGGTGACCAGAACTGCACACGATACTCCAAATGCAGCCTGATCAGTCTTGTCGAGCTGCAAGGTTGTAGCCGAGGTGGGGATTACTCAATGGCTGGACTGTACAGCAGAAATAGCCACTCGTGTTGGAAGGAACTGCAGATGCTGGTTTACACCGAGGATAGACACAAAATGCTGGAGTAACTCAGCGGGACAGGCAGCGTCTCCGGAGAGAAGGAATGGGCGACGTTTCGGGTCGAGACCTTTCTTCAGAGACCCGACCCGAAACGTCCCCCATTCAATCTCCACAGAGATGCTGCCTGTCCCGCGGAGTTCCTCCAGCGTTCTTGTGTCTGTCTTTGGCTGCTTTCGCACAGGGCAGGAAGACTCACTCACCATTGTCCTCGACGGTGAAATGAAAGATGTCACTTGTTGCGTTGGCTCCTTCCTTCAGAATGTAGCAGATGTTCATGTCATTGACATCCCCTGAAACACCACGGAAGAAGTTATTGTTACACCAACCTCACACTACCATCTGTCAATTAATCCGTGGAATAAGAAACAAGAAAGAATCAAGTCATTGTTGCTGACGTTATATTTTTAACCATTAATTATTTCCGGGTGGGTCTAATTGATTTTTTTTTGTTTCTTTTCGATGAATTACTTCAAATGTAATATTCCGCAGTTCTCTAAACTACGAAGCCCGCGGCTTTGAATGGAGACAAAAGCCTCATCATGCACTTCATTTAACATTCCAACGTACACAAGCAACTTGCCAGAGATTAATATCTAACAAAGTGAGGAAGCCGGGCAGACACCAGCCTCATCAGATGCAACCAAGGCAAAACAGCAATCAGGCAAGGCTGAATAACATCAAACACTGGGAACATCAGAGAGCTGCCGTGGGGAAAGCAGCAATGATCTGGGTGTAGAATGTTGCCAAGTGCACCTACAATCCATCAGATTTACCCCAAGTCTGCATAAGGTAACAAAGGTTAGACAATACAATAGACAACAGGCAATAGGTGCAGGAGGAGGCCATTCGGCCCTTCGAGCCAGCACCGCCATTCACTGTGATCATCATTCTCAATCAGTACCCCGTTCCTGCCTTCTCCCCATACCCCCTGACTCCGCTATCTTTAAGAGCTCTATCTAACTCTCTCTTGAAAGCATCCAGAGAATCAGCCTCCACTGCCTTCTGAGGCAGAGAATGCCACAGATTCACAACTCTCTGGGTGAAATCTTTTCCCCTCATCTCCGTTCTAAATGGCCTACCCCTTATTCTTAAACTGTGGCCTCTGGTTCTGGACTCCCCCCAACATTGGGAACATGTTTCCTGCCTCTAGCGTGTCCAATCCCTTAATAATCATATGTTTCGATAAGATCCCCTCTCATCCTTCTAAATTCCAGTGTATACAACCCCAGTCGCTCCAGTCTTTCAACATACAACAGTCCCGCCCTCCCGGGAATTAACCCAATGAGCCTACGCTGCACGCCCTCAACAGCAAGAATGTCACAGGCAGCATCTCTGGAGAGCGGGAATGGGTGGCGTTTCGGGTCAAGGCCCTTCTTCAGACTGGTTAGGGATGAGGGAAAGGAGAGACAGAGATGGTGAGGTGGAGAGATAAAGAACAATGAATGACAGATATGCAAAAATGTAGCGATGATAAAGGAAACAGGCCCTTGTTAGCCAATAGACAATAGGTGCAGGAGGAGGCCATTCGGCCCTTCCAGACAGCACCGCCATTCAATGTGATCATGGCTGATCATCCAAAATTAGTACCCCGTTCCTGCCTTCTCCCCATACCCCCTATCTTTATGCATCCAGAGAATTGGCCTCCACTGCCTTCTGAGGCAGAGAATTCCACAGATTTATAACTCTTTGACTGAAAAAGAGTCAGTCAGAGACTAACTCTTTAGTCTAAATGGCCTACCCCTTATTCTTAAACTGTGGCCCCTGGTTCTGGACTCCCCCCAACATTGGGAACACGTTTCCTGCCTCTAGCTTGTCCAACCCCTTGATGGTCATCTGAATTGAAATCTCCTGGTTCTGCTATTACCTTGTATGATCTTGTGAGCCAATTTTTACCTTGAGTGAATCTGGAGACGCTGCCGTTGCCTTTGGCCATGTGGGTGATGTATCCGTGCTGAGGTCCTTCCCCGACCTTGTACTTGAGCAGGTTGTCCACGCTGTCTCGGTCCTGGGCCCGCAGAGCCTTGCTGGTGATGGTGAAGCCCAGGTGCCCGGTGGCCAGCCGGCGGAGAGTCGGGGCCCCTCGGTTGACCACCACCTGGGGGACCCCATCGTCCACGGGCACCGTGCGGATCCACATGGTCTGCGGCCGCCGGGTCTCGTAGACGGTGTCGGGGAAGACGTAGAAGCCGGCGTGGGTGCCGTCGGTGACGGTGAAGGAGAAGCTGTCGTGGGGGGACTCTGCGCCGTCGTGCCTGTAGCTGATGAGGTTGTCGTTGAGGTCTTGCTTGGTGAAGGTGGTGACCGGCGCGGTGTGGTTGTAGAGCAGGCGGCCGTGGACTGGGGGCTGGGTGACGGTGAACCTCAGGGAGGGGTCAGGGGTGTCCCGGTCCTCCACCGTCAGCTCGAAGGGGGTGATGAGCTTGAAGCCCCCCTCGTCCACCAGCAGGAGGTGGGTGGTGAGGACCGGCCTCCTGTTGTCCACGCCGCTGATGGAGATGCGGAAGGTGCGGAACACGGGGTTGCGCCCGTCCGTCACCTGGAACTCGAAGCTGTCCATCTTCGCCTCGTCGTGGGCCGTGTGGATGTAGGACACCTTGTTGCCCGCCAGCTGGAGCTGGCTGAAGGTGGACACGGCCACTCCGGGCAGGTCGCTGCACTCCAGGTGGCCCCGTACAGGCGCCCTGGTGATGGTGAACACCAGGTGTTGGTCCGGGCTGTCCAGGTCGCTGGTGCTCAGCAGGTCGGTGGTGAGGGTCACCCTCCCGCCCTCCCTCAGGGACACACCTTTGCTCACCACGTCCGGGAAGATGGTGTCCAAGCCCCCAATGGTGACATAGAAGTAGCGGTCGATCAAGGGGTTGAGACCATCGGTCACGTCGAACTTGAGCAGGTCCCGCACTCCGTGTTGGCCCGTGTGGCTGTACTGGATCACATCTTGGTCCACGTCGGCCTGGGTGAAGTTCATGCCCCCAGTCACGTTGGCTAGCCCTCCAGAAGGCAGCCTGCGCTGTAGTAGCCCGTGGCTCGGCCCATAGCGCACGGTGTACACCAGCCCCTCGTCGTCCGAGTCCAGGTCGGTGGCCTTCAGCACCTTGGCCCCGACGGTCCTGGTCTCCCCGATCTCCACCTCCAGCCCGGCGTTGACGGCCATCCTCGGCGTCTCGTCGTCCACGGGGATGACCATGACCACCACCCGGCCCTCCACCACGTGCTCGCCGTCGGTCAGCAGCAGCTGGAAGGTGTCCTCCGTGCTCTCCGAGTCGTCGTGCTGGTACACGATGCTGGAGCCGTGCGCTATGTGTTCCAGGGTGAAGCCGTGCACCTCTGCCGTGCCCTGGGCCGTCTGCTGGACCAGCCTGCCGTGGGCCGGCCGACTGGCCACCGTGAAGGCCAGCTGGTCGGCGGGGAGGTCGGCGTCGGCAGCGTTGAGGACAGGTGTGTCTATCACCAGGCTCATCCCCTCCAGCACCACCAGCTCCCGCATGAAGATCTCCGGCGTCTCGTCGTTGGCCGGGGTGATGGAGATGGGGAACAGGTGCCTGGGCGACACGTTGACCCCGTCGGAGCAGTGGAAGGTGAAGCGGTCTTCCACGGGCTCCACGCCCCGGTGGATGCTCTGCACGTAGTTGATGTGGCCCAGGCGCACGTCCTTCATGGAGAAGGCGGTGAGAGCCGTGCCTGCCCTCGACTTCTCCGAGCCCGGCGCCGGGGAGATGTTCTCCACGTAGCCCACCTTGGGCTGCCCCACGATGGTGCACAGGATGTCGTCAGCGGGGCTGTCCGGGTCGTCGGCCCGCAGGTGGTCCCCAGTCAGAGGGGTCTTCTCGCCCTCCACCACGGCGAACATCTCGCCCAGCGCCACGCCGGGCGCCTGGTTGTCCACGGGCAGCAGGGTCACCCTCACCTGGACGCCCCTCACCTGGTTGTCCGACATGTCGCTGAGGGTGAGGTTGAAGGTGTCGTGGGCCGGGTGGGGGCCCAGCTCTCCCCCGGTGTGTGCGTACATCACGGAGCCCCCGAGGATGTCCCCCTGGGTGAAGGTTCGAGAGGCCACTCCGCCCACCACCACCTGCCCCAGGAGGGGAGGCTCCTCCACAGTGAAGGCCAGCCGCGCGTCGTCAGTGTCGGGGTCCGTGCCCCGCAGCACTCCGCTGGTGATGGCCGCCACGCCGCCCTCCAGCACGTCCATCCTCAGCCCCACCGTGCCGGGGCCCAGCGCGATGGTGGGAGCCTCGTCGTCCACGGGTCGCACGGTCACCCTGACCGTGATGGGCACAGTGTGGACCCCGTCTCCCACCTCCACCCCCAGCCAGTCCCCCTCTGCCTCCCCGCCGCCGTGGGTGTAGGAGACCCTGCCGGCGGCCATGTCGTGTAGGTTGAAGGCCTCTCCGGGGCGGACGGGCACGCCGTCGTACAGCAGCTGCCCGTGGGCCGGCGGCCGGGCCAGGGTGAAGGTGATGTGGGCAGGGGGGGTGTCGGCGTCGGTGGCGTGGAGCTGTGCGCTGGTTACCGGGCAGGTGCCCCTCTCCCTCACGTTGAGGCCCGTGTTGGTGATGCGAGGGGGCTGGTTGTCCACCGGCTGCAGGAGGATGGTGCATGTCCCCCTGGCCACGTTGCCCGCCCCGTCCTCCACGCTGAAGTGGAACTGCAGCGCCCGGGGCGCGATGCCCAGCTCGGTGTCTGGGGGCCGGTACGCGACCTTGTGGTGGTTGACCTGAGCCTGGGTGAAGTGGCCGAGCAGCGTGGAGGGGCTGTCGGTCAGCACGATGTTGCCCAGCTGAGCCGGGCTGTTGCTGTCCGTGTCTGTGGGGGGGCTGGTCACCGTGTAGCGGAGCTCCCTGTCAGGGGTGTCCACGTCTGTGTATCGCAGGACGGTCCTGGTGAAGTGGGTCAGCCTGTACTCCTCCACCACCATGTGTAGCGTGGCTCCAGGGTGAATCTCCGGCGCCACATCGTCCACAGGCTGGATCTTCACCACCAGGGACTGCTGGCCCGACCGGTTGGGGGGGTCGTTGTCGTCCTGGACACGGAAGACCACCTGGTCCATGAGGGTGGAGGTGCTGTGGGGGCCAACGTGGCGGTAGAACAGCCTGCCCTCCACTATGTCCATCTGCGTCCACTCCCGCACCACCCTCTCGTAGCCCTGGCGCCCCGGGGGCTCGGTCCAGGAGGACGGGTCGAGCGGCCTCTCGCTCTGCCTCAGCACCATCTGGCCCAGCCGGGAGATGGGGGTCTCCAGCACGAAGAGGAGGGTGGAGTCCTCGGAGTCCACATCGGTGGCGCTGAGTGCCAGGGGGGAGATGGGTGCGTCGCGGCGTTCGGGCAGCACCAGGCCCGTGTTGGCGTTGAGGAGGGGCGGCTGGTCGTCGGTGGGCACCACGGTGACCGGGCAGAGGAAGCGCACGGTGTGCTGCCCATCGCTGGCTGCCAGCACCACGTTGTCACTGTGGGTCTCGCTGCCATCGTGCTGGTACACCACTGCCCCGGACCGCAGCTCGGCGGCGGTGAAGGCGTTACGCGGGGTCCCCAACACTGCCAGGCTGCCGTGCCTCAGCCCATCGGCCACCCACACCTGTACCTGGCCCAGGTTGTCCTCGTCGCTCAGCCACACGCCGCTGAGTGGCCTCGACTGGCCCTCGTACAGCACCAGCCCCGCTCCCCTGCTCACCACCGGCGCCAGCGTGTTCATGGGCTTGACCACCACCACGAAGGCGAAGGGCTCGGACACCGCTCCCTCCGTGTCCACCACCTGCATCTCCAGCTGGAACACCCTCTCGCTGTCAGAGTCCCCAGCCGGGGGGAGACAGGCGATCCTCAGCTCCTCCACGTCCCTCTGGCTGAAGGATCTCACGGCCAGGCTCTGGTCATCTGTGCTGACGATGGAGATGCCCTGCTGGTCCAGGGGCGAGGTGATGTTGAACACCAGCTCCCCAGGCTCAGACTCCGCGTCCTCGGCTGCCAGCATGTCCGGGCTGATGGCCGTCAGCACGAACTGGTCCACCTGCATCATCATCATGCTGAGGAAGCTGGGGCGAGGGGCGGTGTTGTCCTCCCCGCCCCTGATCCTCACTGCGATCTGGAAGTGTTCCCGCTTCACCACCCTGCCCTCCTGATCCAGCAGCTGGGCTAGCATGGGGATGTAGTCGCGGCTGGGCGAGCGGCCGCCGGCCGTGTGTTGGTACCGCATGCCCGCGGTGTCCAGCCCCTCGCAGGGGAGGCTCTGGCCGGTGTGCTGGGACCACAGCAGCCTCCCGTAACGTGGCAAGCCCCCCGAGCCGGGCAGTGGGGTCAGCTGGCAACGCTGCGAGCCGGGCTGGTAGGTCAACTCCAGCAGCCTGGAGTCCAGCGCCTGGCTGGTGCCCAACAAGCCCTCCACGACCAG